>NC_088880.1:34717441-35055779 GCF_032884065.1 Artemia franciscana | reverse complement strand
GCAGTTCTGTAATGTGGCAGTTCTGTAATATTCCAGAACCAGCGGGTAAGGCTTCAGAAATAGTGTTTTCCCTGTATTCTCTGATACATCATTTATGCCCACTAGTGCTGACACAACTGAAAAAAAAAGCTTAATAAACTTTGAATATTAGGACCGCCGTTTTTATAAAAGACACTAAAGGATCCTTTGGGCTTGTCATAGAGAAATATAGCTTACTTCTCTTGAAATGGAAATTTTCAGTTTCATTCTTCTTTCTTCAAAATTTGAATTATCAGAATTGTGATAGACGCAGTACAATTTCTGAAACCTCACAAAATACACAGTAGTTCAGGATCAAGATAACAACTTCAATCATGCACTGTTTTTGAAACCCAGCTTTTAAAAAAATACTTTTGCGTAAGGAAAGAAAATTCAGACTCAAATCTCAAATTTCTAGTTAGTATATAGTAATCGTAATATGATTATTAGGGAGTTGATATGGTAGCTGCTCCTAAATATTGGGCTCATGACTCACCAGGGCACGGTGGAAAGCTTTTAGTAGAAAGCATTTAACATTTTCATATTATATTTTAATAGAATAGCATTTGGAATTGTTTGAGGCCAGCAGAAAATTATATAAAATTTGAAAAAAGAGCAGAAAAAGAGCAAAGCCGAGAGGAAAATTTTAGAAATCTTGGGTAGACGTGCGATTGATCACAACCACACAATTCTACTCTGACTTTCGAAAAAAGTGTCTAAGAGTACTGATTATATTTACAGCCACTTATATTTACATCTGCTGATTATATCGTCAACAGCTTAAAGTCAAGATAATTTTGTCGGTTATTTCAAGTCACAAAAAACTGTTTGGACAGATTCTCGAGAAAACTAAGGACTGAGCTTAGTAATTGGTCTGATGAAAATATTCATTACTGAAAGGTCTGAACCTCTTTTCACTCAAGATATCATTGCAAGAATTTTCTTTAATGAGTACCCTAAACTAAAAGACCTTAAAACCACATTTTACACGAGATGTCTTATCATGAGTCTTAACAAAGCATTGAAGGATTCTTTGGTTATCACAACTTTTGGCCTGTAAAACTAGAGCACCCAATGCTGCATATTAATGCCCTTAATGCCCTTATTTAATGCCCTTATTAATGCCTTAATGCCCATATTAATGCCTCATTATGACAATAGGATTACCCTATCATGGCTTTTAAAAATATTCCTATCCCTTTTGGTTCCATTTCGATCAATATTAACAACATCAAGCTAATAATCCTACGTCAGTAACTTCACGTTGCCTAAACTGGGTAGACATGATTTTCAATTAAACTGAGAGAAGTTAGTCAAATACCCAGTAGAAAAATTCCAATTATAGTAGTCTACAAACAAGGGTAATAAAGTGATCAATTGAAGAATAAACATACAGTTTAACGTGAGCCTTTTTTTTACTCATGATACCTAAGCAAACATAGAAATTGTTATAGATGGCTGAGTAATTATCTTAAGCCAAAAGACAGCCATACTATTTCTCAAATAAGATATTTAATTATGTGTAGGAAATGAACAATTGAAGGATTCTTTACTTTGTATAAGTAAACAATTTTAGGTCCCTAAGAATGAATACTCCTTTGTGACTTGAATTCTATGTCTTTTTTCACCCCATAGCGAGAAATTGGTATGTTTTTTTCACCCAGCCATAGCTCATGAATGAATAATTTGAGTGTATGTACAAAATTCAGTCATAATGTTTTCATTTGAAGGTTAGGTGTGTTTTGATAAATTATTTTATTTTAAGTTGTAGGTTTCTTATAAAATATATTAGAATGTGGACTTATATTGATGCCTGTTGTCTGCCACTGAATAATAGTTAGAATGAAAACCCTTAAAAAACACATGTTTACAAAAAATCCTCAGAAAACACATAAAAAATTTGTTTATATCGTTATTTGTTACGTTTTTACGAGCCAGATGAACATTTCATGGATATTTCAAGTTCCTAGACCCCTCCCCTGAATATGGCCTTGGGTTTTCCAGATATAAACCAGGCCTGCTTGTTATGTTGGGTTGCGAGGAATAGGATTGGTTATTTCCTTATAACTTAGGAAATAATATACGTTATAATAATATAGTGTATGCTAATAATAATAGTATAATAATGACAATATAACATGATATAATAAATAAATATAAATAAACATTATAATTAATAATATAATAATAATAATAATAATAATAATAATAATAATAATAATAATAATAATAATAATGATAATAATAATAGTAATAATAATAATATATATTATATATTATAATAATATATTATAATAATATAACAGGAAATAATAATTAGGGGACCAGGGGTCGAGTATAATGTGTGATTTCTTGTAAATTGTAATATGTAGAATTGTAGAAGTCTTGCCTTTGACTCCTGATGAGGGGCTTTGTCTCTTTTATTTTGCAGAAAGCTTAGATCCATCTGAGGATTACTTTCTATTATTCCAATAGGATCTAATCATTCGAAGAATCAAAATTATTCTTTAATTTATATTATTAAAGAATCTAAGATATTTAAGGCAATATCCTCGAGCTTCGCCTCTTTTTTTATATGAATGCATAGTTCTAGCCTGCCGAAAAGAACTCTATATACATTTTTCTATATAACTGGAAAGGGTTATTAGTATTCGAGTTTTGTGAATGGGAAGAAAAAGCATTTAATGACATTCACGTTTTGCTGGGCATCATCTAGTTGAGACAAGTATATTCCAGAAAATTTATATCTATAGATTTGCGAAAAGTAAGGAATGCGGATTTGCTTTAAGCATGCATAACTTTGTTTACGACAAGTAATTTTTACGAATGTGAAACTGATTTTTAAAAGGTCATTAAACTAAAAACAAAACCACAAAACAAATTTGACAGATGACATGACATCATGTGAACAGATTGAATGCCAGATAACATAATATGACGTGATTGAACCGCAAACTAGAAACTAGACACGACGAATGACAAATAACTGTCATTGGCAAAACAAAGCCAGGATCAGAAGAGCAAAGCCCCCTTTGACTGTACCTCATGCAGGAGGACTGCTTTTTCGGAATAATTCTATATGTAACTCTTTGTTTGATGATGTTTCACGAAAAATCCTTTCGTATGAAAGGAGTTAGCTCTGATAATTACCTGGAAGGGGTAATTTATCAAAATTCTATGGGAGAGGGTCTAAATTCTAAAAATAGACATTTTTAGGTTAAAATTCTCTGAGAGGACCAAATCGGATAAATAGCAAGTAAATTCTCTCTATTCTCCCTTTCCTAGGCCCTGGAAACTTTTGGACGGGGGAGGAGTATGACTGCTTCTTCAAAGACAAAGCAGACGCCTCAATTTCATCAAAGCTCTAAGTTTTCAGGAATAATATTACGTTTTTGGAATAGTGTTGTTTGTAAAAAAAAGGGTTTTATTCCTAGTCTAAATATATGCTGTACCTTGATGTGAATCTACTACAACGTCACACAAGCGATTAAAAACCATCCGTTTTCCTAATAGATGCTCTGAGGATGAAAGATGAAAGATTGCCAAAGATAGTTTTTTTCGGCCAACCGTTTAAGGTCAAACGAAAAGCAGGTCGTCACCGAACGGATGGAAGGATGTTGTAGGGAAAGGTTTAAGGGGAAATGGGAACTACTGCAACGACACACTAGCTATTGTGTGTTTAACTAAGGCTTAAGGGGAAATAGGAACTTCTCGGGAGAATGTAGGCTATAATTTCCTCGAGTAACCCTCCTGTGAGAATAGAGTTGACCTCAATGTCAACTCTATTAGGGGTCTTGCAAGTACCCATAAAGGGTCGAGGCAGCCCTTTAGATGGTACCATATAATCAGACTTCTCTAAGGCAAAGCTTTATGTTTCGGATGGAAGGATGTTGTAGGGAAAGGTTTAAGGGGAAATGGGAACCTCTTGGGAAGTGTTGTTTGTAAAAAAGGGTTTTATTCCCAGTCTAAATAATTGCTGTACCTTGGCTCTGAATCTACTGCAACGACACACTAGCTATTGTGTGTTTAACTAAGGCTTAAGGAGAAATAGGAACTTCTCGGGAGGATGTAAAGATGGAGGCTTTAAATAAATTTGGATCATGGAGGGGTGTGCTTAGCTGTGTTGGCCTCAGGTGGGTTGGTGCTGTGATAATTTGTTATTAGAAATAGTAGCAGTTGTAATAGTATTTTCATAAAATGATAATAATTAGTAGCAAAATACATCATGCCTTACTATCCAGTTTTTTAATGAGACCAAAACAAAAGTAAAAATCATCATCTAGTGACGTCTAAGGTTAATTTAAAGCGGAAATCTAGGAATGGTAACTGCCTTCTAGGAATTTATGACGATGGTAGAATCCAGGACGAGACTTTGAAAAAAATATTCTTGGAAAAGTTCAATACTAAACCGGAGAGTTTGAAATTTGACAGTGTAGAAGATGAATGGAATAATATCTATGAATTATATGAAGTCATTTATTGTGTCTTTGCGAAGGTAGTTAAAAATGCACATAGGAGTATTAGCGAAAATGCTTTTATGTTGAATAAAGAGAAGGAGGGCTTGTAAAAGAATTATTTGAGTGATAGATTATATGAAAACAGTATCAATGTAAAGAAAGTGGACAAAGCATTAAAACATGAACTAAGAAGGTGCGAAGTTAAGCCCATGGATAAAATTGCTGAAGATCTAAAAGATGCAGCCCACGGCATAATAGTAAAATATTATACTTGCATTTTAATATATTAATATGGAAAAGTTAATCCAGACATGTAACAGTTAAGGATAGGAATGGGGCCACAGTTAGTGAGAAAGGAAGAGTTAAAGAGATATGGACTGAAAATGTTTAGGAACTGATTATACATTCTACTGATTATTTAAGCATCTTAGATGGAAATGTTAGCAAAATGAACGAGCCTTTAGAGGCTTTGCGAGTTCTGGTGCAAGAATAGTTTTGAAAATTAATTTCAAGAAGACTACGTCGCTAAGAGTAGGGATAAGCAAATTTGAAGAAGTGATTTTGGGTAATGAGAAGATCAATAAAGTGGACAGCTTCACTTACCTAGGTAGTATTTTTTGTAAAGATGTTGTGTTAGTGAAGATGTTAAAAGTAGGATAGCAAAGGCCTAGGGTATTTTTTTACATTTGAAAAAAAAATTGGAAGAACAGGAAGATAAGTCTGCAAACTGAGCAAAGAATTTGGAAGCTACAGTGATGACAATGGTCAAGTATGGTTCTGAAGCATAAGGCTATCGGAAAAACGGGGGAGGATTTGCTAGATTTTTCCCTAAGAAACTGCCTATGGATTGTTTTGGGTGCCCAACGGACCGTATCTCAGACGGTAAGCTTTACGAAAAATGTGGTTCAATCCCACTTCTAGGCCTGTAGTTTGGGAAGAGATGAGTTAGACTGGGACGTTCTGCGGATGATGAATAACAGATTGCCGAATATTGGCCTTTTGGGCCATCTGTCTATGGCCAAATGAAAAAGCAAGTTTTCCTCAGATTATGTGGGAGACTGCTCTAGGGTGGGATTTGAGGAAAATGGAAACTTATTGTAAGGGTATAAAGAAGGAGTCTTTGAATAGATTGGTGTGGGAAAGTGGCGTGCGTATCTGTGTTGGCCTCAGGTGGTTTCGTGCTGCAGTAAGTTAGTAGTAGCAGTAGCAATAGTATTTCCCTTCCTATATGGTCGTGAATCTCATATTGACTTATCTTTCTTGCAGGCCATAGTTTAAAATTTCGTTTTCGATGGAATTAGTCATTACGTACAGGTAGACAGGTGGCTTGGCTATCCCCCCACAATTCTATGATTTCCCATTGTTTCTCAAATTTCAAATTATTTTTTAGTCAATTATTTAGTCAATTATTTTTGGTTAATTTATTTTTCTACAAATACCCAACTTCTTCTCCCCCTTTGCTAAAAAAAACTCCTTAGTATGTGGCTGAATAGGAACATTTTTCCTTTCCAAATTTTACAGGCTATTAAAATTTAAGTTTATGAACATATTCTTGAGAACTTTTTTGGGGGTTTTAACTTTGCAGAACGTTTAAAAACTTTTTACATATCAATAATGTAGGTTAGAATAGGCTATATTGTAAATTTTATGTTTACTTAAAGAAATTCAGCGACTTCTTTGGCTAGAGGTGTTAAAATATTTTACCTTTTCTTATTTTCCCAAATTCTTTGGTAAGCTTAAGAGAACAGGAAAAATATTTTCAGCTTTTAAACAATGTTACTTATATTAGAACATATTACTCTTTATATTATTTTTAGCAGATAAAAAGTGGTTCTTGAATTATTCGAAGCTGTTCCTAAGACGTGATGACACATACACACCACTGTGAATTACCTGCGTACATGTGGCGTTTTATTTCTGGCTTTATCGGTACTTTACCGGGAATACATTCTCCTCCAAAAGAGGTCCTTCTTTTTAATAGTACTGAAGTAATGAATAGTAATGAATAGTAATGAATAGTAATAGTAATGAATAGTGGCGTGCGTATCTGTGTTGGCCTCAGGTGGTTTCGTGCTGCAGTAAGTTAGTAGTAGCAGTAGCAATAGTATTTCCCTTCCTATATGGTCGTGAATCTCATATTGACTTATCTTTCTTGCAGGCCATAGTTTAAAATAAAAACTATGGCCTGTGAATTACCGAAAGCGAATTACCGAAATGTGAATTACTGTGAAAACTATACACCACTGTGAATTACCTGCGTACACGTGGCGTTTTATTTCTGGCTTTATCGGTACTTTACCGGGAATACATTCTCCTCCAAAAGAGGTTCATACTGTAAAACAATTTAAACAAATTAGTTACCAAAATCCTTAGAGATGTTTCCTCTTCCTATCACTCCCAGTCAGTACTCAAGACAATCTGTCTCCTACCAACCCGCCCCAAGGATATTGTAAATACGCCATTTTGATCACCTGGCAAGCGTAATGTTTTTATTTACCTTGCTACTTAACCGTGAATAGATTATGGGCACCATAGAGGCCTATAGTGCAAACAAGTTTAGGCGGATTAGAGCAAAAGACATTTTAAGTCCCCCTCCACCTCTGCATCCGTCCTCTAAGCCAGGATTTGAGGTCAACTTGGCATTCTGACACTCCCTAAAAATGTTATAAATACCCTAAGCCCCTCTTTAGATACTATAAATACACTATTTTGATGACTTTGTATCACATAGCGTCCTTTGATTTACCTCTCTATGTAAATACTTAGATTCTAATTCCAACTACAGTATATAGTGTAAATGTATAGACGGATTAGATACAAAGTAATGTTAGATCCCACCCCAAGTAAAAGTTTGAAGTCCCCCCCACTAGCAATGCCTAAAAGTTGCAGGTGCATTCTTTCACCCGCTGCCGAGATATTGTGTATACGTTATTTTGATGGTCAGGCTAGTGGTTTTGGAGGTATGCCTCTGCCCCCTACCCAAGTAAAAAACTGAGGTTTGGTTGCATCCTCAGCACCCCAAAAATGGCAGCTCAGTTCCCCGAGCTCTTCTTGAGATACTAAAGATTTCCTATTTTGTTGCCCTGGATACACACAACGTCTTTCGATTTACGTCATTGCTTCACCGCAAACATATTCTAGTCTAGTATGGGCTTAAAGTGCCAAAACTTTTCTGCAGACCTGGAACAAAGCCAGTTTATCTCTTTTATTACCCCCACCCTCCCCCATGAGCTGAAATTCTGTATATGCATTTCCACCCCCATCACCAAAAATAGTCAGTTTTATTATTCCTATTAATATTATATTTTACCCCCTTTTTTCCAAGGTTCTTGCTATTTCCAGGAATTTATGCTCTCATGTGAGTTTTATAGTGAATTACTGTTGACAATGTTCTGTGACCAAAACTCATCATTATTGTATTCAAAGCATGCCATAGGATATTTACTATTGACAACAATTTTAATCATCTTATGGGACACTTACAAAACTGCAAACTTAATCTAATTGATACTTACCTTGTTAAGTCTTTTTATGGTGGGAATGAAAGTGTTTCTACTCCTCAGGATGTTTACATGTAATATCGCTACACTAGAATGAAACTATCCTACCTCCAAACGTGCTACGAATCAAACTATCCTATGTCCAAAAATGGAAAAAATTGATTATCAGTTTATTTTGTGCTAAATTGTGTGCTGAATCCAAATTTGCAGTCAGAATTGGCCCCACGCCGCTAGAAAGCCTTTTCTTTCTTATCCTATGTTGCGAATTTGCTTTTCTCACACCGTGAAACTATTCTGTGTCTTTATTTGGACTTGGGCTAGTTTCAAGCAGTAAATTTTGATGAGTTGCAGGACAACGATGATTTGATGAATTGATGGCAACGTTTGCCTTCACCACCATCAATGTTTATAGTAAAAATTTTCAATTATGAAGGAAGGGTGAAGTTGCAAAATGAATAGAGGAAGAATACTAATTTAGCTAGCTAGAGAAAAAGCCAGGAAAGGTAAAAGAAAATTGTCTGATTCTTATCCTGGTTCCTTTTTTTGTCTTTTCAATGTTACTATAACATTAGACAGTAGACCATTGAGGTATTGTGCTTTCCTTAGATATTGTGGATTTCTTCTGGTCCCCTCTGGTGTACTCTGGCCAGTCACGTCACCTCATTCCTTGGTAGAGCAGTCAACCACAAACCCTGAATTTTGGATACCCTACTCCAAACGTTAGATATATCTATCATCTAACACCGTATCATCTATGCATATCCATAGCCTATGCCTAACGCCGGATACACTATGCCAAACTTTGGATATCTGTTGGCACTCTAACCCTGACCTATCTCACTATGGGTGAAATCTGATTGGTTTATTTTTGAGCTTCAGTACTCATCAATAAATCATCAATACTTTATTGGCAACAGGCATCCAGCGTTAGGAATAGGCCAGCGTTTGGTATATGGTATCTATACCAAATGCTGGATATATCCAACGCTCTGCAAAGAGTATCCAAAAATCAGGGATTTGTGGCAGACTGGAGTAGAGTACCTAAATGTTTGGTAGCTGCCATCCCTGAGCTATCCCCACCACTGACACTGTGCCCACTGGAACTGAGCGATTCTATTTTACAACATCTGATCTACTATTACGGTATTATCTGACCTTTCCACTAATACTGATAAGGTTTTACTGGTTAGACACAATCTTTTAGGTCAAACGTTACATCGTCCCTTCTGCCTGTTTACTAGCTCTATAGTGGGGAATATGAAATGGTCGATGTGACTACTAAAATGTGCCGGACAACCTGTATTTCTGGTGGACAGTGGCTTTAATAGGTTCAAATGAGCCATGATTGCTCGGATGTTGTAAAAGAGAGTAATATTGTATCTTGTAGCTCTAACAACTTCAGTCTAAATATTTTTTATTGTAGAATTTATAGGTTTACAAGTCCATTAGTAGTTGACAAGTTTTCTAGACTTCCTGGATACAAGTCTTCTAGACTTCCTGGATACTGCCCGTTTATTTTATAGAGTTTGGTAGTATCAAGTGAACTGAACTGAATAGGCTGAATATTTGCAGCATATAAATAGTAAACATAAAGAAATACAGTATTTTCAACACCTATGATTCAGTGATTTTCAGATGATCAGATTTTCTCTAAGCATCTAACGAGGCAACCTTTAAATCTGGCAACAACTTAAACAACATAAAAAGCTTATTTTATTTAACTCACTGTTGCTGCAGTTATCGGGGCTTCAAAATAAGATTTAACTGCCCTAAAAAAATAGTACTTATGTATGACATTGCTGTAACAATTTTGTTTTCCAGGTTCGGCTTTGACAACAACTACTGGCAACAAATCTGGCTGCAACTCTAACACTAATTATTTGAGTCACCCAGAAACCTCAGTAGTTTACTCAGGAGAGTTGGGAGGAATGCTATGGGCCATGACCACAGAAGCTGGCAGCTCGTTTGAAACGAATGAAACCCGTGCAGATTCAGATTTGACAGTAAAGACTAGTCTTGATCTGGGAATGATGCAGTGCATTCCTGACGCTCCTCATGTGTCACACACTCCTATTCCGAATCTTGAGGTGCACTTTCAAACTAATGAGCAAGGCTCTAGTGCAGATCTTTCTGTGCATAACGATTCTGCCTTATGTGCAAGCGAAGCTACCATTCAGGATGAATCCGAGAACTTTTGTGAGCTAGGCATTACTGGTGCTGCATCTGCTTTTGAACTTAGTGGAATAAAAGAGAATGGGAATGCCTCTGCTAATGAACGAAGTGGAATAGAAGAGAATGGGAATACCTCTGCTAATGAACTTAGTGGAATAAAAGAGAATCGAAATACCTCTGCTAACAAACTTAGTGGAATAGAGGAAAATGACAGTGCGTCTGCTGGTGAACTTAGTGTAACAGAAGAAAGTCCTACTGCCCAGGGGAAGAAGAGGAAGAGAAGACCTTCCAGCTGGAAAAGATACATAGCAAAGAAGAAGTTGAATGCTGGCATCAAACACATTAGTAGCAAAGGAAAGACTGTGCCAGAAAGGACTATGAAGGGACCTTGTAAGTGCAGGGTGATGTGTTATGAAAGAATTCCGGAAGAGACCCGAATAACCATTTTCAGCTCTTACTGGGAATTGGGTTATATTAATAGACAAAGAAACTACATACTTTAGCCAGTTAGTCAAGCCAAGAAAAAAAACGTTCTAGGACACGTAAGAGTGATAATTATAATCATGAAGAAGGAACAGAGGGAAAGAACAATGACACTGAGAAAGCAGAGAGGAGGGTGTTTTCAGTAGCGTATTCCTTGTGCATTAATGAGGAGCCTGAGAAAGTCTGTCGACTGTTTTTCGTAAATACGCTAGGAATTTCTGAACAGATGGTGAAAACTGCGTTGAAGAAAATGGTGCCTGGTACGGGAGCTTCGAAAAGGGATGAAAGAGGTCGAAAAGAGGAATCCCGCAGATTCACCGATATAAGAGAACTTAAATCATGCAGGGAGCATATAAAACTTTTGAAAAAAGCCCCAAGCCATTACTGCAGAGCTAGATCTAAATCTCAGTATTTGGAAGATGGGATCAAGAGTCATGCTCACCTTTATAGACTCTATCGAGAGTGGTGCCTGGAAAACAATAGACAAGCTGCAAGATCCGACAAATACAGAGAAATTTTTCAGCATGAGTTCAATCTTAGCTTTTTCTGTTCCAAAAAAGACCAATGTGACAAGTGTGTTGCGATGGAAAATGCTAGCCCTCAGATGAAAGAACAGTTGACTATACAGCACAGTGAGCACATCAGAAATAAGGAAGAAAGTAGAAAGTTTATGGCAGAGGAACAGAAGAGAGGAAAGATGGACCCTGAAAGGATTATCATAGCGTGCTTTGACTTGCAAAAGGTCCTACAGTGTACGCGTGGAAAGGTTTCTTCTTATTACTATAAGTCGAAACTTGACTGTTACAATCTCAGTATCTATAACTGCAATACTCGCGAAGGAAACTGCTACATGTGGCATGCAGGCACTGCTAAAAGAGGCTCGTCAGAAATCGGGAGTTGTGCTTACAGCTTTATTGTGAGTAAGGTAGAAAAAGGAGCAAAAGAATTCGTTTTCATAAGTGACAATTGCGGAGGACAAAACAAGAACAAGAACCTTGTTTCCCTTTATTTACACTAGGCCAGTAAATTTAAGATAGTAATTACTCACATGTATCTTGAAACCGGACACACGCAAAATCAAAACGATTCGGTCCATGCTGTCATCGAGAGATTTGTTAAGAACCAAACAGCGTATATGCCTCTCAGTGGTTTCAGATTGCAAAAAGTGCATGTTTGAAGAGTCCTTACAAAGTAAAGGAAATGGGAATCTCTGATTTCTATGGTCTTGATAAGCTATGTAGAGATACCAGTGATAATTTTAACATAGATATCAACGGGGTTAAAGTGAACTTCACAGAAATCCGAGTGTTGAAAGTTGATTACACATTGCCTGACATGATTAGTGTTCGGACCAGCTGGGCAGCTGAAGACATCAAGATGATTGAAACAATCAGGAGGTCAAGAAGGGGAAAATTTCAGTGAAGAAGTCAGCTGGGTCGTACGATATGTAAAAGCTGTATTCTGGTCCAGTTCCAATTCGCAAAAGAGTGTACCGCGATATTGCGATACTCAAGATCTTTGTAAAACAAAAATGATTCCTGAAGCTTACGACCAGTTTTTCAGAGACCTTCCGTTCGACTGTTTAAAAGAAGGTTCTGCGGAGTTGGATGATTCTGATTAACTTTGTTTTATTTTTCCCTTTTGATACTTCGAATAGTATTTTTTCATTTTGTCATACTTTGAATATGAATTAAAATAATATATGGTGAAATATTTATATAATACGGACATAGGATGAACTGTGCCTTCCTTCAGCAGGGCTTCTCAGATCTGTAACTATCCTATGTCCAAAAATTGGACTTAGGATTGTAGTCATATAATCTACATCAGTAGATTATATGACTACCATCCTATATCCAGTTTTTTCGACGTTCTGACCTAAGTAGGTCAAAAATATCTTCACTAATACACAGCCAATACAAAAGAAACTCTACAGTTCGGTTGTTCCCCTATAACCTCTTTTTGAAGTACTGGAAAAATAATCTCAAAAACTTCAAATAGCTCTCCTGAAAAGTAGCGGTTTTGGACGTAGGATAGTTTGAATCGACGGCCATTTGGAGGTAGGATAGTTTCATTCCAGTGTAGCGATATATACCTAGCCAAGAGTAACTCAATTCCCTAAGTTAGCTAAATTTAAAAATTATAGCTAATGGTGAACACAGAGTGAAATCCCCAAAAAAAAATTCTTAAGTTGTAAACAAGAGCTAAGAGCTCATATGGCACTTGTGACGAGACAAGAAGAGCTACGAGCCAAGAGCTCATATGGTATGAGCTCTAACAAAATTCTAAGAATCAATTGATTGATTTAAAAGGAAAGTCAGAGGCTTAATGTCGGTCAGGATTTTAAATAAGAGCTCTGAGTAACGATGTCCTTCAAAATATCAAAATTCATTAAGATCCGATCACCCACTCGTAAGTTATACATACCTAATTTTTTCTAATTTTTCTTCTCCCTTTAGCCCCCCAGATGGTCGAATCTGGGAAAACGACTTTATCAAGTCAATTTGTGCAGCTCCCTGACACGCCTACCAATTTTCATCGTCCTACTACGTCCAGAAACACCAAACTCGCCAAATCACTGAACCCCTCCCGCCAACTCCCCCAAAGAGAGCAAATCCAGTACGGTTACGTCAATCACGTATCAAGGAAATTTGCTTATTCTATCCACCAAGCTTCATCCCGATTCGTCCACTCCAAGTGTTTTCCAAGATCCCCCCCCATTCCCCCCAATGTCAAAAGATCTGGTCGGGATTTGAAATAAGAGCTCTGAGACATCAATTCCTTCTAAATATCAAATTTCATTAAGATCTGATTACCTATTCGTAAGATAAAAATACCCCAACTTTCACCTTTTCCAAGAATTCCAGTTTCTCCCTCCAACTCCCCCCTCTGGTCAGAATTTAAAATTAGAGCTTTAAAGCACAAGATCCTTCTAAATATCAAATTTCATTAAGATCTGGTCACCCTTTCGTAAGTTACAAATACCTCAATTTTCAAAATTGTCCCCCCCAACTCCACCAAAAAGAGCAGATCCGGTCGGGTTATGTCAGTCACGTATCTTAGACAGGTTTATATTCTTCCCATCCAATTTCATCCTGATTTCTCCGCTTTAAGTATTTTCTAAGATTTCTGGTCCCCCCCAACTGCCCCCCCCCCCCAATGACGCTGGATGCGGTTGAAATTTGAAATAAGAGATTTGAGTTACGAGGTCCTTCTAAATATGAAGTTTCATGAAGATCCAATCACTCCTTCGTAAGTTAAAAATACGTCCTTTTTTCTAATTTTTCATAATTACCCCCCCCCCCCCAATAGAGCGGATCCGTTCCAATTATGTAAATCACGTATCTAAGACTTCTGCTTATTTTTCCCACGAATTTTCATCCCGCTCCCTCCAATGTAAGCGTTTTCCATGATTTTAGTTTCCCCCACCCCAAACTCCTCCCAATGTCACCAAATCTGTTCGGGATTTAAAATATGAACTTTGAACTAAGAGCTCATATGGCACTTGTGACGAGGCGAGAAGAGCTAAGAGCCAAGAGATCATTTGGTATGAGCTCTAACAAAATTCTATGAATCAATAGATTGATTTAAAAAGGAAAATAAGAGGCTTAATGCCGGTCAGGATTTAAAAAAAGAGCTCTGAGTCACGATATCCTTCTAAATAATTATTTTCATTGAGATCCGATCACCCATTCGTAAGTTAAAAGTACCTCATTTTTTTATAATTTTTCAGAATTATCCCCCCTCCTCCAACTACCCCAAAGAGAGTGGATCCGTTCCGGTTATGTCAATCATGTATCTAGGACTTGTGCTTATTTTTCCCACCAAGTTTCATCCCGATCCCTCCATTCTAAGTGTTTTCCAAGATTTTAGGTTTCCCCCTCCCAACCCCCCCTCCAACGCCACCAGGTCCGGTCGGGATTTAAAATAAGAGTTCTGAGACACGATATCCTTCTAAATATCAAGTTTCATTGAGATCCGATCACCCATCCGTAAGTTACAAATGCCTCATTCTTTCTAATTTTTCAGGATTAACCCCCCCCCCCCCCACTACCCCAAAGAGAGTGGATCCGTTCCGGTTATGTCAATCATTTATCCAGGACTTTTGCTTATTTTCCCCTCCAAGTTTCATCCTGATCCCTCCACTCTAAGTGTTTTCCAAGATTTTAGGTTCCCCTCTCCTAACCACCCCCCCCCCCCCCAACGCCACCAGATCCGGTCGGGATTTAAAATAACAGCTCTGAGACATGATATCCTTCCAAGCATCAAATTTCATGAAGATCTGATCAACCATTCGTAAGTTAAAAATACTTCTATTTTTCTATTTTTTCCGATTTAACGGGCCTCCTACTCCTCCCTCCTATATGGTCAAATCGGGAAAAGGACTATTTCTAATTTAAGCTGGTCCGGTCCCAGATACGCCTGCTAAATTTCATCGTCCTAGCTTACCTGGAAATGCCTAAAGTAGCAAAACCGGGACCGACAGACTGACAGAATTTGCGATTGCTATATGTCACTTGGTTAATACCAAGTGCCATTAAAATCTTTTGACTCAAAACTATTTCGTTATTCTACGGTTTCGAAATCTCACTCAGAAGTAATCAAATGGACTTTTTGACCTTGTTACTGGTTTTAAGTTTCCCAGAGGAGGTTTTAAATACCTCTCTTTTATTGACGCTTTATTTAATTTAATACGGCACTGGATTTAAATATTACGTCAAGTGAAGCTATCTTCGATATTTCTACGCCAAGATGGACTTTGCCAAAACAGTAATTTTATAGATTTCATTAATATATACATTTGATATTATCATATTACTCATTCGCGGTGGAATTCCCCTCATTGTTCTTTTATAAGGTTTATTCCTGATAAAGACTGATTTTTCTGGGCAGCTACAATCCTTTCAAACGACAAATTTATAAAAGTGATACAAACAATAAAATGTCTGGCCAAAAAGAAAGAGAGAAATATTACTTTCCTGTAATCTTGCTCTATAAGACGTGCTTTAATGTTGCTGTCCTGTCAGGGGCGTAATTTTCTATGGGGAAGGGGGACAACGAGTCTCCCAGACTGCAGTTTGCCCCCCCCCCCCAGCTGAAATTTAGTTTCTTCAGAAACCTTGTCAAAACTAAGATAAGCCTGCATAGTTTAACCATCAACAGAAACGAATCAGCTTTCTTTATTGTATATTTACCTTTATAGTACTATAAATATCTTCATAGTACTTTTATACTATTATACAGTATTTTCATGGTACAAAATGGCTCAATTTTTAGTTTTTACTAAAAAGTTTTCGTTTTACTAAAAAGGGTTTTACTAAAATGGATTTCGTTTTAGTTTTACTAAAAAGTTTACTAGAAATTTTTACTAAATTTATTTTTTTTAAGTAAAAACTTTTCAGTTTTTACTAAAAATTTTACTGAGAAGTTTTTAATTTTACTAGAAAGTTTACTAAAAAGTTTTACTAAAAAGTTTTTTAGTTTTCATTTTTTAACTTTCACTTGATTTAGGAAAATCGGCTCTAACTTTGCCCCCTCCCCCAAGCATTTTGATGAAATTACGCCACTGTGTCCTGTGTCTCTAAAGCATTTTATTAAGCCAATCTCAGTATTGCTTACTTCTTGAGAGAAAGTAAAACCGGCCTTTTAAAAACCCGTTTGGTTTTAAAACCTCTTGTGTGAAACTTTATTCCAATAAAAAGATTGTTTTAAGTCAAAAGATTTTTACAACTTAAACCTCTGCTTCTTTGTGGTTTCATTCTATATTTCCCATTAGCTTTCAATTTCTTAATTAGGATAACTATGGAAAGTGGGCCATTTTTTTTTAGGTGAACATTACCGTGAACATCCTGAGGAATTGGCTTTTATTTCCACGGTAAGAAAAGATTGCAAAGGTAAGGTATAACCTCAGTTAGTTTAGTGCATCTTATGATAATCAAAACTGTTTAGTCAATAGTAAATAGCCTAATGGCATGTTATGAATACAATAATGATGTGCTTTGGTCATGGAAAAACATAGTTTATGGCACTCAAACATAACACAAACTCAAACTCAAACATAGTTAATGAACACTCAAACGAGAGTATAAAATTCTACAAATTACAAGAACTTCAAAAATATCGAGCTAACCAAATAATATATAAGTAAAAAAAGCTTTGATTCTCTGAGGAGGGGGATGTATGACTCGAATTTCAGTTTAAAGGGGGATAAGAGCAGGGATAAATTGGCTTTGCCTTAAGTTTGCCTAAGAGGCTTGATACTTCAAGCCCCAGTAAAACTAGAATCTATTCACGGTGAAATAACAAAGTAAATCGAAAGGCATTGTGTATACCCGGGCTAACAAAATTTGGTATCCTAAATATCTTGAAAACAGCTGAGAGATAAAGTTAAAACTTCCAGGAGGTGTCATCAAGCCAAACGGACCTTAATTTTTGACTTGGACAAGAGGTTGAGGGGGAATGTTTCTGAAACCTATAGACAGCGTCGATGAAAGAGGAGTGAGGGCGAGAAGAGATTTCAAATTTTGTTTAGGGAAAGGCTAACAATTTCTTGTCCCTAATCCGTCAAAATTTTCACATTGTGAGCATAAAGAGCTAGGGTTAAGGAAGGGGCAGCCCTCCTCACAAACAGAATAGTCTCTGTTTGAATTTAAGTTAGATGCTGCTTCTCCGTATAGTAAGAACTGTCTTATGATTTATTTAAACATCACCCTTAATGTCCCCTGAAATTTTAAACTAAATACCGTTAGCCGTTCCTCAGATATTGCAGTTCTTCCACTTTGACAACCGGGATGCATATACCGTCCTTTCACCGAATCAAACATCCTACTCAAAATTCTATGAAATTTTCAACTTACTACCCTTTATTCCTCCTTAAATATTGCACATACCATTTTAGCAAGGTGGATACCTATGGTATATTTTGATTTAGTCTCTAACATCCTCTGAAAGTTTAAACTAAACGCCGTTAGTTAATCCTGAGATATGTTTCACATATGCTCCTTTGATAACTGAGAGGCACATAGTTGTATCTTGATTAAATTCAACCCTCCCCCTAAACATTGAGAGTTTTAACTTGATACCCTCAATTGTTCCTGAGATATTGCAGTAATGCCATTTTTACAACCAGAATGTATTTAGTGTCTTATGATTTAGTTAAAATCCCAATCAAGATTTCTCAACTGAATAATCTTATCTGTTTCCTGAGATACTGCAGCTACGCCCAGCAACAACTCGGTTGTATACAGTGTCTTAAAGCTTAAAATCCTCCTGAACAAATTTGAACGTTCAGAGGTACCTTTCACTAACTCTTCTTAAAATACTAAAAATATGCCATTTTAACAGCATCGATGCATATAGTGTCTTTTGATTGTGTTTCAAACCCCGCCCCCTTAGTACCTCAGGAAAGTTTCAACCTAGAACCCGTAGTCGTTCCTGGAATCAACAAAAATGCCCCCAAATATATCCATTTGAGAATTTCGGTGCACCAAGTATTCTTTCATTAAGTGCAACATCTTCTCAATATTCCCTGAAAGTTTCAACTTAATAATCCTAACCATTTGTGGGACTTTGCAGATCAGCTCTTTTGACAACCTGGATGCACTGTTCCATTTTGACGATCAGGATACTATCAAACTTTTTTGGTTTAGTTCAATTTCTGTTTGTAATAAAAGAAACTGCAGTAGTAATCGAAGTTACAGTCACTATCACTCTAGGAGTAACAGTAATAATAGTAGTAGTCATAGCCGAAGCAGTGGCAGTTGTAGTCATGATCTGTCGTATTTACAGTCACAAGTTATCACTTAACTCTCACAATCGCAGTTACAAGTGGTGACAGTCATAAGTAGACGCAGGAGCAATCGAGTTCCACTCTTACACGCAGTCACAAGTAGTTGCAATCAAAGTCACAAGTTGTCACCGTCGCAAATAGTCACAGTAGCAAGCATTCGCTACGTGGTTATAGCCGCTAACAGTCATAGTCGCAAGCATTTTATAGTTATAGTGTAACTGCGCAACAATCGCAGTTACAAGTAGTGACAGTCGTAAGTAGACGCAGGAGCAATCGCGTTCAACTCTTACACGCAGTCACAAGTAGTTGCAATCAAAGTCATAAATTGTCACCGTTACAAATAGTCACAGTAGCAAGCATTCGCTACGTGGTCATAGCCGCTAACAGTCATAGTCGCAAGCATTTTATAGTTATAGTGTAACTGCGCAACAATCGCAGTTACAAGTGGTGACAGTCGTAAGTAGACGCAGGAGCAATCGAGTTCCACTCTTACACGCAGTTACAAGTAGTTGCAATCAAAGTCATAAGTTGTCACCGTCGCAAATAGTCACAGTAGCAAGCATTCGCTACGTGGTCAAAGCCGCTAACATAGTCGAAAGCATTTTATAGTTTTATATCCATGTTGAGAAGGGGCATCTAAAATGGACAAGGAAGGCCATTTGCCCTCCAAGTACTTTTCAATATGCCCTGGAATTTTCATCTTAGTGCCTTCAGCCGTTCTTGAGACACTGCTAATGCCCTATTTTGACAATGAACATGCAATGTGTTTTGACTTTATTCAGCGAAACTTATTTTCTTAAAATTTATTTAAAGTATCTCAAAATTTATCTCAAAATTTACATCTTAAAATTTATTTAAAGTAATCACAAATAAAAGGAGTTGCAGTCACAGTTGCAAGTAGTCGCAGTCAAAGTTAGTCGCAATCAAAGTCACAAGTAGTTGCAAATGCAAGTAGTCACTTTCACAAGTAATATCATTCACGTTCACAAGTAGTCACAGTCACAAGTAGTTAAAGTTGCAGTCATAGTAGCAGTTGAAGTAGTACTGACCCTGAAAATTTCAAGGTAATACCCTTACTCGTTCTTAAAATATTGTAGATACACCTTTTTGATATACTTGATACATATATTCTCTTTTTTGCCCCTACATTCTCCAAAATTTCACTTTAATATCCTTAGGATATCAGACACACCCAGAATCCGACATTTCTCCCTTTCCCAATTATAAATCATACATGTAAAAAATCGACAACTTGTATAATTTGCATTCCTTGCTCTGGAGACTATTGCGGCTTGGTACCCCCCGAGGCATAATTATTAGACTTTTGGTTATTACCAGCAAAATTTAGTGAAGTGTTCTTTCTGCTCCTTCGAAGAAAATATTGTCATAGAAATTGCTGAAATGCTTAAGTTTTAATTATTCCTTTTACACTCCCTTCAAAAAAGTCCCAGTTACGACATCTTTTTCTTATTATCGTTCTTCTTTAAGTACAGTGTCTTTAAATTCATTAATGTTTTATTCTTCAGTTTTTGTGTTTTGTCTTAAAAATTGTAAATACACTCTTTGAAATATTTGTCTACTCCTTCGCCAATTTAGGAATCGTTGAAGTGTTCAAATTTTAAGTACTTCTGTGTTGTTCTCTTCAGTAATGTCATTATTGCGAAATTCTTCCCAATGCTGTTAAAGAAAGCAGCGCAGTTTCTATACTAATTAAAATAATACGTTTTACTAAAATTTCAAAAACTGGGCAATTTGGTACAGCAGAAGTAGAAAAGAATACAAGTGTCGGATAAACAGGATCTTTCCTTAGTCTGGGCAGTTCAACCATGTCCTGGTTGAACTTCGTTGAAGTAAGGATGCTAGGGCATTTTTAAACATGTTTAAAATAAATATTATTCGTTTTAATTCTCGAATTTTAATGTAAGTTTATTTATATACACATATTTTTTTTCTCTCTCTCTCTTTCTCGTATTGTGCTGAAGAAGGCCCTCTGACATAGGGCCGAAATATTCACAGAATTGATTTCCACTGTCTTGAAAAGATTTTCCCAATTGTTTCAACTTTGTGTTTTTTTTGTTATGGAAAGGCAGTATGGTCTTCATAGCTATTTGCTTAATACTTGTTTCAAGGCGCTTAAAAAAAGAATTAGTGCTTAGTCACTTTTTATGCAGTGTAATAAACGCTTGAAATCGCACTCTAAGCAGTCGTCACAGTAATGGGCGTAAAAATTACTTTCTTTCGGAAACTTTCCAATAAGTATAGGGAAGGGTTACGCGGTCCACCAGTGCGAACATTTATATTGAGATCCTCTCGGGTCATTGTGTTTAATTCAGGTGTCCTGTTAAAATTATTTATTAAATTTACGCGTTATTGGCTATTTTTTTTATTATTATACTATTTTTTTGCTTATTTCGCAATTATTATTTTAATTTATACACGGAACCATGCCCACTCAATCCAACTAAAAGTATGCGTACCTTGAATATTCTCTACTTAATTAATTCCCCAATAAAGCTGCATTACCTGTCGTTATTTGGCTATTTCAAAAATTTATAACAGGAGAAATGTCACGCAATCACGTAGCATCACGGCATAAGAACATTTATACATAAACGTGTCAGTCCGGTTATTGATACGTTTTAGAACAAAAAAGTAATATTAAAAAAGTAAGACATAAAATACGTAAATGTGTTAAATTAAATATATTTATATTGTATGTTGGCTACTGCTACTACTAACAACTCACAACACAGCAGCCTAAGGGCAGCATAGCTACGCACGCTTTTCCTGCATCCGAACAAAACAATGGATTTCAGCAGATGGCGATGCTTTTCTATCAATAAGAGTCGAAATCCTGCTTACACAATCTCAAGTCTATTTAATCTCAAGTCAAGTCTATTACACAATCTCAAGTCTCCAACTCATTATATATTCATGCCTATAAATATTCATGCCAAAACAAGCCAGCCCCGGCAGAATTATTGATTAATCAGAATCCCGTGCAAACGTTGTGTCGTTTCCTAGGCTATAATTTCCTCGAGGGGTGTCACTCCTACAGTGGGAATAGAGTTGACCGCAAGGTCCCCAGACTTGCAAGTACCCCTAAAGGGTCTAGGTAACTCTTTAGATGGTACCATATAATCAGACTTTTATAATACAAAGCTTATATTGCTTCGATGATTCCAACTAAAAAGCCACATTTCTTAAATATCTTTGCCTAGTTCCGAAGTTTAATGGCGAAAATCCTAGGCAATATTGAAGGACAGTGATATAAAAGATGTATACGTGCATGTGTAGGTTCCATTGTTGATCTTGCTTTAGGTGAAAACAACTCATTTCACCATCTTGCTTTAGGTGAAAACAAACAATAATGAAGTATGACGTGTTCAGGTCCCCATAAGAAACATTAATAACGTAAATCCCTTTTCTTTAGTCATAAGATTCCCAGAATCCCTACTTACTTGACCAGTCTTTGTCCCAAATACAATTAGAGAAGAAACTTTACATCTCATAGTGCAAAATGAAAATTGTAGACTTCAGCACATCTTGTGGCCTCATCAGTTTCCAAAAACGAATTTAGAAAATATAGATATTCATTATCCTATTGCAAAAGGGTATTTCACCCTATCAACTTCCCTATCTTTTTACTAAAGTTTACGTAGCGCTTTTCTGAAAGCACTTAGGATGCAACAAGCATAGCCTAATAGCGGTTGCGAGATTTTTATTTACCGATTGCATCTCAGAGTATATGAAGTGAAAAATTACTTTACAAGTTCCATTTACAATTATTTGTTTTCTACAGCAATAGCGTCTAATGCAACGAAAAAAAGAAAGATGAAAAGAAAAAGAGAAAATGCAACAAAAAATATGATCGAAAAAAGAGGTTTCAACTTTTTATCACAATTCTTGTGTGTTAGTGCAATAATCCTCGAAACTTTATAAAACAAAACTAAAGCTTTAAAGATGCAGGAGCTTGTAGGGGGGGGGGAGAAGGCTCCCGTATCATTTTTTTTCGAATTTAACTGTGCTCTTTACCTTCATATAAAAACAATGCTTAACAATTTTGTTGATGTCATGTCGAAACAATTTGCTGCTTAATCAGTCTTTATGTAGCGTATAATGCTCTAAATCATTATCCAAATCAGTTTTTATAATGCTCCAAATCACCTTCCAGGCAGTTAGTTGGTAGTATTAGCAGTAAATATTACGGCAATAGGCCCTCAGGGTCCAAACCGGCTGTGCCGATCTATGTTTCGCAGTCCCTCAGCCAAGAGGTTGGGGGCCAGCCACCCAGTGCTCTCGCATACACTTCCTGTTTACTTTCCGCAGATGTCTCAAGGTACCCGTTTATAGCAGGGATAGCTCTGGTTGAGCTTACACAGTCACGCCACTGACCCCTGAGCCAAACCGAATAACCGGCCATGCCAGGAATCGAACCCGTGCCCCTTGGACAAAGTGCCGGGCAGTGTCTATGTCTAGGCGACAAAGGCTTTAGTTTTTTAGAGAACGGTCCAAACAGTTCAGAGAGGGATGTATCGTCCGTCGGGCCGAATATTTATATTAAATGTTCTTGAATCACTATGTTTGGTTTAGGCAAACTGATAAAATTAAATGTCAAATTTATTTACTATTAGATATTTTTTATTTATTTTAGTAATTATTTAATCTATTTATTAATTTATACTGAATTCATAAAACACTCTTTTTTTAAATTCATACACGACATCACACTGATTTCTTTTTTTTTCAATTAAAGTTATACTAATGATGGATGCTTTCTGCTGAACTACTTCTTATTAAAAATCTATCTTACAACTCTTTATTTGGCTATTTAACAAGTTGATTATTAGAGAAAATGTCACGCTATCATGTAGGATCAGGCCATAAAAACATGCATACGTCCACGTGTCAGTTCCGTTATTGATCTCGTTGTAAAAGAAAAAAAGTATTAAACAGACAAGACCACAAAATACGTAAATAAATCTTGAATGCAGGGGTAACTGTAACTTTGTGAAGAGGGACGATAGCCAATTACAACCCAAAACTAATCGGATCGGAACCCAAAACTGATCAAAACCAAATCGCATGGAAACTAAAGTACACCATTAGAACGGCCATGGCCGAAAACCCCGTACATGAAATTTATAGTCCCCTGGTTTGAACAAGAAGGAAAATTACTTTTTTTGCATTGTTTCACTAAACACGTTTTTACATTATAGATGACGCCGTTTAATCAGACTTTTTCCAAAGCAAAGTTCATATTGGTTGGATGCTTTCTGCTTAACAACTTTCAAGCAAAAGCCGCATTTCTTGCATTTGTTCGTTTAATTATAAAGTTTATTATGAGTGAAAATATCACGCTATTATGAAGGACGGGAACATAAGAAAATGTATTATACATCCACGAGTCAGTTCCATTATTGATTTCGTATAGGAAGGAAAAGTAAAATTAAATAAGTAAAATTTAAAACAAGTCAATCAATTTAATTGAAAATTTGGTTATTTTCTTTATAGGAGAATGCCATAGAATATAACTTTTCCAATGCAATATTCGTTTGGTTTGGTTTGTTTTTGCTTGTCTACTTTTTAATGAAAGGCCACATTTCTTGCATCTAATTGTCTAGATAAGATGTTTACTATGCGTGAATATTTCATGCAATGATGGAGGACAGGGGCTTAATAATACGTATATATTTCTCCACGTGTAAGTTCCATTATTGATCGTGTTTTAGGTGAAAACAGAGGTCTCACGGCCGGCAAAAATAGGCCAACATGACATGGATTAGCTTTGCAACTGTTCCAGCAAAAAATCTCATAAAAGTCTCTCTTATGATGGCTATGGGAATCCAAAAGGCCCTATGTGAATTTTTTCGTAAGACTTAGATTTAAAGCCCACCTCCTTCGAACCAAGCAAGCTCAATAGATTGATTAAGTATCTTTTCTCTTATATTGTTTTGATTTTCAAGGTAGAAACTTCTGCTTTTTAAAAATTGTATTAAATTGCCGTTCCTCATTCACAGAAATAATCACAGTAAAATTTGGCTTTTGATACCCAAATTGTCTTTTCAAATTTTGGACTCCTAAAAAAAAACAGTAACTGTGAATAAAAAGAGTAAAACAAGGCGGATCTTGCTTTTTTCTCTATCCTATGAATTTTATGCTTTTTTTATTTTTTTGGATATTGATTTTTTCCAAATCCTATAAATTTCATGTTTTTCTTTTTTTTGGATTTTGCTTTTTTCCATATCGTATAAATTTTATGCTTTTTTCCTTCTTTTTTGGATTTTGCTTTTTTCACTATCCCGTGAATCTTATGCTTTTTCCTTCTTTTTTGGATTTTGCTTTTTCCCTATCCTATAAATATTATATTTTTTCCTTCTTTTATGGATTTTGATTTTTTCCCCTATTCTATAAATTTTATGCGTTTTTCCTTCTTTTTTTTTATTTGTTTTTTTTTCCTTATCATATAAATTTTATGCTTTTTCCCTTCTTTTATGGGTTTATGCTTTTTTCCCTATCCTGTAAATTTTATGACGTGCATAACTTTTCTGATCTTAGGGGTGTAACCAGTATTTAGCTTTGGAATGGATCTTAACTATTATTTTTTGAGGAAGGAGGGGTTTCAAACCCAAAAAATAGAATTTCTCAATGCCTTACGCAGCCGAAATGAATGCAATAATAGGATGTTTTTTATATTTCAAGGGAAATACAAATTGTTTATCAAAATCATCCCAAGATATAATGTGCGAGTAATATTATGACATAAAAAAAATAATAGTAATATACAAACAATTGGGGCATACTTCTTGCGGGTAGATCTTGATACATATAACCTGTCCCAAGTAAGAAAATTCATCTCTATATTTTGAGTATTGATTAAGTAATATCGCTAGATTGATAGTTATATATATCATAATATTGCATAGCCCAAGCAAAAGGTTAAAATTACATGTTATCATCTGATACTTCAGAAATGTCTTCGGAGATTTTCAAATTAAGTAGAGTTCACATTCCTTCTGAAATGATTACATGAGTTCAACTTACTAGTTCAACATTACAAAAGTCCTACAAGGCTTCCTTCAAAGAAATTAGCTGAGTCAATGCAAAAAACAAAGAGCTGATATTTTTCTCTCAGTGTTATATAATATTTATCAAATATATTAATATAATTATTTTAATCTAATTAAATTATATTAATAAGTGCTTAAACTGAAGGGGAGGGTATTTAGTGGTTCAGTGCGGGAAAAAAACGGCATTTTATAGCTCTCAATTGGTGGCCATCATATATCGAGTAGAAGAGAAAATCAAAAGTCATTTTAAGGTTTTTTCTTGTGCCTCCTTAGGACAAAACATTAAAACTAATATTTTGTGACTTTAATGTGTTTCTAAGTGAAAACATACTTAATCAAACAATTCGTGGTAACGAACTGTAGTAAGGAGCGACCCGGCTCAATAGTGACCAAAACTCTAAAAAACCGAATTTTGATACCAATAGCTACATCAAAAGAATAGCATTTTACTGCTGATTTTAAACATATAAGTTTCATGAAGTTTAGTCTAACACATCAAAAGTTATGAGCCTGAGAAAATTTGCCTTATTTTAGAAAATAGGAGAAAACACTCCTTAAAAGTCATAAAATCTTGACGAAAATCACACAATCACATTCAACGTATCAGAGAACCCTACTGTAAAAGTTTCAAGCTCCTATCTACAAAAATGTGGAATTTTGAATTTTCTGCCAGAAGGCAGATCATGGATGCGTGTTTGTTTGTTTTTTTCCCCAGGGGTGATCGTATCGACCAGGTGGTCCTAGAATATTCCGAGAGGGCTCATTCTAACAGAAATTGAAAGTTCTAGTGCCCTTTTTAAGCGACCAATAAAATTGGAGGGCACCTTGGCCCCCTCCCACGCCAATTATTTTCCCAATGTTACCGGATCAAAATTCTGAGATAGCCATGTTATTCAACATAGTCTGAAAACCTTATAGCTATGTCTTTAGGGACGACTTACTCCCCCGAAGTCCGCGTGGGAGGGGACAAGTTACAAACTTTGACCAGTGCTTACATATAATAATGGTTATTGGGAAGTGTACAAACGTTTTCAGGGGGATTGTTTGGTTGGGGGGAAGTTATTGAGAAGAGGGAGATATATTAGGGGAACTTTTCCATGGAGGAATTTGTCATGGGGGAAGAAAAATTTCCATGAAGGAAGTGCAGGATTTTCTAGAATTATTTAAAAAAAAACAAGAAAAAAACAAATCTGAAAAGTTTATTCAACTGAAAGTAAGGAGCAGCATTAAAATTTAAAACGAACAGAAATTATTATGCATATGAGGAGTTCATATCCTCCTAATACCTCGCTCTTTACGCTAAAATATTTTTAGTGATTTCAACTATTTATTCTACGGCCTTTGTGATTCAGCGGTCATTCTTAAGGAATTGGGACAAAATTTAAGCTTTAGTGTAAAGAGCGAGGTACTGACGAGGGGGTAAGCCCCTTATATATGTAATTAAAACATACAAATACTGAAGTTCGTTGCTTAGCCTAATTCGTAAGTTACGTATATCTTTTACTAATAAAAACGTTCGAAAAAAATTATAAGTTCTAGTTGCCTTTTTAAGTAAAAAAAATCGAGGGGGCAACTAGGCCTCCTCCCCCGCTCCTTTTTCTCAGAATCATTCGATCAAAACTATGAGAAAGGCATTTAGTCAAAAAAGTTTTTTTAACTGAAGGTAAGGAGCGACATTAAAACTTAAAACGAACAGAAATTACTTCGTATATGAAACGGGCTGTTCCTTCCTCAACTCCCTGCTCTTTACGCTGAAGTTTTTATTATTTTAACAAGTAGAGTTGAGAGAAAGTGTCAAACTTTAGCGTAAAGAGCTTTAGCGTAAAGAGCCAGTAAATGAGATTTCTGGCATTTTATTTATAAATTTGATTAAACTGGTTTTTAAGAAGAAGAATTAATCTGAATATAAAATTCTAGGCACCCTTCTTTTATTAAATGATACAGCAGTTCAAAAGACTCAACACATTAAAATGTCGGGCTTTTCTGGGAAGAAAAAAAATTGTAAAAGCTGAATTTTTTTGTGACTATACATTCGATGGTTGTTATCATAAGAAGATGAAAAAGGCCATCAAAGGCCTTGACCAAACGGGATTGAAGAGCCTTAGGTCATTCCTTATTGAAAAATTAAATAATTTTTTTTTAGCTGCAAGTAAGGAGCGACTTAAAAACTTAAAACTAACAGAAATTATTCCGAACATTAAAGGGGTTCCCCCCTCCAGAGGGCCACGGTCTTTACGCTAAAGTTTGACTCTTTGTCAAAAGCTTTACTTTTTAAAACAATAGAGAACTTTAGCGTAAAGAGCGAGGCGTCGAGGAGGGGACAACCCCTTTCACATAAAGAATAATTTCTGTTCATTTTAAGTTTTAATGTCGCTCCTTACTTGCAAGAAACATTTTTTTTTTTTATTTAATTTCTGAACGTTTTAAAATTAATGCAATTTTGATTTTGGCTCACCGCACATGAATAATGAAAACAAAATTTACATATTAATTTTTTTGGCTAAATGGCTTTCTCATAGTTTTGTTCGGACGATTTTGACAAAAAACGGGTGGGAGAGGAGGCCTAGCTGCCCTCCAGTTTTGGCCACTTAAAAAGGCAATTTGAACTTTTTAGTTCTTCTTTACGAATGTTTTCATTAGTAAATAAAAATATATAAATTGCAAATTAACTTACGTAATTAACTTCTATATTTGTATATTTTTATTACATATATGAGGGGGTTTGCCTCTTCCTCAATACCTCACTCTTTACACCAATACTTAAGTGTTGCCCACATTCCTTAAGAATGACCCCAGAATCACAAAAGCCATAGAATAAACAGTTGAAATTACTAAATATGCTTCAGCGTAAAGAGCAAGGAATTTAAGAGGAAATGAGCCTCTCATATGCGTAATAATTTCTGTTCATTTTAAGTTTTAATGCTGCTCCTTACTTTCAGTTGAAAAACTTTTTCATATTTATTTTTTCATTGTTTTTTTAAATAATGCTAGGAACTACTTCCACGTAGCTCCCTCCCCTTCCCCCCATCAACCAAAAAATCACAATGAAAACGTCTGTACACTTCCCAATAATCAATACTGTGTGTAAACATTGGTCGAAATTTGTAACTTGCAGCCCTTCCCCCGGGTACTATGGGGGAGTAACTTGTTTTCTACAACGGGGTTCTCTGATACGCTGAATGCGATGGTGTGATTTTCGTTAAGATTCTATGACTTTTAGGGGATGTTTTTCCCTATTTTCCAAAAATAAGGCAAATTTTCTCAGGCTCGTATCTTTTGATGGGTAAAACTAAATTTGAGGAAACTTATATATTTAAATTCAGCGTAAAAATTTGGTTCTTTTGATGCGTCTATTAGAATCAAAATTCCATTTTTTAGACTTTTATTTACTATTGAGCCGGGTCGCTCCTTACTACAGTTCGTTACCACGAACTGTTTGATAAACACGAAGAGACGTGTTTACAGAGAGAAAGATTTTAATTCTTTTGAAGTTGTATTATTGAAATAAGGGTCATATGTAAGCTTTTGCAAACTGACCTTTTTGGGGGCTTGAATACTTTAAAGATAACGTCAAAACTGATGAAACATAGCAATTCCCTTTCCTCCCCCCAAATGTAAAAAATCCACGAAGTATAATTTTCCGTTGTGTAAAGTCTTTAAAAAATTAAAAATATCAAGACCCTCCTCCTACCCTGAGCAATTCAGTCTCAATACACTGCCTTTGGATTTAAGAAATAAAGAGCCCTCAACAATATTAATCCTAACCATTACCAAGAATATATTGGTTAGGTAAGAACCATTACCTAACCAAGAATATACCTAGGACCATCAAAGCGAAATCTGAACAAGTGTCGCGGACTTGATTAGTTCATTGTGCCTCCCGTTGGAAGCATATGCCGTACTGTTTGCAATGCTGTAGTGGTGGTCTACCGTTTCAATGGTTAGCTTTGTATCCGCTGATATTTAGAAGATTTTAAAATTCTGCATGAGAGATTTTGTATGAACTAATCCACTGAGATTTAGCTAGTAGTAAGTAGTTGTGGCTAATGTAGTTCCTAATGATTAGTCTCTAACGTTCGTAATTGACCGTAGCTTTTTTTTCCTCGATCTATGGCTTTGTCAAATTGGTATTTACTCAATTAATAAATGATAAAATGGATATTAAAGATATCTTAAAATTTATTTTTTCATCTTTTCGTTTCTTTTTTTCTTAGCATTTGGCAATGGATGATGCTGAAATTGAAAAGTTAGCGACATCAAAGAGATGTTAGTTCACAAGCAATGGTATCCTTTTTGTAATAAAAAAAAAAAAAAAAAAAAAAAAAAAAAAAAAAAAAAAAACAACTGTTGAGATATTAATAGTAAGACAGATTAGGTCTGAAACTATAAGCGCATTATGTAGATTTTGAAACTTTCCGTACATCAGAAAATTGCTGTTCAAGACACAAGTGTAATTTATTTTGAAGGCTTAATTATGACCAGACAGCTTATTGATTGAAATTAGGAGAAAAAAAAGCATAATTTTCATTTGAGAAAAAAATTAATATACCAGCGTTTATGATACTAATCTCGAACTAGATATTAGAAATCACAAATATATCTTGACAGATATTGGACGTATGTGTACCGTAAAATTTCAGTTTATAGCATGAGAGGCGAACACTAGATTCTGGTTTCAAATAATATTTAAGACGACAGAGTCCATAGAGTCCAAAGTCCATCGAGTATCCTAAACTTTCCTTTTAACGGATGTGCTTCAGAACCGCATTGTCACTAATGATGATTGATTATTATTATTTCCGTTCCAACAGGGCGGAGAACGCATAATCATACTTAAATGGTGCTACTACAAGTACAGAAAGGACTTCAATGTTAGTCCCTTTTATGTATTGTAAGCATATTAGGGTAAATCTTGTTATTTCCTGCCATTTTAGGATGAAGATAGAACAAATGAACATTAATGATATTTAACCTCTAGTCTACCTTCTAAAATGTTTTTACATTGTTTTTTACCCTCTGAACTCATCTTAGGTGAATTTATGAGTAAAAACCGTGACTTCCAAAAGCAAATCTTTTGGTTGTTTCATAATTATGAAGTATCCAGGATAATATCACCCTTTTTTTCAGTGCTGCCACCTTGAATCGAGAAATTAGATTAGCAAAATTAATCTGTTACGTTCAAAAACGCTTTCTGTCTGTAAAACTTCTAGCCTTAATGATCTGTTGATCCCAAAGAGAACTAGACCTTCAAAGGAAAGCCACACCTTTTTAATCTGTTTGGCACCATTAGTTTTTAGCTTAAATATCGCTGATTTTTCATCCCCCTTTCATTTTTCAAATCTGGTGCCCCTCGACTGACAAAAAAGCATTTCAGTATATAGAGATCTATTTCGTTGAAAATTTCATTTCTAATTTCATCTAATGTATAAATAAACATGGTTATGTGCTTCTCCATTCAATAAATCTAAGTAATCGAATTTCGTTTTTATTGTCTTCGGTATTTTCAAAAGGAAAGTCTATGTACTCAGTCAACTTTATGTTTGTAAATGTGTCCTGAAAACAGGATACATATGAACATACCGGAGGTCTATACCATTTGAAACCTATTTTCTTTTTTTAAATAAACTTTTTTCTTTGAAATTTAGAAAAATCGAGAATAAAAATGTGTTTCCTGATAAGAAAATTTGCAAATTCCCCTCCACCCTTTATTTTTGATTCTGTTAAAAACAGGGCATGACTCTTACTAAGTGACGCTCTTATATTAAATGGTTACTAAAATAAAGATTTGAATTGTTCTTCTAAACCAGAGTTTCATAAATCAAGGCTGAGATTCTCGCTGTGAATTCTTCTGTAAACGACAGATGTCCCGTCACTCTCTTTCACTTTATAGAGTTTTTTCGGGAGCGTTAAATGACAAACACACATTGGAAACACAAATTGAAATGTGGCCAAGCTAAAAACAATTCGGCTATCTAAAAATAATTTAGATGCAAATAAATACAATTGCCGTATGATCCACTGAATGTCCCGCTATATATTTGTCTCTTTTATAAAAAGGGATTGCAACAGATGATTGGGAATTGAAGAATAAATTGGTAAAAAGCAAGACACATTTAGCTTATTGATGTAATCTTAGGCAGCGCAAAAGCGATGCAAAAGTAAGGAGCGATGTTACCAAAATATGTAATTAATTTATTTTTATTATTTTTACCAAGGCAATTCGCATAGAAGGAGTTGTCTTAGAAGTTCTGGAAGGAGCTCATTCGATTAGAATAGAAATTGAAGGTTCTAGTGCCGGTTTCAAAAGTCAAAAGTGAATGGGGGGGCGTCCAGTCCCCTCCCATGCCCATCAATTCCTTAAACACATCCAATCAGAATTTTGAGATAGCCACTTTGTTCAACATAGTAAAAATGTCCAGTAGCTATGTCTCTCGGGATGTCGACCAACCTCCCACAGCCCTCAGGTCAAGGGCTGTAAGTTAAGCGATTCGCCCATTGTTTATAGATATTACATGTTATTGAGAAAGGTGGGTATGTTTGAACATTAATGTCCAAAAAGACGAATTGTATTCAGTTGAGCCTTTCAGAGAATATTGACGGGAGTATTGAACTAAATCAAACCACGCTATGTGCATATGGGTGTCAAAAAGGCGTTACTGAGTGTATTAATTTGGAACTTCCGGGAAACGATCAGAGGGATGATCGATTGATCAAAAAGGCGATGTTTGCACTCTACTACTACTACTACTACTACTACTATTGTTACTACTGCTACTACTACTACTATTACTTTTACTGCTGCTACAACTGCTATATCTACTGCTACTTCTACTACTACTGCAACTGCTGCTTCTGTAGCGAATACTACCAAGGCTGATGGTATTGAAGTGGAAATGTTTAGGGGAAAGTTGTGGAAATGTGGGCCTGCAGAAAGTCAGCAATATATTTGGAACGGCATACCGTATCGACATGAAACATCCAGGGCATCATGAGGAGATATTCAATTGGCCAATAGGCAATATATGCAGACTGCTACTGCTATTAATAATGCTGCTACTACTGATGTTACTACTACTAATGCAACAATACTACTACTACTACTACTCCTACTACTGACGCTACTATTATGATACTAACACTATTAAGACTATGGTTATGAAGGTGATGATTAGAGAGAATATAGATGGAAAATATCAAAACACTCTATAAATATATATCCAGATTGCCTAAGGAAAGAGTGTATCTCAGGAATAGTTTAGTTTATTAAGCTGGAACTTTCAGGGAATGCTTAAAGAAGAAGATCAATCGACCAAAAGGCAATATTTGCACGCTGATACTACTACTACTAGTAGTACTACTACTACTACCACTACGACTACTACCAGCACTAATACTACAAGCACCACCCAGAAGGCTTGGGAGGACTCAGCCCCACTCATCCTAGTTTCTGCTAGGTTTTAGTTTGACTCTGTTATTTATTGTGACTAAAGACTAAAGCTATTAATTTATTATTGTCTTATTGATAAACTGTATTTAGATGGAAGGAAGCAACTACTAATGTACCTAAGGACTCTTCATTATTGCTTATCTCAATTTACGACAGGAAATGCTTATTTGGACCATTCATTCTCCAAAATTATTAGAAACACCAATTAGTGGAGGGGTTGGGGGTAATTGCCCCTATAGACCTAGAATTTTCTTTCTTTTTCAACATTATTAAATATAAAAGATTCCTTTCTCTTCAACTTTGTTGACCAGCACCACTGACACATGTCACTTTTATCAATAGTCACGTCAACTAACACGTTGACTGTCACTGTCACATCAACTGTCACTGTCACGTCAACTAACGGAAATTTAGGAAGGTAAAATCCATTTTTTGAAACAGATTTTTTTTTTCATTTTTATTTTAATTAAAACGCTCCGAAAAGGATATATTTCAAAATCCTTGCTAGTGCCCTAGTAATTATACTATCTTAATTAAATTAAAAATAAATGATTTCTAAATTCATAAGGGGAAACTGCAGGGTTTATATGGACAAGGAAAATTCTAAAAATATTAAATGAATTGGCTAGACTACGGCTAACTAACTATACAGAAAAGAAGGATTGGCCAAGGGTGCCAATCCAGGAAAATGGAGGGAGTGGAGAAAACTTTTTTCTGTTCTTTGTATAAAGATACAAATAGAGGATTTCATTTTCAGAATCTAGAGGAATATTCGTTTAAAAAACCCATCACAAAAGTCATTAAGTTTGAACTCCTCCAGTGGTTGTTTTCAAAATAAAGGGGTAATTTCAGAATCTAGGTAGAACCGCTTCTCATTGGTGGTCCCGTGTTAAACATACTAACGAAACAAATTTATCGCATAGACAAAAGCCTAAAATACGACAAAACCGGCAACTTAAAAATGCGAAAGCATGTTGTATGTTTTTGGCTTTTGAAGTGATATTTTGGCTAACTTTGTAATTTGTTTTCAAGCGTTTAGTGACTTATGTTCGGATGAAAACCAAATATTGGGTTGGTAAAGTGACATGTTAGGCATTGCTTTACTACTGGTACCAGTCAGAAGGCTTGGGAGACTTCACTCTTTTTCTAACTTGATCAGCTAATGAATCAAATGGAAATACAACATAATTTGTTAAATAATTATTTCAATTCCCTCATAATATATTATTTTAATTTTTTCTTGCACTCATTACATTATTGCATATTGAATTACAACGTTTTGTTTTCATTATTTTTTTTAAATCATTATGTTATTTAAATTGTTTTTTTAAATTGTTATTATATCATGATATCAAGGGATCCAACTGAAAGTAAGGAGCAACATTAAACTTAAAACGAGCGGAAATTATTACGTATATGAGGGGGTTCGCCCGTTCCCCCCTGGCTCGCATTGATAAATATTTTTTAGCAATGCTATATTTTAATACTATATCTATAATATAGACATATTTTCAATTATTTGAATAATTCTTAATTTATCCCTTATCGTCAAACACAATTTGCTTTAAATTCAAAATCTTTTTATTTTATTTTGATAGTTACACAGGTCCTTCAAGTGCGGGATCCAAATGGGCCCAATTGCTCAAATCGCCTTTATCTGGACCTGTCTGTCAGAGGCCAGCTCTCTTTTATTCTTTCATGTTTCTTGTAAACCTTCTCTCTCGCTATTGACAAACAAGGTCGATGCAGAATTGAAAACATGATATGTGTTGGATTCCAAATTTGTGATAATAAGTTTTATCTAAGAGATTCTTTTGGTTCTAGTTTTGCGACCTGATTACTCTTTTGAAGCTAAAAACTAATAATTAGTGCCATTTGTTTCTCTCGTTTGAAAGTAAGTCCTATCTTTGGGCACTAAATATTAGAAGTCACGCTCATAAGATTCACGGAAATACGATCTCACTTGTTCTTGAGCTTTTGATGCATTTAGCATAACTTTTTATACTATTAAATATAAAACAGGTTTTTCAACTGAAAATAAGGTGCAATATTAGAACTTAAAACGAACAGAAAATATTTCGCATTTGAGGGGGTTCGCCCCCTCGTCAATACCTCACTCTTTATGCTAAAGTTGGAATGTTGTTCCGGCTCTTTGGGAATGACCCCTGAATCACAAAAGCCGTTTAATTAGAATAAATAGCCCGTTTGCATATATTGCAAAATTTAGTGTAAAGAGCGAGGTATTGACGAAGGGGCGAACCCCCTCGCATGCGCAATAATTTTGTCCGTTTTAAGTTTTGATGTGGTTCCTTGCTTTCAGTTGAAAAAAAACTTTTTTTTTAATTTCTGATCATTTTAATAAAGGGAAATCCGGTGCCTCCTTCATACAAAACTCTGTTCCCTTATGAAAAATTGTTCCATGAAAAGATCATCCCACGTAACGCTCTTCCCCTACCCTCCCCACCCCACCAGAAAATCCTCTCACGAAAAAGTCAGTTTACTTCCAATAACCAATACTAAATGCAAACAATGGGCAAAGTTTATAACTCTCAGCCCTTCCCCCTAGGGACTGTAGGGGATTAAGTCGTCCTCAAAGACATAGCTATAAGACTTTTCGACTATGCTGAACAAAATGTTTATCTCAAAATTTTAATCCGGTGACCTTGGAAAAAATGAGTGGTATAGGGGGCCTATATGCCCTCCAATTTTTGGTCACTTTAAAAGGACACTAGAACTTTTAATTTCCGTTCGAATGTTTCCTCTCGCAACATTCTAGGACCATTGGGTCGATACGATCACCCCTGGAAAGAAAAACAAATAAACACGCTTCTGTGATCTTTCTTCTGGCAAAAATACAAAATTCGACATTTTTGCAGATGGGAGCTTGAAACCTCTACAGTTCTGTTCTCTGATACGCTGAATCTGATGGGGTGATTTTCATCAAGATGTAATGACTTTTAGGGGGTATTTCCCCTTTTTTGAAAACAAGACAAATTTTCTCAGGCTTGTAACTTTTGATATGTAGAACTAAAATTGATAAAACGTATATTTAAAAAATCAGAATAAAAATCTGTTTCTTTTGATGTGTATATTGGTATCAAAATTCCATTTGTTTTAGTTTCGGTTACTATTGAGCAGGGTCACTCCTTACTTACAGTTGATTACCACGAACTGTTTAATAGTTTTGGTAATGCGTATCGTTTAATTTTACCTTATGATATTCTACTTGAAAGTTTGTAGCAGCTTAGCTGAAGCTTTGCTCTATCTAGATTTGGGGTTTATTTTCCCAAAGTATTTATCAAGGTATTTTACAAAGTATTTATCAAAGTATTTAATATTTAATAAAAATCACCTTTAAAGATCATATAATTTGCTAGCTAAATTTGTACAAATATAATCTAAAAAGAAAACAGAGTAATAATGATATCCAAACCATTAAAGAATTTGAAAATGTACTAATCTTCTTATCTTCTCTAGGAGCTGTGAACCTGGGTTTCCAATATAAATCTATACTTGTTTACATGGTGTCAGAAATATTAAGATGAAAACTACTATACATACCCAGAAATGGACTGGGTATGTAAAATCACAATAAAAAAGAAACTTGAACCCTTTTCAACAACCTGACTAATATGCACCTCACAAACCAAATCCTACAAGCTTTTGGGGACAGAGGATTCCAGTTCCAGGCACATGCAACCTGATCTGCTCCCACCCCGATGGAAGTACCAAGTCATAGTATTTCTTCATTGTCAAAGAGGCTCCATATGTAATCCTAGGACGTGAAGTAAGCAAACGATTGAATCAACCTCATCCATGAAATAACAGAAATCAAACTATCAAAGCTGCAACCTTTTAAAGAGTTCAAAGATCTTTTCAAAGAAATGGGAAGATAGGATGGAAAGTGGAAAATCACCCTTAAGGAAGATATTCAAGAAAGGTATTCAAGAAAGGTATTCAAGAACGTCCAGCTAGATGGATTCCCATTTCACTCAAACAATGATTCAGAGAACAACTGAATCGAATGAAACTGAAAACTGAATTGAATGGAATCGAACGTCTTGCAGTTCCAGCTAGATGGATTCCCATTTCACTCAAACAATGATTCAGAGAACAACTGAATCGAATGAAACTGAAAACTGAAAATTGAATGGAATCGAACGTCTTGCAGTTCCAGCTAGATGGATTCCCATTTCACTCAAACAATGATTCAGAGAACAACTGAATCGAATGAAACTGAAAACTGAATTGAATGAAATCGAACGTCTTGCAGTTCCAGCTAGATGGATTCCCATTTCACTCAAACAATGATTCAGAGAACAACTGAATCGAATGAAACTGAAAACTGAATTGAATGGAATCGAACGTCTTGCAGTTCCAGCTAGATGGATTCCCATTTCACTCAAACAATGATTCAGAGAACAACTGAATCGAATGGAAAGCATGGAAGTTATAAAATAGGTGACCCACCGAACCAGCTGGGTTGATACATTTGTTGTAGTAGAAAAGGCAGACAAGTCACTCATAGTCTGCATTGCCCCCACAACCTGAATAAATCAATAAAGACTTCGCACTACCCTGTGCCAAATTTTGAAGAATCTGAAATTTTGATGGCAGAACCCTTGAGGAACATGATCAGAATGTACGAGCAACACTTCAGGGATCTAGCGATAAGCGCATACGTTTAAACAAATCTAAGAGTATATTCAGGAAAACTAGCATACCATACTTTGGGCACATCATCTCAGACAATGGCATACATCCTGATTCGGAAAAGTGAAAACTCTTAAAACAAATATACCCAGTAAACAAAGAAGAAATCCAGACCTAAATTGGAATGCTGAATTATCCACCACCATCAAGACACAATCAAGAACTCACTTTTCCAATCATCATCATTTTTTATTTAGAAGACAATGAAGTGGAAACACAGGTAGATGTGTCAATGTCTGATCTAGCAGCAACTTTTACCAAATGGAAACACCATTGCCTTTGCCTTATGGTCACTAAATGCCAAGGAATAAAATTACTCACAGATAACAAAAGAAGATCTAGGTTATTGTCTATGGGTGGAAACGCTACCACCAGTGTCTTTATGAACGATGATTCTCCGTCATATCGGACCAGCAGCCCCTTTAATCTGTTTTAGCTTCTCCAACTCCAAAGTCATCACCGAACCTAGAGAGAATGATTTTACCAATCCAACAATATGATTTATCTATCATTCTTCAATCAGTCAAGGACATCTCTGTTATCCTGTTACGCATCTCAGGAGACGAGCCTCTCCTCAAAAACAAAATTGGATTTTATTTCTATACTATCATGAGCCAACTAACTATCGGCGGTGAAAACTTACACCAAATAAGAAACAAGACATCGTACGACTAGATCCTCTTAGCAGTATTACAGATGATACAAAATGGACGGCCAGAGAGTCGGGACCAAGCCTCTTCAAAAGTAATTATTTTTTGGCATGTTCACCTTAAAGTTTCTGTTGTTACTTCAGTCATCCTTAAAGAAGATCTACCGCTCATAACCACTAGCCTGCGAAGTGCCATCTCAAGAAACATACATGTTTCACATTTCGGAGTGGAAAAACGAAGCTCAGAGCAAGATCAGTTCCTTACCGGTCTGGGATGATTGAGGATATAGAGATATATGTTCAAAACTGCACCGCGTGTGCCAATTGTGCAAAATCAAACCAAAAGGAAACCCTCAACCCATATGAAATTCCTAGCTTACCACGGACAGATATTGGCCTTAACGTGTCTAATAATACCATTTCATCATTGCGGACTATTATTATCGTTTTTTTAGATAGGTAAGTTAGGAAACAACTCGTATATACACCAGATCATTAAAAAAATGAAACAGCACTTTCCTCCCTTTCTGATTCCAAGCATCATCATTTCTAGTAACGGCCGCCATTTCACGCCTGACCTCTCCCTATAGTTTGGAAAGTGACTGGGGAATTGAGATCGGAACATCATTGCCAAACCATCCGAAATCGAGCGACCTAGCAGAGAGGTCCATCCGGACAGCTATAGCACTTATCTCAAAAGCACAAATGTCTACAAAAGACCTATTTCTCTCGCTCTTAGAATATAGGACCACCCCATTGGATGGTTATGCCTAGCGTGCTCAGCTTCTCATGTGTATAAATCTACGTACTCTTTTGTCGTGTATACTTCAGCATTTGTCATCAGTAACAGTCGATAATGAAGAGTTCCTCCAAAGCCACCATATCCAACAAACTAGTCAAAAAATACATTATAAAAGGCATGCCAAAGTGCCTCTACCTCTGGCAGTTGGTCAACATGTCAATGCCCGACTGAATAAGTGGAAATAGCAGCTTGTTGTAATCACAAAAGCCGAAACCAATCTCTGTTCATACTTTGTACAGACAGCACATTCAAACCAGCAATTTCTTTAATTCATGGTTCTTTTTGCTTATATTTTATCCTTTATACTTGTTTTTTATTCTTTATATTTTAAGCTTATAAACTATCTTTTTTCACGTTTTGTTTGTTGTGTTTTAATTGCTTTTTTCTGTATTCTAATAATGCTTGTAAATTTGTTCTTACTAATAGAAGCTCCATGTACAAAAGACTTCATTCTTTAGATTTCTTGTTCCAGGACTAATCTTCAATACGTAATCATTTACGCAATGAAATATCTAAAGCCAGTTATATGTAACATCTTATTGGTTTAAGAGCTCATTTAACCTGTCTAATTAACTTTAGAAACTTAATAACGCTGTATCAGGCAGGTGCATCTAATAGAGCAATTACTAGTAATCAATTTTCCCCGCATGTCAATTATTACAGGAATCACATATATGGAATCACGTAATCCATTTAATTGTTCTAGAAGGCAGGCAGGGGATTATCCTTGCATACAATAGGGTATCATGCAGAAAGTATTCCTCAAACAGTAATATCAGAGACGCCTTCACAGTCCACCTGACTACCGCTCCATTTCATTGAGGGTAAACCCTTTTGAATTCTAATTTGTACAATCCTTAGATTATAAGGGTCCTTGAGAAAAATAAAGCGTATTGAAAAAACTCTTGAAGTACTATGTAACAACCCACGGGTGCACCATCACTACCCAACACCCCACGTGTGTATCCTCCACAGTCACAACTGAGGGTCTCCCACAGGCCCCTGATGTCTAGCATTTCACGCAAGAATGTGCCATCCTTGACATAAGTAAACACCCCCTTATTACATAACCATCAAAGAAATCTTGAAAAACATCTTGAAGAAAAATGTCTCAAAAACGTCTTAAAACTTCATGAAGAAAAATGTCTTAAAAATGCCATGAAATCTCTTGAAATGTCTTGAAAAACAACTTGAAGAAAAATGCCTAAAAACAGTCTTGAAGAACGTTTTGAAACTTCTTGAAAAAAGTCTTGAAGAAAAATGTCTTAAAAATGTCTTGAATTGTTCTTCAGCGTCTTCAAACGTCTTCAAAAATGTCTTTAAGAAAAATCTTTGAAAACATCTTGAAACATCTTGAAAAATGTCTTGAAGAAAAATATCTTAAAAAACCTCTTGAAATGTGTTGAAACGTCTTGAAAAACACCTTGAAGAAAAATGTCTTAAAAAACATCTTGAAATCTCTCGAAACCTCTTCAAGAAAACACTTATATTACGTAATGCGTCCGTTTGCATCTTGAATGGTGGCCCACCTGAAGGGTTATTCCTACAACTTAGTTCTGTTAAACAATCAAAGAAACCATTATCTGACAAACATCTGCTTCTTAAAGAAAACATTCCCTATTATGTAACAGACACCTGCATCTCGAAGAAAAACAATCTCCTTAACGTAACATGTACCTGCTTCTTGAATAAAGCAAAACAGTTAAAACTCTAATGAGGTTTACTGCTGATGATGAACACTGTATATGTGTTCAAAATATCCAGTTAAAAATTTTTATATCTGTTCACTGTCAATTAAAAGGTTTCATCCCTATTTTGAACTGTTTTACTTTTGTCAAGGAAAGGCAGTGTGGTCTTCGAAGTTATTTACTTCTTGAATAAGTTCCTAAAAAAATGTCTGCACCGGGACTCGAAGGAGAATGTGTTTGGTTAAAATAATCATGCCGTCACTACTGTTATGTGATCTTTCGAATGTTTTTGAGCAAACGGCTATCTCGGTATTTCTATTGAATGTGGTTGGGGAAAACAGGGTATGAGTGGAGGGGGTAGTTACCCACCGATCAATTTGACTCTTGAAAAGGACGCTAGAACTACTGATTTTCAATCGAATGTTCCCCCTCCGAAATTTTATATGATTATCCTTTCCGTAAAAACCTTATATACCCCCAGTGCATAGCGTAGAACCCATGCTCTGAGGATATCTCAAATTTTTTTTTGGAAGTATTTGGGAAATGATGAGCTTTGGGGGGAGGGGGCTGGTTGACCTCCAAAAACTTTCGACTATTAAAAAGGGCAATAAAGCCTGCAATTTTCAATCGAATGAGCCCCTTTCGAAGTTTCTATAACCACTTGTTCTCTATGAAGCATCCTGGTCTAAAACAATTCGAAACAAATTCATTGTGCCCACGTCGCTCATTACTTAGGCAGCACTATTCCGTTGCCCACGATTCTACCAAGGTAAGTCCAGCTGTCCAGCTGATTAGTCTTTTCGTTACCCAACGTCACCTTTTTACCTTCAGTTATTCCTGGCCTTATGTGCTTAATACTCTTGAAATTACTTTTCAAACCTATTCTAGTACCCTGAATTCACGAAACCTTTAAAAGTTTATTCATTTTGCTCCCACTTTCGTCTAGGATCATCGGCATAATCTAAGTCCAGTAAAGTTCTCTTTCTCAATTAGATTCCGTGTTCTGCCATTGCCTTTCCTATGCTTCTTCCGACAAAGCCCATTTAAATAATTCATATAAATTGGGATACAACACAACCCTTCTGAACTCCTGATTTATTGTTGAACCAGCTACTAACCTCATTTCCTACCTTAACCGCAACAGTGTTATCCTATTATCAATTTAAAAAACTGCAAAGACCAAAAATGAAACCAAAAGTAAACATAAATAAAGTGAAATAATTTTTCAAGCCCAAGACTATCACAAATCACCATCAATAGACAAATGAAACCCAAAAAAAACGAAATTACAATAAATAACCAAGTGGAAGTCAAAACGAGCAGAAATTAACACGAGTAGGGCTGACAACCCCAAAGTCTTCTCAAGACCAGAACACAATCTGCACTTTACTGAAAAAAAAACAAATTTACAGTGATGACAGTTATCAAATGGTTTTCTGAAGTATGGGTGCTCCCAAAAACGGAGGAAGATTTGCAAGATGTTTTCCAGAGAAATTGCCTACGGATTGTTTTGGGTACACGACTGACAGACAGTAATTCAAACAGAAGGCTGTACAGAAAGTGTGGTTTTATCCCGCTTACTAGAACTATAATGAGAGAAAAGTTTGAGATGGCTAGGGCAAGTTGAATGGGAATGGCTGCGGAAGAATAGTGACAGATTGCAAACATTGCCTTTTTTGGCCAGCCGTCTAGGGCTAAACGGAAAGCAGGTTGTCCTCGGTTGGTCTGGGAAGATGTCGTGAAAAAAGTTTTAAGGGAAATGGGAACTTTCTGGGAGGGTTTGAAAAGGAAGCTTTTGTATAGACTGAGATGGAGGAGGAGCTTGCCTATCTACCTTGGCCTCAGTTGGCTTGGCACAGCGGTGAGTTGTTATTAATAGTAGTAGTAGCATTAAAGACATCGAGAGCTCTGGATTGGTGCATGCATAAGTAAGCAGAAGATGGAGTAATTATAAAGTTAAACTCTTGATTGGACAGGATAAGTGAATCCCGAGGTGTTACTTGTGCAGAGCCGTTCCTAAGGTTGGTGGTACCTGGGGATAAATTAATTGTAGCGCCCTCCCCCGACTCAAATATAAGCAAAAAAATCCGAATTAGAATGAAGCATTTGGTCGAAGTGGGCAATCCCCCTGTCACGGCTGCAGACCTTGTTGCCCCTCCCTTAGGAACAGATCTGTACTTATATCATCGTGGGTAAGTTACTTCAAAGATTTGCGGGTTATAAAATAAAATTTTGGGTAGATAAGTATACTGATAATATACTGAGTAAATAAAAATATTTCAGATAAACCTATATATGATCAAAAATTTTGACCTTAATACGATCAATTATATAAAAAATCGATAATATTTAAAACCAAAGCACTCGATAGGGTAAATAAAACTTTCAGATGTTTATACGAGTGGATTACAAAAAGCCTAGTTTTCATGGTTCAGCTTCTTCCATTGAATTTCCAAACTCTGTTAGTTTTGAAAGGAATTTTTCACTATCTCGAGACATTTGATGTTCAAAAAATAGAGAACATGTCAAATCTGTTCCCCCAGTGACATTGGAATGAATTAACGAGTCTTTTGGTCGCTAACCATACTTAGGATCGGCCTAAAACGTAAATTCTCTTTGATCCGTATTAAGTCATAAAAATACCTATTTCTTTCTTTAGATTTCAGGTTCTATCGACACAGGTCACTCTCTGCTTAAGAGTTGGCACCTTGATCTGTTGTATCACTAGCTACGTTCTTCATCAGCGGGAATGTGGACACCTTATTAATAGGCGTCATTAAGGCTTGCACCCCATGAGCTAATTAAGACAATGCTTAATCATTGAAGTTTAGATATCAGAAAGACAAACTCTCGGAAAAGGCCCAGTGATGCATTAGCTGTCAGGGAAGCTCTCAAAGTTCTTTGGGATTGCATTCTTGGCCAAACTCAAAATATAGATTTAAATTTAACAATGGACAAAAATTAAATGCATTTGTTGCTGAGGAAATTAACCTTGTAACTTCTTTGTCTGAGCCAATTGTGTCAGAAACTGGATTGAAGACTTGGAATATTGCGGAACTAAACACTATGCTTATTAATTAAAAATAAAATTAGCTAAAAAAAAAAAATAAAAATAAAATAAAAAATAGGTCACCTTTGCACCGAGTTTAAAAAAAAAATGTCCCTTGTCTAACAGAGAGAATGATCAAATTCGTCTCTAGAAGTGAATGTCCGTAACGACAAAGGGGTTGAAAGGCGATTGAACGAGAAGTTTCAAATATTTTGAGCAAAAAAAATACAATACTTTTTTTAACGTTGATGGATTATCTTTAATAAGCTGACCAAAGAGTAAAACATCAGTCTTTTCAAGCCGAGTAGATTAATATAGTTGCGTTTTCAAAGCCTACACTTCATCAGTGAAAAAAAAATCTTTTGATCATAAAATATTTGATCATTCAAGAGACTGGCAACCAGTAAAGCTTGAATTAAATATTCAAATAGAACTTTAAACGGACAAAAATCACTAAAAAAAGAGCTTGGCTCCCGCCCCCTTCCCTAACTATAGAAGTCTAAAGCCTACTGCGTCATTTGCGTTTTATTGAAAACTCTATGAATCTTGAACAATCCATGGAAAAATTAATAAAACCCAACTCTATATATAATACTAATATCAACTATTATTTGATATATAATGATTAATCGCTGAAAGCTCAGCAGTTAAAAGTTTTGTTTCACTGTAATTTCTATTTTTATTTTCAATGTTGAATGTACAAAAGAATATTTCTAATATAATTTTTTTTCAGTAAAGCGCAAATGGTGTTGTTCAAAGTTCAACATCCCCCTCAATACTCCCTGAAAGTAGCCACAAATAAATGTAAGAGCAGTTACAAGCACTCGCAGTCATAGTAGCAAGTTGTCGCATTTGGAAGTTCTCATAATTGCAGTCACAACCAGTCTCCTTTTCAGCTGCAATAGTAGCAGTAGTATTAGCAGTAGCCCTGAAAGTTTCAAGCTAATGCCCTTGTCTTAACATTCTTAGCCATTTTGGAGGCCCAGGATTAAGCATGCCACCTTTCTCCAATAATCAACCCTGTACATAAGCGATGGGCTACTTACATAAATTACCACAGCTGCTCCAAGCGCTGTGGTGGTTAAGTCATTCCCGGAGGTACATTAATTGACATTATTGACTGTTTTAAATAAGATAGCTATTTCAAAATTTTGATCAGACATTTTCGGAAGGAGGGCAGCTAAAAAGAAAATACAGGGTACTGGTTGCCATCTAACTATTTTTTAACATCTTCTCCAACATACTTTGAAAGTTTAAACTTTTTACTCTCAACTTTTATTTTGATACTGCAGATACACTTTTTGATATACAAGATACACATAGTATATTTAGAGTTATGTAACATTGGCCTTTTCGAACATAAGTAGAATAAAAAATTCCTCCTTTTTCATAAAGAAAAATCCAAATGTAAACAGAGGTAAATTGAATAATTTAAATCATTACCCTGAGACTAAGGGCGGGGTACTGTATTTTCTCAGGCATAGTTACTAAACCTTTTGACAGTTTTGAAAAAAATCGGCTTTTCAAAGTTTTTATCCCTGACGAGGGGAAGTACCATCTAAAAACGATAATCTGGGCTAATACGCCCCGACAACTCTTCAACATCCCCTAAAATTTGTAACTTAATACCCTCGGCCGTTCTTAGATATTGATGATATGTCCTTCTGACAATCAGCACGCACACAGTGGTTTTTCTTTTTTCAGTATCCCTCTCCAAAGCTGCGGTGGGGGGCTATGTCATCCCCAGAGGCATAGTTTTTTTGAGCTTTTGACTATTTTTGACAAGATGTCTATTTCAGAATTTTGATTAAATGTTTTTGGAGGGATTTCAGCTAAAAAGAAATGAGAAGGGGCTGGCAGCCCACAAATCAATTTTTGTTGACCCCAACCAACATGTATTACAGTTTTCAACTCAATACCCTCAATCGTTCTTAAAATATTGTAGGTCATCCTATTTGAAAACTGGATGCACATAATGCCACTTGATCTAGTATAACATACCCTCTGAAGATTTTCCAATGTTTCATCTTAATGCCCTTAGCCTTTTCGGATACACTCAGAATCAAATATTTCCCCTTTTCAAACAGTTCATGGTAACGAACTGCAGTAAGGAGCGACCCGGCTCAATAGTAACCAAAACTAAAAAAATGGAATTTCGATACCAATAGCTACATCAAAAGGATCACATTTTAATGCTGATTTTAAATATATAAATTTCTTTAAGTTTAGCCTTACCCATCAAAAGTTAACTGCTTGAAAAGATTTGCCTTATTTTAGAAAATAGGGGGAAACACCCCGTAAAAGTCATAGAATCTTAACGAAAATCACACCATCAGATTCAGTGTGTCTGCAACCCTATTGCAGAAGTTTCAAGCTCCTATCCACAAAAATGTGGAATTTTGTATTTTCTGCCAGAAGGCAAATCACGGATGCGTGTTTGTTTGTTTGTTTGTTGGTTGTTTTTTTTCCAGGGGTGATCGTATCGACCCAGTGGTCCTAGAATGTTGCAAGAGGGCTCATTCTAACGGAAATGAAAAGCTCTAGTGCCCTTTTTAAGTGACCAAAAAAATTGGAGGGCACCTAGGACTCCCACGATAATTATTTTCCCTAAGTCAACAGATCAAAATTCTGAGATAGCCATTTTATTCACCGTAGTCAAAAAACCTTATAACTATGTCTTTGGGGACGACTTACCCCCCCCCAGAGTCCCCGTGGGAGGGGATACAAGTTAAAAACTTTGACCAGCGCTTACATATAGTAATGGTTATTTGGAAGTGTACAGATGTTTTCAGGGGGATTTTTTTGGTTGGAGGAGAGGTTGAGAAGAGGGGGATATGTTGGGGGAACTTTCCATCGAGGAATTTGTCATGGGGGAAGAAAACTTTAATGAAGGGAGCGAAGGATTTTCTAGCATTATTAAAAAAAAATAATTAAAAAATAAATATAAAAAGTTTTTTCAACTGGAAGTAAGGAGCAACATTAAAACTTAGAACGAACAGAAATTATTACGCATATGAGGGGCTCACTTTCTCCTAATACCTCGCTCTTTACGCTAAAGTATTTTTAGTAATTTCAACTATTTATTCTACGGCTTTTGTGATTCAGGGGTCATTCTTAATGAATTGGGAAAAAATTTAAGCTTTAGTGTAAAGAGCGAGGTACTGACGAGGGGGTGAACCCCCTCATATATGTAATATAAACATGAGAATACAGAAGTTCGTTACGTAAGCTAATTTATAAGTTACGTATATCTTTTACAAAAAAAAACATTCGTAAAAAATTAAAAGTTCCAGTTGGCTTTTTAAGTAACCAAAAAATTGGAGGGTAACTAGGCTTCCTCCTCCGCTCTTTTTTTTTCTCAAAATCATTCAATCAAAACTATGAGAAGGCCATTTAGCCAAATAAATAAATATGCAATTTTTTTTAATTATTCCTCTGTGGAGAGCCAAAATCATAACATGCATTGATTCAAAATCGTTCAGAAATTAAATAAAAAACAAGTTTTTTTAACTGAAAGTAAAGAGCGACATTAAAACTTAAAACGAACAGAAATTACTTCGTATATGAAAGGGACCGCTTCCTCAACACCCCGCTTTTTACGCTAAAGTTTTTTACTGTTTTAAAAAGAAGAGTTGAGAGAAAGAGTCAAACTTTAGTGCAAAGAGCGGGGCGTTGATAAGGAAGCAGCCCATTTCATATACGAAGTAATTTCTGTTCGTTTTAAGTTTTAATGTCGCTCCTTACTTTCAGTTAAAAACAACTTGTTTTTTTTTATTTATCTAATGATAAATCGAGCTTGTAAACAATGGAAAAATCTGTATATTTTAGACTCCTCGCCTCGGGACTGTGGGGACATGGCATTCCTGGAAGTACAGCTATCAGACCTCTTAACTATTTTGAACAAAATAAAAATTCCAAAACTTTAATCAGTTTTGAGGAGAGGGGTCACCTAAAAAGAGAAATGAAGGGGGGCAGTTACCCTAAAATACCCTCAACATACAACATCTCCTCAACATACCTTGAAATTTTCAACTTAATAACCTCATTTGATTTCAATTTAATAACCTCGTTTGATTATTTTGATATTTCTCATATTTCCCTTTTCACAACCATTCTTCTCGCCATCCCTCTCAACATTTCCTTAGAGTTTTACCTTAATACTCTAAGCCTTTTTGAGACCCAGGATTAAAAATGCCCTCTTTTCAAATAAAAATTCGTTTATGTTAATAATAGGCAAAATGCATAACTCTTAGCCTTTTCCCGGAAACTGGTGGGAGGTTTGTCAACCCTGGAGACAAAGCTACTTGGCCTTTGAACTACTTTGAAAAAATAATTATTTCTTTGAGCTGGTGAGTTTTGAGAAAAAGAGCGAGCGTGGGGGGGGCTGGTTTCCCTATGATCACTTTTGATTCCTAACAAGGTCGCTAAAGCTAGCGATTTCCAATCAAAGTTTATACGACCATCACCCTTTCCATAAAAACCTTATATGTTAACCGTCACTACTATGTTAACAATCACATAAGCAACTTGCATAACTTACAGCCCCTGCCCTGCAGCTGAAGGTAGGGGTTTCAACCCGGAAGCATAGTTGTTTGGCATTTGGACTATTTCAAACAGAATCGCCATCTCAAAAAATTTTAACTGGTTGCATTTGGGGAAAAAGGTGACGGAGGATTACCTTCTGATCACTTTGAACTTTTAAAAAAGGAACTAGAACTTTCGATTGTCAATCGAATGAGCCCTCTCCAAAGGTTATACGACCATTCCCTCCATGAAAAACTTGTATGTTAATAATGGGCAACTTGCATAACTTACAGCCATTGCCTCGGGGGCTTTTGGAAGTTTTGTCAACCCCCAGTGGGATACTTATTTGACCTTTAGACTATTTTTAACAAAATGGCTAACTCAAAATTTTTATTGGTTGCATTTACGGAAAAGATGGCTCGGGTAAGGAGGGTATTTGCCCTCTGATCATTTTATGACTTTTTAAAAGGGTGCTAGAAATTTCCGACTTCCAATCGAACGGTACCTCTCAGAAGTTTGGACAGCCACCCCTTCCATTTGAAGTGTCTCTAGAAACAAAATGAATTTACAAAATAATAGAACATTGTAGCTTCAGGGCTTACACTATAGGCAACGCTATAGCTTTGTCTTTGATGAAATATTTAAATGAGGATTTTCTTAAAGAAACTTTTTTTATTCAATCCTAAGCATCTTTACTCAACTATTTGGTAATTTTTTAAAGCAAAACCAAGTTTTCGGAATTCATATTCCAAATTCTTTAGTAACTTTCAGTTTCAAATTGAATGAGCCTCCCCCCCCCCCCCAAAAAAAAAGCTTTATTGCCAACCCTTCAATACAAAATAACCCGGAGAAAAAGATATGATATTTAGAAGTTATATCGCTCTTCACTTTGGCGGCAGTAATTTGCTGCCTATGAGAAATGTTTTCTTAAGATTTAAGCTTCATAAAAATCAGCTTTTAATATTAAATGAAATGCTAAAGCTTTATTTTAAAAAAAATTGCTATATATTCGTGAGCATCTTTCTTTCAACCATTTGGTACTTGTTTTAAGACAAAAGGAAGTTTTCTATATACCGAACCTAACATTTAAAACAACTAAAATTGCTGTCCATAAATTCTTTGCATGTAATATATGTTTTTCAACAAGAAAATTTTCGTGATACTTACTACTTATGTATTATATATCTGGTTCCTGTAATTTCATTATCCCTTTTTGTTTTACTTGTCGGCTTTCCAAAATGATTAGATTGGCAAGGTATAAAATCTGTTGGCCAGGAAAGAATTAAGATAACTTTGAATTACTCCCAAGCGTTTCAACATTTAAAATAATAGAACATGAATAGTAGAAATCATGGTAAAATAGTTAAGACATTCCACGCAAAATATTAAGACAACAATGAAAGATCTATATTTTAAATTATAGATTTTAAAGGTAATCTAAAAATAAAGTTTTAGGTATAGTTGATCTAGTGTACAAGCCATGCTACGGTATAAACCGTAACCATAGAGGAAAAGAGAAATGTCTGTCCTATTTTTCCTAATTCTGGAGAGAAAAATAGAAACACTTCTTTAAAACCAAGTAACTAATGCTTCGAGTTAGTTAATGCTGAGAAACAGAACAAGACAGACCAAAAAAAATACAATAAATGGTCAATCCTATGGATTCACCAGAAAAATGAAACGAGTAATTTTTGTACCGCATCATCTTTTCAAGTTAATTCTCTGTTTCTCTGTGTTGTAATACGAAGAACAATGAAAAGTATACTGATTTATCGAAAAAGAGGGGTGGAAAATAAGCGTAATAATTGTGTAGAATATTGCTTGCTTTTGTATTGTGTTTTTATCCACATTAATAGAGAAACACTTTTTCTATAGTTATTTCTATGTTTGTTTGTACGTTTTGTAATATTCATCTTCTTCTCTCTTTTATTTATCTGTCATTTCTCCCACAAAAGGAAAATGAAGTATGCAAAAAATGAAACAACATACTCAGTATGTGACTGTCTATTTTGTCGAACACCCATAGGTGATGATAATCAAAAACTCTGATTAATAAAATTGCTCCTAAAATACACCAACTTAAGCAGCATAGCATTGGCCGCAGTAATTCAAAATAATTATGTGACATATATCTCATAGGGGCATATACTCTCAAAATCAGCAGCTACTATTGGCTGGTCCAATCTGTATTTCCCTATTTTAATAGTCTTTTGGATGATTCAGAATTCCTGTTTTTCCAAATCAGTATATACAAAACTGTGTCAAAACCGTCTGGTCTTATCTTTAATGCAAGCATATACACAATTTGTAAAAAATTTGACTGCTACCTAAAGTACTCAAATATAATCCCTGATCCCTGGAAAAAAAATCCAGGCAAACATCGTCAGCACTCTGGGTAGATATGTCTCTTTCCGGGTAAATTTTATATTCCACATAATCCTTTTGAATACCTTCAGCCAGGGGTGAAATCTGCTATGGGGAAGGAGCGAGAAGGCAACTGCCCCTTCCAGATCTTGGTTTGCCCCTCCCTCTCTTAGAGCCCAATTTGTAACCCAGCTGAAATCTAGTTTCTTCAAAAATCTTGTCAAAACTAAGACAAGCCTGCGTAATTCAAACATCCACAGAAACTAGTTAGTGTTCTTTGTGGCTCATTTTTCAGTTTTTACCGTCATTTTCACTTGAATTGAGAAATTGGATCCAGGTTTACTACTACCCCCCCCCCCTACCCAGGATATTGAGAAAATTGCGCCACTACCTTCAGCTGACCTCTTGTTCATTTGCAATATAACGAACTGTAGTAAGGAGCGACCCGGCTCAAGAGTACCCAAAACTCTAAAAAATGAAATTTTGATACCAATAGCTACATCAAAAGAATCGAATTTTAATGCTGATTTTAGATATATAAGTTTTATCCCGTTTAGTCTTACCCATCAAAAGTTACGAGCCTGAGAAAATTTGCCTTATTTTAGAAAATAGGGGGGGACACCCTTAAAAGCCATAGAATCAGAGAACCCTAATGTAGAAGTTTCAAGCTCCTATCTACAAAAATGTGGAATTTTGTATTTTTTGCCAGAAGGCAGATCACGGATGCGTGTTTATTTGTTTGTTTGTTTGTTGTTGTTTTTTGTTTGTTTTTCCCAGGGGTGATCGCAGGCACGTACGTATGGATTTTTTTGGGGGGCTAAAACCTTTGAAACAGCAGATATAAAGTAGTGCTTTTTTTATTTAGCAACTTAAGAAATGCGAAAAGCACGTGTATCGGAAAATACATATTAACTTTAATATGTAGAATTGTAGCGGATGGGGGGAAGAAGACTGAAGCCTCAAAAGTACGTTCTAGGCTCAGGTTATGTACATAGCGATTTAGAACCAGTGATTAATCTATTATATCCCACTGAAGGGAAATTAACAGTGCAATATGGGTGCCGTTGGGGGAAGTTCTTCTCCTGCGAAAACATCGATTTTAATGAAAAATGATAATTTCCAAAAGTTGATCCATTCAAAGCTGTACTTTATCCTGGAAATGGGGGATAAACGCCCTAAAATCAAGGATAATTCTATTTTGCTGTGGAAAGCAAACTCTCTTTACAAAAAAGATAACAGTAAAATCGTTAATTACATCAAAGAGGGTAAAAAGTTAGACAGAAAATGGGCTAATAATTGGGCAGTGACTTGACTGGATAATTGCATGCTGTAATATCCCAAAAAAAGGCTTCACACATGTATCTAGATTCTTAATAAATGTCCTACTATTGCCAGAAATCCCAAAAAGCATGGGGAAATTAAATATTTCACAAAACTTGAGGGGGCCCGGGCCCGAAGGCCCCCCCTGCGCACGTGCCAGGGTGATTGTATCGACCCAGTGGTTCTAGAATGTTGCGAGAGGGCCCATTCTAAAGGAAATGAAAAGTTCTAGTGCCCTTTTTAAGTGACCAAAAGGTTGGAGGGCACCTAGGCCCCTTCCCACGCTAATTATTTTCCCAAAGTCAACGGATCAAAATTCTGAGATAGCCATTTTATTCAGTTTAGTCCAAAAACCTTATAAGTATGTCTTTGGGGACGACTTACTCTCCCACAGTCCCCGTGGGAGGGGTTACAAGTTACAAACTTTGACCAGTGCTTACATATAGTAATGGTTATTGGGAAGTGTACAGACGTTCTCAGGGGGATTTTTTGGTTGGGGGAAGGAGCTGAGAAGAGGGGGTTATGTTGGGGAAACTTTTAATCGAGGAATTTGTCATGGGGGAAGAAAATTTCCATGAAGGGAGCGCAGGATTTTCGAGCATTATTAAAAAAAAACAGTGAAAAAATAAATATGAAAACGTTTTTTCAACTGGAAGTAAGGAGCAGCATTAAAACTTAAAACGAACAGAAATTACTACGCATATGAGGGGCTCACCTTCAATTAACTCCCCTGACTTACTCCCCCGCAGTCCCCGTGGGAGGAATTGCAAGTTACAAACTTTGACCTGTCTTTACATATAGTAATGGTTACTGGGAAGTATAAGGACGTTTTCAGGGGGATTTTTTTGATTTGGGAGGTAGATTTGAGGGGGGGGATACGAGCGAGGATTTTTTCATGGAAAACTTCTCATGGGGGAAGAGACTTTCAATGAAGGGGACGTAGTATTTTTAGCCTTATTTAAAAAAAAAACAATGAAAAAATAAAAATGAAAAGTTTTTTCTACTGAAAGTGAGGAGCAGCATTAAAACTTATAACGAGCAGAAATTATTACGCATATGAGGGGTTTACCTCCTCGTAATACCTCGCTCTATACGGTAAAGTATTTTTAGTAATTTCAACTATTTATTCTACGGCCTTTGTTATTCAAGGGTCATTCTTAAGGAATTGGGACAGAATTTAAGCTTTAGTGTAAAGAGCGAGGCATCGACGAGGGGTGAACGCCCTCATATACGCAATAAAAACATACAAATATAGAAGTTTGTTACATGTGTTAATTCGCAAATTACGTATATTTTTTACTAATGAAAATGTTCGTAAAAAAAATTTAAAGTTCTAGTTGCCTTTTTAAGTAATCATAAAATTGGAGGGCAACTAGGCTTCCTCCCTCGCTACTTCTTTCTTAAAATCTTCCGATTAAAACTATGAGAAAGCCATTTAGCCAAAAAAAAAATAATAGACAAATTTCGTTTTAATTATTTATGTGCGGAGAGCCAAGATCAAAACATGTATTAATTAAAAATGTCCAGGAATTAAATTAAAAAACAAGGTTTTTTAAATGAAAGTAAGGAGCGACATTAAAACTTAAAACGAACAGAAATTATTTCGTATATGAAAGGGGCTTTTCCTCCTCAACGCCCCACTCTTTACGCTAAGGTTTTTTACTGTTTTAAGAAGTAGAGTTAAGAGAAAGAGTCAAACTTTAGCGTAAAGAGCTGTGCATTTGAAGTTTTAATGTCGCTCCTTACTTTCATTTAAAAAACCTTGTTTTTTAGTCAATCTAATTCAGACAAGATATAGCGTTACCATATCAATAATGCAATTAGTTTATATCCCAGTAATAGACAAAGCCGTCTTGGTCGAGTGGATTGGTCTTCTGGATTCAGGATTTTTTGTCTGAGAGAGCGAGGGTTCGAATCCTAGTGTATTCAATTATTTAGTTTAGGACGGGGGTCAGTGGCGTAACCCTCTAAGCTTAACCAGAGTTGACATAGCTCTAAATAGGGTACCTGGAGAAATCTGGGGAGGGTAAACAGGAAAGGTGTGCGAAAGTACAGGAGGGTTAGCCCCCAACCTCTCATTGCACTTCCTGACTGAAATGCCAAGAAACAGTACCGCCGGTAGGGACTGTCCACATTATATAGTCTAATGCCGTATTCTTTACCATTTTACATTTACAGTCATGGACACGTTTTTTTCCTGTTCGTCTGCTCGCCTTTGAAATTAAGAAAAAAAAGAGAGAGTTTAGACCTCTATATAATATTTGCTGCATTCTAACAATACTTAATTGTTAATTAGAAAAGTTTCTTGTTTAAACGAAACTGAAGAAGCATTTTATTTTTATAAAAATATCAAAAATCACATTCGCTTAAGTAAAAGCTTAAGTTAAGTTACGAGCCTGAGAAAATTTGCCTCATTTTAGAAAATAGGGCGTAACACCCCCTAAAAGTCACACAATCTTAACGAAACTCACACCACAAGATTCAGCGTATCTGAGAACCTTATTGTAGAAGTTTCAAGCTCCTATCTACAAAAATGTGGAATTTCGCATTTTTTTGCCAGAAGACAAATCACGGATGCGTGATTATTTTTTTTTTTTTTTTTTATTTTTTTTTTTTTCAGGGGTGATCGTATCGACTGAGTGGTCCTAGAATCTTGCGAGAGGACTCATTCTAACGGAAATTAAAAGTTTAAGTGTCCTTTTTAAGTTACCAAAAAAATTGGAGGGCACCTAGGCCCCCTCCCACACTCATTTTTCCCCAAAGTCACCAAATCAAAATTCTGAGATACCCATTTTATTCACCATAGTCGAAAAACCTAATAACTATGTCTTTAGGGACAACTTACTCCCCCGCAGTCCCCGTGGGAGGGGCTGCAAGTTGAAAACTTTGACCAGTGTTTATCAAACAGTTCGTGGTGACGAACTGTAGCAAGGAGCGACCCGGCTCAATAGTAAACGAAACTCTAAAAAATGGAATTTTGATACCAATAGTTACATCAAAACAATCCAATTTTAATGCTGATTTTAAATATACAAGTTTCATCAAGATTAGTCTTACCCATCAAAAGTTACGAGCCTGAGAAAATTTGCCTCATTTTAGAAAATAGGGGAAAACACCCCCTAAAAGTCATACGATCTTAACGAAAATCACATCATCAGATTCAACGTATCAGAGAAACCTATTGTAAAAGTTTCAAGCCTCTATCTACAAAAATGTGGAATTTCACGTTTTTCGCCAGAAGACAAATCACGGATGCGTGTTTATTTGTTTTTTTGTTTGTTTTTTTCCCCAGGGGTGATCGTATCGACTCAGTGGTCCTAGAATATCGCAAAAGTGTTCATTCTAACGGAAATCAAAAGTTCTAGTGCCCTTTTTAAGTGACAAAAAAACTGGAGGGAATCCAGGCCCCCTCCCACGCTCATTTTTCCCCAAAGTTACCGGATCAAAATTCTGAGACAGCCATTTTGTTACGCATAGTCGAAAAACCTAATAATTATGTCTTTGGGGACGACTTACTCCCCCGCAGTCCCCGTAAGAGGGGCTGCAAGTTACAAACTTTGACCTGTGTTTACATATAGTAATGGTTACTGGGAAGTATACAGACGTTTTCAGGGGGATTTTTTGTTTTTTGGGGGGATAGTTGAGGGGATGGGTTACGTGGGAGAATCTTTCCATGGAGGAATTTCTCATGGGAGAAGAGACTTTCAATGGAGGGGTTGCAGGATTTTCTAGCATTATTTAAAAAACAATGAAAATATAAATATGAAAAGTTTTTTCTACTAAAAATGAGGAGCAGCATTAAAACTGAAAACGAACATACATAATAACGCATATGAGGGGTTTACCTCCTCGTAATACCTCACTCTTTACGCAAAAGTATTTTTTGTAATTTCAATTATTTTTTCTACGGCCTCTGTGATTCAGGTGTCACTCTTAAGAAATTGGGACAAAATTTAAGCTTTAGTGTAAAGAGCGAGGTATCGACGAGGGGTGAACCCCTCATATACGCAATAAAAAACATACTAATACAGAAATTCGCTACGTAAGTTAATTCGTAAGTTACGTATATTTTTTACTTATGAAAACCTTTGTAAAAAAATAAAAGTTATAGTCGCCTTTTAAGTAATCAAAAAATTGGAGGGCCACTAGACCTCCTCCCTCGCTCCTTTTTTCTCAAATTCTTCCTATTAAAACTATGAAAAGCCATTTAGCCAAAAAAATTAATATGCAAATTTTGTTTTAATTATTTATGTGCAGAGAGCCAAGATCAAAACATGCATTAATTCAAAAACGTCAAGAAATTAAACAAAAAAAACAAGTTTTTTTAAATGAAAGTAAGCAGCGACATTAAAACTTAAAACGAACAGAAATTACTCCGTATATGAAAGGGGCTTTTCCTTCTCAACGCTCCGCTCTTTACGCTAAAGTTTTTAACTGTTTTAAAAAATAAAGTTAAGAGAAAGAGTCAAACTTTAGCGTAGGCTAAAGAGCGGGGCGGTGAGGAGGAAAACCCCTTTCATATACGGAGTAATTTCTGTTCGTTTGAAGTTTTATTGTCGCTCTTTACTTTCATTAAAAAAAACTTTTTTTTTTTGTTTAATAATGATAAGAATCCGAATATTTTGGCTTCATATTCGTAATCAACGGGAGAAAATATATAAATGTATATATATATATATATATATATATATATATATATATATATATATATATATATATATATATATATATATATATATATATATATATATATATATATATATATATATATATATATATATATATATATATATATATATATATATATATATATATATATATATATATATATATATATATATATATATATATATATATGTATATATATATATATATGTATATATATATATATATATATATATATATATATATATATATATATGTATATATATATATATATATAAATATATATATATATATATATATGTATATATATATATGTATATATATATATATATATATATATATATATATATATATATATATATATATATATATATATATATATATATATATATATAAGACAATAGCTTAAACAAAGCAAGAGAAAAAACAGGTGAAACCCACACAAATCATATACAAAACAGGCAGAAAAGAAAATGGAAAAAAAGTCATATTTAGTCAAAATCTAATCCAAAAATGGTTATTATTACGCAATTGGATTTTGTATAAATGTGAGTTCCTTTCGTTCTTCTTTTTTTGTATAGGCTTTTCGTGTATCCTAATTTTTTTTCATGATTAGTGAAACTGCATTTTTTTTCTCCCAGTTGATAAATGCTTCCGGATGTGAAGCCATGATAATTTGACTTTTTTGTTATTTTTTTGTACTAAAAAGTCTATTTTTCATTTTTTTCCCTTTCTTAACAAAAATTTTCCGTTATTGATAAGATCTTATTTCATCTCTATGACTTTCCTTGTCGATAGTATATCATTAGTATAGTATATATGACACACAAAAAAACGCAGGTTTATGGCCACAAAACAAAGCAACATACAAATAAAATTATAAGCAATACCCCCCCCCTCCCACTCTATTTACCAATACTATTTTCATTTTCATTAAATAAATTCAATGCTAATTCAATACTAGACAGTATCAGGTTTTTTTTTCTCACAGACAAACCACTATCACTCTAAGAGAGATTAAATTTAAAAAAAGGTTTTTTTTCAATCTCATCACTCGCTCCTTATACTAAAGAGTTAAAGTTCTCCAAAATTACTTCTTAGTCAAATTCATCAGCCCTTGTGTTTCAGGAGCTGCTCTTAAAGAGTTAAAACAAAAAGTCTAATCAAACAGTTCGTGGTAACGAACTGTAGCAAGGAGCGACCCGGCTCAATAGTAACCAAAACTCTAAAAAGGGAATTTTGATACCAATAGCTACATCAAAAGAATTGCATTTTAATGGTGATTTTAAATATGTAAGTTTCATCAAGTTTAGTCTTACCCATGAAAAGTTACGAGCCTGAGAAAATTTGCGTTATTTTAGAAAATTGGGGGAAACACCCCCAAAAAGTCATAGAATCTTAACGAAAATCACACCATCAGATTCAGTGTATCAGAGAACCCTACTGTAGAAGTTTCAAGCTCCTATCTACAAAAATGTGGAATTTTGCATTTTTGCCAGAAGGCAGATCACGGATGCGTGTTTATTTGTTTTTTTTGTTTTTTTTTTTGTTTTTTTTTTGTTTATTTTCCCAGGGGTGATCTTATCGACTCAGTTGTCCTAAAATGTTGCAAGAGGGCTCATTCTAACAGAAATGAAAAGTTCTAGTGCCCTTTTTAAGTGACCAAAAAATTGGAGGGCACCTAGGACCCCTCCCACGCTAATTATTTTCCCAAAGTCAACGGATCAAAATTCTGAGACAGCCATTTTATTTAGCATAGTCGAAAAACCTTATAACTATGTCTTTCGGGACGACTTACTCCCCCACAGTCCCCGTGGGAGGGGCAACAAGTTACAAACTTTGACCAGTGCTTACATATAGTAATGGTTATTGGGAAGTGTACAGGCGTTTTCAGGAGGATTTTTTGGCTGGAGGGAGGAATTGAGAAGAGGGGGATATGTTGGGGAACTTTTCATCGAGAATTTTTTATGGGAGAATTTGTCTTCTGGCAAAAAATACAAAATTCCACTTTTTTGAAGATAGGAGCTTGAAATTTTTACTATAAGGTTCTCTGATAGGCCGAATGCGATGGTGTGATTTTCATTAAGATTCTATGACTTTTAGGGGATGTTTCCCCCTATTTTCCAAAATAAGGCCAAATTTCTCAGGCTCGTAACTTTTGATGACAAAGACTAAATTTAATGAAACTTATATATTTAGAATCATCATGAAAATTCGATTCTTTTGATGTATCTTTTAGCATCAAAATTCCGTTTTTTAGAGTTTCGTTTAATATTGAGCCGGGTCGCTCCTTACTACAGTTCGCTACCACGAACTGTTTGATTTCTTAGAAAATAATAAAAAAGGAAAAAGAACGAGAAAACGTCGTTATGCAAGGGCGCTAATTAGGAGAGAGTACCAGAGGGAAGTAATTGCTGCTTAGATTTTTGCCCGCCTAGATTAAGAAAAAAACCAGTGTCGGCACTCTCATTGAAGAATTTACCATTTGAAATATTTACTTTAAAAAAGAAATTGTCCCCTAAAGATTTAAAAAGTACAGTTCTCCTCTACTTTTCGTTAATTACTGTTGTTGGTGATAGTGCCATTCGGAATAAAAGTATAATTGCTAATGCTATATTACAGCATCCTGTGTTTTACCGAAAGACAGTGTTATTTTGCACGGTGTTTTAGAATTTTCCATCAAAAGAATTGCAAGAAAACAAAATCCCATATGTGTTGCAATAGCACATACGGAAAAGCATATCTGGAGTATTAGAGCTCAATTTGAAAAACCTAATTTTATATATAAAAGATAGAAAATTTAGAATAATGAGAAAGTCAAAGAATTAGTAGTTGTATTATATAATTGGGTCTGTTTTTAATAATATATTTTTAATTTTTTTCTAATTTACATTAAGTTATATCGATTTAAAAAAAAGAAAGTCACGACAATCTTGGTAAACCTTTGCTCACGAGGAGACGTAAAGTTCCCAAAAACTTTACAGCAATGTTCCCAACGCTTTGAAATAGACTGCACCAGTTTTCCAAACATAAATTGCACCGCATGAGATTAGGTTATACCATTTGAACTGCAAGTTTACTGTAACAAGAGGAATATATTCGACAACCTAAATTGTGCCAAAGTTGACTTGCAAATTACTTGGTGGAAGTGATGGAAAACTCGAGAACAATGACGGATTAGAGCAAAGCCAAGACAGATATTCTCTGTGAGAAGCAAAGCTGGGATAGCTTTCCCAAAATTGTATAAAAATGGTACACCTTACTTTTTATAGATAGTTTATCATATATCACTGGGCAGACCTATGGTAGACCGCTGGGGTAAGGATAATTCATATAATCTATAAACTCTGTGAGCTATTTGAAGGCAATTGGAGGTCCCCCAAAAATAATTCAGAAATTTATGACTAACCAAATCCACAAGACTTTCAGACAATTTAGCAACTGATATTCTTCATATTGTATGAACTTTGCCTACTGGAAGAGTCTACTAGAATTGCTATGGGGATGGCCGAGATTTTTGGGTTGACTCATGATTGCACTGCTTGGTGGCTGTTTAATACTCATCATTGTGGTATCCATGCTTTCCGTATCGGACGATTTGCGGAAAAATGAAATTCAAAAAAGAAAAAAAGGAAAAAAAACGCAGAAAAAAACAATGAAAAATTAAAGGTAGAATGTGGAAGAAAATTACACTAAAAAAAAAAAAAACAAGTATATTCTGACCTGTCAATCCAGTTTCCTTAGACACCACCTCAAACAATTTTGTTTTAGTATAATTATTTTTTTTCTTTTTTTTTTGCTCAAACCTTATATAAAACAGAAATAATCTTAACTCAGTCCATCTGGAGTTAGCTATTCGCGTGATTCTTGAGCATGTTTTTGTTGCATGTGTTGGAAAATCTCAACGACTATAAATTTGCGTTTTCCCACAAAAATGTTGTTAAAAAACAGTCGATATTTAGAAAAAGCGCATACTTTTTTTGTAAGTTTTAGGAGGTGAAGGTCGATTTGTAGATTAATAAAAAGTTTTTCAACTGACACATTTTGTTCCAATTATTTAAGAATAACTCCTGATACACAACGACTGTTTAATTAGAATACTAAGCTTTTTATAAATTCAAAAACACTTTAGTGTAAAGAGGGAGGTCCTGAGGAGGGAGCAACTCCCTCATATACATAATGATTTCTGTTCATTTCAAGTTTTATGTTACTACTTATTTCAGTTGAAAACGTATTCTTTTTAATAAAATTTCTGATAGTTTTTAATGAATGCTGGGAAATCCAACTCCTCTCCCTTTGAAATTTCTCTTCCCCCACGAAAGTTTCTTCTTGGAAAGCACTCCCAACAGACAATCCTCCACCCCCTGAAAATATTGTTATATTTCCCAATAGCCATATTATTTGTAAGCAATGGGCAAATTTCATAACTTGCAGCCCTTTCCCGGGGGCTGTGTGGGGTCAAGTCATCCTCAAATGCATAGTTATTAGATCTTTTGACCATGTTGAAGAAAATGACTATCTGAAGATTTTGGTCAGACAATTTTGGGCAAAAAAGGGGATGGGAGGAGTAGCTGTGCTCTGATATTTTTGTTTACTTAAAAAAAGCACTAGAGCTTTTGATTTCTGATCGAATGAGCACCCTCTCAATCTTCTAGGATCACCGGTTCTATACAATCACCCCTGGGAAAAAAGCAATAAGTAAACACACATCCGTGATCTTGCTCTCAACACAAAACTCAATTCTATATATAGGATCTTTGTATATAAGAGCTTAAAACTTCTATAGTAGGGTTCTCTGATATTTTTAATCTCATTGTTACATTTTCATTAAGGTCCCTTGGTTTCTTAGGGGTGTTTCTCCCCTTTTCCAAAATTGGGCAAATTTTATCAGGCTCAAAACTTTTCATGGGTAAAATCAGACTTCACAAATTTTATACATTTTGAATAAGCAACAAAATTTGATATTTTGATATATCTATTATTATCAAAACTTACAGTTTTGGTTACTGTTGAGCCACATTGCTCAGTTCTTACAGTTTGTTACCACGAACTGTTTGATAGAATATAACAAGAATGAAGTAAATGACAATACAGGATAATGTTCTTCAAGTAAGATCTGCCATTAAAAGTGTACCATTGGTGTGCCACAAGAGAGTAGTTGGTGCTTTATGATATTTGCAAGTTTTCTTTTTTAAATAACCGTAAATCCATTTTAAGATTTTCCGAAAAACTTGATTGCTGTGAATTTGTCTATTTTAGAACAAAGATTAAATAGTTTGTGGTAACGAACTGAAGTAAGGAGCGACCCGGCTCAATAGTAAACGAAACTCTAAAAAATGGAATTTTGATGCTAATAGATACACCAAAAGAATTGGATTCTTATGCTGATTTTAAATATTGCATTAAATTTAATCTTACTTATCAAAAGTTACGAGGTTGAGAAAATTTACCTTATTTTAGAACATAGTGGGAAACACCCCTTAAAAGTCATAGAATCTCAACGAAAGTCACACCATCGCATTCAGAATATCAGAAAACCTGACTATAGAATTTTTAATCTCCTATCTACAAAAATGTGGAATTTTGTATTTTTTGCCAGAAGACCGATCACGGGTGCGTGTTCATTTGTTTGTTTGTTTGTTTTTTCTTTTCTTTTTCCCAGGGGAGATCGTATCGACCCAGTGGTCCTAGAATGTTGCGAGAGGGCTTATTCTAAAGGAAATTAAAAGTTCTAGTGCTCTTTTTAAGTGACCAAAAAATTGGAGGGCACCTAGACCCCCTCCCACGCTCATTTTTTCCCCAAGTCAACGGATCCAAATTTTGAGATAGCAATTTTGTTCAACATAGTCTAAAAACCTAAAAACTACGTTTTTGGGGACGGCTTACTCCCTCACAGTCCCCGGGGGAGGTGCTGCAAGTTACAAACTTTGACCAGTGTTCAAACACTTTGTGGTAACGAACTGTAGTAAAGAGCGACCCGGCTCAATAGTAACCGAAACTCTAAAAAATAGAATTTTGATACCAATAATTACATCAAAAGAATTGTATTTTAATGCTGACTTTAAATATATAAGTTCCATCAAGATCAGTTATACCCATCAAAAGTTACGAGCCTGAGAAAATTTGCATCATTTTAGAAAATAGGGGAAACGCCCTTTAAAAGTCATACAATCTTAACGAAAATCACACCATCAGATTCAGCGTATCAGAGAACCTTATTGTAGAAGTTTCAAGCTCCTACCTACAAAAATGGGGAATTTCGCATTTTTTGCCAGAAGACAGATCACGGATGCGTGTTTATTTGTTTATTTTATTGTTTGTTTTTTTGTTTGTTCTTTTTCCCAGAGGTGATCGTATCGAATGAGTGGTCTTAGAATGTTGAGAGAGGGTTCATTCTAAAGGAAATTAATAGTTCTAGTGCCCTTTTTAAGTGACAAAAAAATTGGAGGGCATTTAGGCCCCCTCCCACGCTCATTTTTTCCCAAAAGTCACCGGGTCAAAATTCTGAGATAGCCATTTTATTCACCATAGTCAAAAACATAAGAACTATGTCTTTAGGGACGACTTACCCCCCTGCAGTCCCAGTGGGAGGGGCTGCAAGTTAAAAACTTTTTGTAATGATTTTGATTTTGAAGTGATTAGTTTCCCATTCCCTGAAAGTAATATACACTCAAATATCACATATTCAGCGTTTTTCTCACAGTTACTTCGTTATGCAAGGATATGTAGTAATTATATTGATTTTAAAAATAGATGTAAAATCTTAAGCCAAAAATTGATATCAAGAGGTTTTTCTGCAAATAAATTAACTTGGCAATTTAAAAAATTTAGTTTTCATTATAACGAACTTTTAAATAAATATCAAAAGAATTATCTAGAAATACTTAAAGAAATTTTCAACTAATTTCGGAGGTTCGAGAAATGTTGTCGCAGCGCCATTTATTTTGAATTGTGTTTCTAATTGAGCGGATTTTTAAAAATTAACCACATGGTAAAGATGAATTCTATAATTGTTTAGTTCATTCAGGTTTTTTGCAATATGTTAATATTTGTGATTTGGTAAAATTTATAATATTTAGTTTACCTATTGTTGCTAAAAAGAGGGATATATTAACAGGATAAGCTTGTTTTGGTTTTACTTGGTTGTTTTACATTTGCTGGCTTTTTTTTCATAGGCATGTATTTTGGGGGTGATACCTGACACGGGGATGCCATGGATATTCTGTGGTAGCCACAACACTGTGCTGGGTAGAGAATTTAGAGTGGCGAAACCCTATATAGGCCAGTGTATTCTCCTGATGAGCCCTTGTGTTGGGTGTTGCCTCTGAATTATTTGTCTATATTATTTTTTCTATTGTTTGGTAAATGACGACTTATACTTATTGACGACATGACTGCCTGTCCATGGATTATTCTTTATGGTTGATTGTGTATGGCTATGCTGTTTGACCTATGTGATTGTATGGATGAGTAGGGTTAAGACCTCATTCAAGTGCTGGTCTATATTAATCACTAATTTAGGAAAACAGTCTTCCTTTTCTCCTTCTGTCTCTTTTTTTTTGTGTTTGTGCTGTTGCATTGGTGATTTCTCTTTTCATGATATAGCAATGGTTACTGGGAAGTGTAGAGACGTTTTCAGGGGGATTTTTCTTTGGTTTAGGGGAGAGAGTTGAGGGGGGGGGGTACGTGGAAGGATATTTCCAAGGAGAAACTTCTCAAGGAGGAAGAGAATTTCAATGAAGGGGGCACAGGATTTTCTAGCATTATTTGAAAAGACTATGACAAAATAAATATGAAAGTTTTTTTTACTGAAAGTAAGGAGCAGCATTAAAACCTGAAACAAACAAAAATTATTACGCATATGAGGGGTTTACCTCCTCGTTATACCTCACTCTTTACGCTAAAGTATTTTTAGTAATTTCAACTATTTATTCTACGGTCTTTGTGATTCAGAGGTCATTCTTAAGGAATTGGGACAAAATCTAAGCTTTAGTGTAAAGAGCGAGGTATCGACGAGGGTTGAACCCCCTCATATACGCAATAAAAACGTATAAATATAGAAGGTCGTTACGTAAGTTAATTCGTAAGTTACGTATATTTTTTACCAATGAAAAAGTTTGTAAAAAATTAAAAGTTCTAGTTGCTTTTTTAAGTAATCAAAAACTTGGAGGGCCAAGATCAAATATGCATTAATTCAAAAACGCCCAGAAATTAAATAAAAAACAATATTTTTTAAATGAAAGTAAGGAGCAACATTAAAACTTAAAACGAACAGAAATTACTCCGTATATGAAAAGGGCTTTTCCTCCTCAATACCCCGCTCTTTACGCTAATGTTTCTTACTGTTTTAAAAATAGAGTTAAGAGAAAGAGTCAAACTTTAGCGTAAAGAGCGGGGCGTTGATGAGGAAAATTCGTTTTCATATACGGAGTAATTTCTGTTCGTTTTAAGTTTTAATGTTGCTCCTTACTTTCATTTAAAAAAGCTTGTTTTTTATTTATTACATATAGTAACGGTTATTTGGAAGTATACAGACGTTTTCAGGGGAATATTTTCTTGGTTGAGGAGGGGGTTACGTGGGAGGATCTTTCCATGGAGGAATTTGTCATAGGAAAGAGAATTTCCATGAAGGGGGTGCAGGATGTTCTAGCATTATTTAAAACAAAAAACAATGAAAAAATAAATATGAAAAAGTTTTTTCAACTGAAAGTAAGGAGCAGCATTTAAAAAAACGACCAAAAATTATTACGCATATGAGGGGTTCATCTACTCCTAAATACCTGCTCTTTACGCTGAAGTATTTTTAGTAATTTCAACTATTTATTCTACGGCTTTTGTGATTCAGGGGTCATTCTGAAAGAGTTGGGACAAAATTTAAGCTTTTTAAGCATAAAGCGTGAGTTATTAAAGAGTGGGCCAGCCCCCTCATATACGTAATAAAAATATACGAATATAGAAGTTTGTTACGTAAGTTAATTCGTAAATTGCTTATGTTTTTTACTAATAAAACGTTCGTAAGAATTTAAAAGCTCTAGTTGCCTTTTTAAGTAATCAAAAGATTGAAGGGCAACTAGGCCTCCTCCCCCACCCTTTTTTCTCAAAGTCGTCCTATCATAACTAAGAGAAATCCATTTAATCAAAAACAAAATTAATACACAAATTTCGTTTTAAGTATTCATGTGCGGAGAGCCAAAATCAAAACATGCATTAATTCAAAAACGTTCTTAAATTAAATAAAAGAACAAGTTTTTTTAACTGAAAGTAAGGACAGACATTAAAACTTAAAGCGAACAGAAATTAAATCCGTATAAGAAAGGGGCTGTTCGCTCCTCAACACCCCGATCTATACGCTAAGGTTTTTTACTGTTTTAAAAAATAAATTTGAGAGAAAGAGTTAAACTTTAGCGTAAAGAGCGGGGTGTTGAGGAGGGAACAGTCCCTTTCATATACGGATTAATTTCTGCTCGTTTTAAGTTTTAATGTCGCTCATTACTTTCAGTTAAAGAAAAACTTATTTTTTTATTTAATTTTAGTTAAGGAGCGCGGTGCTATGTTGAGCTTAATATTTGATAAGAAGCGTTAAAGCTGTAATTTACGATATAATTTGAGCCTTATAGCTATGAAGTCTTACAAGGAAAAGCTGTATGAAAAATTGTAACTATTCCAAATTAACTACAATGTGTTTCTAGCAGGAAATTAGCTTTTATAACCTTTTCTTCCCCTGACAGTTTTTCCTAGGGCTTGTCCCATTTATTGTTTTGATATGCTTGGTATGAAGGAAGAGTGTGTGTTGGTATGTTGACTCAAAAGGTGTATTACAGAGGTGATTTTGCTGACAGTAGTATGAAATACGGGTGGAATGGAGGATTTTATTCTGATCATTAAGGAGCTCCTTATTGGATAATTTATATCTAGTATTAATTGCTTCACTATAATCTGAATCTTTGAATTAGATTACTTTACTTTCTTACAATCTGTGTCTTCCTTATTCTTGTCTACCTCCTTACGAAAGAAATCTTTTTGCTTATTAAAAAAAAAAACTACAAACATTTAGAGATTCATATTATATTTTTATCACGTCGACGAAAATTTAGATAAGAATCTAAACTTGAAAAGTTTGTTTATACAGGAATCTCGAAACTTTCAATTTGTGCTACTAGAAGAATAAAAACCTAATGCGGACTTTTTGTCTGAGGAATAGAAAGTTTATAAGTAAAGTTTATCAGTGATATAGCTTTCAAGTCCTTAGATTTTGTCAAACAAGGGTGTATAGGCGAAAGGGAGAAAATGTAGACAACTTGCAACCAATGAAAATCTTTAAAAAGAAAAAAAATTGAATTGTTTCAACAAAGAACTCTGTATGTCGTCATAACTGCGAGGAGAAACATATTAAAAGGAAAAAAGAAAAGGAAATTCAATTAGACACTGAAAAACTTCAACTCCAGGGGAAGAATACAAATTAACAGGAAACGTTTGGATGAGATAAGTGAATGAAAAAGACTAACGAACCGTAAAGATAGAACAACTACAGAAGAGAGAGTAATGAGGACTTTTTTTTCCCAAGACAGTGAACCAACAAAACCTATTTGAATATTTCGGCCCTATATCTAAGGGCCATCTTCAGCAAAGAAAATAATAAACAATAAAACACTTAAAATAAAAGTATTCGGTTAAAAATCCATTCTTTTTTTAAAAATAGCCTTGGCATCATTACTTCTTAACTAAAAGTTAAGCCAAGACTGTGTGATAAAAGCTAACATTTTACAAGGTAAAAAGGTTCATTCATTGAACTAACTGTATTTATTAAAAATTGGAATAATTTCTTATTGCAATATTTGCCTTCTCTGCAGCCAATCTTATATTTCTTTTGGGATTGGGCTTGTTTTTATTCGTCCCTATTTTTGTTTTATTTTGAATTAGATTATTTTCTGTAGTTAATTTTGTGTACATAGGGTTGAGTGTGTATTCACCCAAGTCTCTATTTAGGCATGTATTATTATTTAAGTTTCGTTTGATTTCGATTGCCTCGCGGACAGTTTGTTTAATTCCTAGATCATTGCTAATAAGAATTGTTTCGTCAAATAGAAAATTTTCAAATAGGTTCTGTTGCTTCACTGTCTTAGCAAGAAAAGTTCTCATTATTCTCTCTTCTGTAGTTGTATTATGGAAAGGCAGTGTGGTCTTCGTCATTATTTACGTATAAAAAAATAGTTTTTTAACTGAAATTAAGGAGCGACATTAAAACTTAAAACGAACAGAAATTACTCCGTATATGAAATGGGTTGTCCCCTCCGCAATCCCTCGCTCTTTACGCTAAAGCTTCTAATTGTTTTAAAAACTAGAATTGTGGCAAAGAGTCACACTTTAGTGTAAAGAGCGAGGGATTGCGGAGGGGACAACCCATTTCATATACGGAGTAGTTTCTGTTCGTTTTAAGTTTTAATGTCACTCCTTACTTTCACTTAAAAAAAAACTAGTTTTTTATTTATTTAATTTCTGAACGTTTTTGAATTAATGCATGTTTGATTTTGGCTCTCCGCACATAAATAAATTATCAAAATGAAATTTGTATATTAATTCTTTTTTGGCTAAATGGCTTTCTCTTAGTTTTGATCAGACGATTTTGAGAAATAAGGGGTGGGGAAGGAGGCCTAGTAGGTGGGGAAGGAGGTCGATACGATGACCCCTGGGGAAAAGAAAGAAAAACAAACAAACAGACAAATAAACACGCACCCTAGGTATTTACGTATTTATTGCTAGGTATTTATGACTTGACATGCCCACTGAAAAGCATGAAAATAAGAAAAAAAGCAGCGAGAAAACCTTGGGTTGATGATGAGCTTTTGCGAATGATTGATATAAGAAATGCTTTGTATACAGCACACATCAATGAACCAAATGAGTTTAGTTCTGCACAGTTCAAGGATCAACGTAATCTAGTTAACTCTAAAAATGAGAAACTTTTATGGCGAAGAATTTAAGAAAAATGCATCAAACCCTAAAGCCACTTGGAAAATTATTAATGAAGTGATCAGAGGTAGTCCTGCTCCACAACAGTATAGCCTAAATGCTGGTGGCGAAATAGTTCGAGATCTTGACAAAGTATGTGATTTGTTTGCTTATCATTTCTCGAAGATTGGTGAAACTGTTCAGAGTAAAGCAGCAGTGAAAAACGAGTTACTGATAGAAGAATCAACTTTTGAAGACCTAAGAGGTCAAGATTTTGAAATGAAATTAGAACCCTGGGATTCTGTAGAAATAGAGAAGATTGTTTCTTCAATAAAATCAAACAGTGCTGGGACCGATGGCCTCAACCTACGAACTCTAAAATCAGTGCTTCCGATTATTCTTCCAGTACTAGTATTTTTAATAATCTGTCAATGGCAGAGGATCAATTTCCCTGTTCGCTGAAAATGGCCAAAGTCATCCCGCTTCCGAAGTCTGTGACAATAAGTGACCTTTCAAAATGGAGACCTATATCATTTCAAAGCTATATGAAAAAATAGTGCACAAAAGACTATATGAGCATCTAACAAATTGCGGATTTCTGTCTGAAACTCAATTTGGATTTAGAAAAAGACATTCAACTGTGCATGCCGCTTTAAATTTAATTGATAAGGTAAACAGTGCACTGGAAAAAAAATATTTTTGCATGACAATTTTCATTGATTTTAAGAATGCTTTTGATACTGTTGATTTTGGAATTTTGTTGGATAGATTGTCGAAGTTAGGTGTTGGGAATAAGTGTTTGAGTTGGTTTGAGTCGTATTTGCGAGGTAGAAGTGTAAAAGTCGTAATAAATAATGAAGTTTCACAAGCTTACCCATTGAATTGCGGAGTGCCACAAGGTTCTGTCCTAGGTCCTCTATTATTTTTAATTTTTATGTAGATAGTATGAGATTTTTTGTCCCTGGTTACTTAACGTCTTTTGCTGATGACACTGCTATAACTATTATTGCCAAATCGTTGCCGGACTTGATAGACCGAGCAAACAGTGCTTTAAAGGGACTAAATACGTTTGTTACACTCAGTAAACTTGCTGTTAATGCTTCAAAAACAAGTTACATGGTTTTTAGAAGGACTGGTGAGCCCCAAGATTTACCTTCAGATATTAAGTACAATGGTGTTTCTTTAAAACAAGTCCGAGAAACGCGTTACCTCGGGTTTCTTCTTGACTTCAAACTGAGTTGGAAGGCGCACAGTGACCTAGTTTCCTGCAAAGTGTCAAGGGGAGTTGGAAGGCTGTGGCGTCTAAAAAATGAGCTTCCTTTGAAAGTTTTAATGTCACTGTACCACACTTTAATAGCGTCGTATATAAATTATGGTTGTTTAATCTGGCTAGTAACTTTCAGTCTAATTACAGGAGAGTTCAAGTGCAACAGAATAAGGCAATTAGAATTCTAGTAAATTATGATCGTGGAAGCGCTAGCACTGTGTCTATATATAAGAAGTTTGATATTTTGGATGTTGGAAAAATCAGAGACATGCAGATTGGTATTTTAGTGTATCAGTGTCTACATATTTAGGGCCTGATATTTTTAATGATTTTTTTAGCTTGGGTTCTTCCTATCATGATTATGACACGCAAAATTCAAATAATCTTGTTCATGAGTTTCGGAATACTTCCCGATCGGCTCATGTCATCAGATACATGGGACCGTCCGTCTGGAATCCATTCCCACAGCCAGTTAAGGAATTAGAAAGTCTGCCTCAGCTGAAACGACACCTCAAGGCCCATCTTCTGAACAATTAGTAATGTTGAGTATTTTAGATTGAGAGAAGGGTATCTCCCTCCATTTTGTTAAATTGACCATTAGTTTTTGTTTTGTTTTCTTTTTTTGTGTTTTTTTTCTTTTTTTGTAGTTTATTTATCTTATTTATTTTTCTTTTTGATGTAAGTTAAATATTTTAAAGGAATGGATCGTATTTGATGTCAGCTATGCTTACAGGCCATTGCGGCCTATTTTTTTTAGCTGATGAAAGAAAGTTTATTTATTGTTTTTTGAATAAAATTACCTACCTACCTACCTATCTACCCGTGATTTGTCTTCTGGCAAAAAATATGAAATTCCACATTTTTGTAGATAGGAGCTTGAAATTCTTGATATAGGGTTCTCTGATACGCCAAATGCGATGGTGTGATTTTCGTTAAGATTCTATGAATTTTTGGGGCTGTTTCCACCTATTTTCCAAAATAAGGCAAATTTGTTCAGGCTCGTAACTTTTGATGACAAAAAGTAAATTTGATGAAACTTATATATTTAGAATCAGCATGGAAATTCAATTCTTTTGATGTATCTTTTAGCATCAAAATTCCGTTTTTTAGAGTTTCGTTTACTAGTGAGCCGGGTCGCTCCTTACTACAGTTTGTTACGACGAGCTGTTTGAAAGATAGAGTGATCCGTGCCAATAGTAAGCGACATTCCAAAAATTCAGAAGTTTGGAAATGGAATATACATCAAAAATATTCGTTGTTTCATACTATCAATCTTGATTGTGTTATCCGCAACTGCTTATTTTGGCCTTGTCGCTAGCTGTTTAAAAATCTCCTACAAGATTTTGCGTTTCAACGGCTATAACGAATCATTTCTCTGTTAAATTAAATAAAATAAACAATTTTTTTTAACGGAAAGTAAGGAGCGACATTAAAACTTAAAACGAACAGAAATTACTTCGTATATGAAAGGGGCTACTTCCTCATCAACGCCCCGCTCTTTACGCTAAAGTTTGACTCTTTCTCTTAACTCGACTTCTTAAAAATTTAAAAAACTTTAGTGTAAAGAGCGGGGCGTTGATGAGGAAGCAGCCCCTTTCATATACAAAGTAATTTCTGTTCGTTTTAAGTTTTAATGTCTCTCCTTACTTTCCGTTAAAAAACTTGTTTTTATTTAATTTCTGGACATTTTTGAATCATTGCATGTTTTAATTTTGGCTCTCCGCAGATGAATAATTAAAACAAATTTGCATTTTTTTTTTTTTGGCTAATTGGCTTTCTCATAGTTTTGATGGAATGATTATGAGAAAAAAGGAGCGGGGGAGGAGGTCTAATTGTCCTCCGAATTTTTGGTTACTTAAAATGGCAACTAGAACTTTTAGTTTTTTACGAATGTTTTTATTAGTGATGAGTTTGTAGGTGCAACCAGGTTAAAAGTCGTGTACGACCTTGAAATGAAGCAAGTACCATGTCAAGATAAAACATGCTGAATTATTTTGAAGTGGATTTGAAACATTCAACTTTTTTTAAATATAAATAACATGTAGCATAGTATGTGTGGTTATTTCAGTAAAATATATCATTGAATTACTTTGTTATGTTTCCAATATTTTTAGGGTGCATTAGAAACTCCATCATTTAAGATATACTTATTCAAAAATCAGAGATGCAAGAACAGGAATTTTAAGACACAGACACAACTAAGAGGCTCAAAAATTGTGTACTAGAGTCTGAAATATATAGATAAAGCTTTTAGAAAAGTCTGAGAGAGAGATAAGCAAGATTCTTTTGAAAATTAGAGGCATATGAAGTGGGAATTTATCAAGATTCAGTAAGACACTGACGCTGCTATTAGGTCCACAAGTGATGTACTAGAGTCTAAAATAGATAAATAATGTATTTACCAAAGTCTGAGCCCGATCAATCGGATTCTTGCTTGTAGATGTAACCAGGTTATAAGGCGTATTTGACCCCGAAATGAAATAAGTGTCATGTCAAGATAAAACGAGATGAATTATTTTTTGGAGTTCATTAGAAACATTTAAACTTTTTATGATGCTATTAATAAAATATAGTATTGTAGAAGCCATTATTTGAATAAAATATTTCGTTGAATTACTTTGTTATGTTTCCAATCATCTTAGGGTACACTAGCAACTCCATGATTTAGAATGTTCCTTCAATTGTTAGAGCGTGGGAGGGGGCCTAGGTGTCCTCCAATTTTTTCATTGGTCACTTAAAAAGGCACTAGAACTTTTAATTTCAGTTAGAATGAGCCCTCTCGCAACATTATATGACCACTGGCTCGATACTATTACCCCTCGGGGAAAAAACAAAAACAAAAAACAAACAATTAAACCCGCATCTGTAATCTGTGTTCTGCCAAAAAATTCCAAATTCCATATTTTTGGAGATAAGACAAATTCAAAATTGGGGAACCTACGAGATATTATGACACACCGTGGACAAATAAAGTGTCTACCATTTTGAAATTCCCCATTTCGTTCTAGAGAAGAAACAGTGTGGTACTATAGACTGAAATCAGGATACCTTTTTCTGAATTCTGTCCGATTTCAATGGAATTTATATCATTTACCACTATGCAGGTGGTGTTTATTAACAGAGGAAACTCTCCAACACATATTTTTTGATTGCCATATACTTAAACCCGAAACTAATAAGATTAAGATAATTTGTAAAAAACTAAAGATTGAAGAAATGTTTTACTCCATCATTAGCTTACAATTACCTTCTAATACTGCTAAAAGCAAAGATCACCATATAGTCGTGTGTAGGATTAATTTAAAGCTGAAATTTTGGAATGACAACTCAAGAGTTTAAAATTTTAAAATGTGGAAGATCATTGGAATAATTTTAGAAAAAAACTTATGAAGTTGCTGATAGTGTGTTAGGGAAGAAAGTTAAGGCTACAGCTAAAAAAAAATAGTGAAAAAGCTTTATGTTTAATAGAGAGGAGAGGGGGCTTTTACAAGAATTATCTGAGCGAATGATCATATGGAAACAAAAGGAATGTAAAGAAACAGGAGAAAGCATTAAAATATAACTAAGGACGTGTGAAGTGGAGACCATGGATAAAATTGCCAAGAGTGACGTAAATATCAAAGAAGACGCTGGGTAACAAAAAGATTGGTCAGATGGGCAGCTTCACTTACCTTGGTAGTATTATTAGCAAAAGCAGTAGGAGCAGTGAAGATGATAAAAGTAGAATAGCCAAGGATCAGGGTGTTTTTTCACAGTTAAAAATAAGTTTGGAAGAATAGGAATATTAGTCTTCATACCATGATTAGAATATTAAAAGTTACAGTGATGTCAGTGGTCAAATATGGCTCTGAAGCATGGGCGCTTCGAAAAGTGGATGAAGATTTTCTAGATATTTTCCAGAGAAATTGCCTACCGATTGTTTTGGGTACCCAGCTGACTGACGGTATTTCAAACCGTAGGCTGTATGAAAAATGTGGTTATTCCCACTTTCTAGGCCAATAATGAAAGAAAGGTTAAGATGGCTAGTGCACGCTTTGCGGATGAAGGATGACAGATTGCCAAAGATTGTCCTTTTCGGCCAACCGTCTAGAACTAAATTTAAAGCAGATCTACCTCGTCTGGGGTGGGAGAACGTCATAAAGAAAGACTTGAAGGAAATGGGAACTTCCTGGGAGGCTGCAAAAAGTGAGGCTTTGAATAGATTAGGATGGAGGAGAGGCGTGCGTAGTTGTGTTGGACTCAGGGGGCTTGGTACTAAGGTGAGTTGTTAGCAGTAGTATATTTATATATATATATACATACATATATATATATATATATATATATATATATATATATATATATATATATATATATATATATATATATATATATATATATCATTGTGACATGTATTCTATCCGAGCATGATACCCCAGTGAAGTAACAGGTTGCTTTAAATCATCCTCCACTTCTCGCATTTTCATGTAACCTTTACCATTGTTGTTTGTGTATTGCAATATTTCTTCCATGAGGCCCCTTGGGTAACGAGAGATCCTGTAATTTAAATCATATGGAAGGTGTTGTTTAATATCGGGGTCTAAAAAGTACATTTGTCCATATGAATGTGGTTGACAATCACCTTCAAGGGATGTCGTGTCAAGGTTATGTGATGGATGTGCTGATAAATTGATTTTGTGATAAATTTGTCTAGTTATTTTGAAGCTGGTTTGTGCAACTCTTTAGAAAGCAAATGATGTCCTTTAACAGACAAAACTAATTCATTTCGAAATTGCAGAGGTAGCAATGCAAATTTAGTCTAGCAGGCAGCAACCTGCAAATAAATCACCTTTGTTGGCCACTTTTCCAGCAGGAAAATACAGAGCTCTACAGTGAAAAAATACAACCTTGAAGGGTCCCCATGACTTTTAATAAACACCGGCATAGTTCTAACGTAATATTTCTATCTCATTATCTTTCATTTTTGACTCGTTCTGACCTTCACTGTTGCTTGTCTTCAAACAGCCCAGCTCTTTGTTCTTAACTCTTATTTTTTACTTGATTTTATGGTCACTTCCGCGTGTCTGCTAGCTCTACTATTATTTGCTCCTCATTTTAGTTTTCGATACTTTCCGATTCCCAATGCTGCTTGTAATTCTCGTTGCCGCTTATCTTCTATCTGTATATTTGTTTGTTCTTGCTGTTGCATATCTTTTATCCACATATGTCTTTGTTTTTTGTTTTCATTTTTAATTCATTCTGACATTAACTGTTGCATTCTTGTCACCACATTTTTTTTTGTTCTTCACTTTCATTTTTGAATCGTTGTAATTCTCGCTGCTCCTTGTCTTTTATCCACATATTTCTTTGCTCTTTAATTTCGTTTTTGATTCGTTGTAATTGTCATTTTTATAAATATTCAAACTATATGTTTCTTTGTTCTTTCATTTTTGTTTATCATTGTTTCATACATTTTTTTGAATGTCCTTTGCCTTAGGTGCTCTGATTGATCTTGTCACGTTTGATGGTCTAGGTGTTTATTTCACCCATACATTTACATTTCTCAAATCATTCTCTTGATCATATCTCATTTGATATTCTAGTTTATTCATTTGAGCTTATGTTTTTGTCCTCTTTTGTCCTTTTTTCCTCATTTTAAGCTTACTTTAATTACATTTTTGTCTTCTAGATATTGCGAAGCTGCTATAAATGTCACTTAAAATTCACACCACCGAAAATGAACGCATGAATTCATATATCCCTAAGTTTTTTGCTCTATAAATTCTTCTAAACTTATTGAAAATCCAAGTTCCCTGAGTGTTCACTTTCAATAGACATCATGCTAAACTAATTAATCCATCCTGATTTCATTGTTGATATCAGATAGTTTTTTAATGGTTTTATCCTGAAAAATGATTCGCTCCAAAAGCAATGCTTACTGGAATTGCTAAGAATATTTGGGGAAAAACGTTCATTTTGATGGTAATGCAGGGCCCTTTTAAACGCGGGTTCTGATTGGCCCCAGTCGTTATAACCATTCTTTATCCGGCACTGCTAGAGGTAGATCAAACAGTTCGTGGTAACGAACTGTAGTAAGGAGCGACCCGGCTCAATAGTAACCAAAACTCTAAAAAATGGAATTTTGATACCAATAGCTATATCAAAAGAATCGCATTTTAATGTTGGTTTCAAATATATAAGTTTCATCAAGTTTAGTCTTACCCATCAAAAGTTACGAGCCTGAGAATATTTGCGTTATTTTAGAAAATAGGGGGAAACACCCCCTAAAAGTCATAGAATCTTAACGAAAATCACACCATCAGATTCAGCGTATCAGAGAACCCTATTGTAGAAGTTTCAAGCTCCTATCTACAAAAATGTGGAATTTTGCATTATTTGCCAGAAGGCACATCACGGATGCGTGTTTATTTGTTTTTTTTTTTTTTTTTTTTTTTTCCCAGGGGTGATCGTATCGACCCAGTTGTCCTAGAATGTTGCAAGAGGGCTCATTCTAACGGAAATGAAAAGTTCTAGTGCCCTTTTTAAGTGACCAAAAAAATTGGAGGGCACCTAGGCCCCCTCCCAGACTAATTATTTTCCCAAAGTCAACGGATCACAATTCTGGGATAGCCATTTTATTCAGCGTAGTCGAAAAACCTTATAACTATGTCTTTGGGGACGACTTACTCCCCCACAGTCCCCGTGGGAGGGGCAACAAGTTACAAACTTTGACCTGTGCTTACATATAGTAATGGTTATTGGTAAGTATACAGGCGTTTTCAGGAGCATTTTTTTGGTTGGGGGAGGGGTTGAGAAGAGGGGGATATGCTGGGGGAACTTTCCATCGAGAATTTGTCATGGGAGAAGAAAACTTCCATGAAGGGAGAGCAGGATTTACTAGCATTATTTAAAAAAAAAATTAAAAAATAAATGTGAAAAAGCTTTTTCAGCTGGAAGTTAGGAACAGCAATAAAACTTAAAACAAACAGAAATTATTACCCATATAAGGGGCTCACCTCCTTATGATACCTAGCTCTTTACGCTAAAGTATTTTTAGTAATTTCAACTATTTATTCTACGGCTTTTGTGATTCAGGGGTCATTCTTAATGAATTGGGATAAAATTTAAGCTTTAGTGTAAAGAACGAGGTACTGACGATGGGGCGAATCCCCTCATATATGTAATAAAAACATGAGAATACAAAAGTTCTTTACGTAAGCTAATTTATAAGTTACGTAAATCTTTTACCAATAAAAAGATTCGTAAAAAATTAAAAATTCTAGTTGCCTTTTTAATTAACCAAAAAATCGGAGGGCAACTAGGCTTCGCCCCCGCTCTTTTTTTCTCAAAATCATTCGATCAAAATTATGAGAAAGCCATTTAGCCCCCCCCCCCAGAAAAATATTCAAATTTCGTTTTGACTATTCCTCTGCGGAGAGCCAAAATCAAAACATGCATTGATTCAAAAACGTTCAGAAATTAAATAAAAAAAACGAGTTTTTTTAACTGAAAGTCAGGAGCGACATTAAAACTTAAAACGCACAGAAATTACTTCGTATATGAAAGAGACTGCTTCCTCATCAACGCCCCGCTCTTTACGCTAAAGTTTTTTACTGTTTTAAGAAGAAGAATTGAGAGAAAGAGTCAAACTTTAGCGTAAAGAGCGGGGCGTTGATGAGGAAGCAGCCTCTTTCATATACGAAGTAATTTCTGTGCGTTTTAAGTTTTAATGTCGCTCCTTACTTTCAGTTAAAAAAACTCGTTTTTTTATTTAGTAATATGTGGAAACGACCATTTTAGCAAACACATTAGTATGAAAACAATTTTTAATAAAATAATAGTTTCATATTGGCCACCATCAAATATTCAAGGCCTGTTGAAGAGCTTCATCATGCTCACATTGAGTTGATCACGAGTTTGAAGGTGATTACAAAAAAAAATACATATATAATTATTCTACCGTAATTCCCTGTAATATTAATACATTTCCCCTTAAAAACTTCCTACGTAAAAGCTAGTTCAAATTTTATCAGGATATTCTCTTATCTATTCCAGATACAAAAAAAAATCATTTTATTTCAAATTTATTCAAAATTTTCGCAAATTTGAAAAATTTCAAAGAAACAAAACATGACAAGCACTATACACTTAAATTTTTTGGTAAAAACAATCAAAACAAACTCCATGCGAAAGGGTGCGCAGAAAATCTTCGCTGATTAAGTATATTTTTTTCAATTTTCTGTTAAGGGACTCTTCCCCTGTTCAAGCCCAGCGTGGTATCGGTAAGCTGGCAAATGTGACAGATTTTGGAGTAGAGACTTCGTCTAATTGGAGCCAAAATTGTTTTATCTTTTAAAGTTTTAGATGTTTTTGTTGGTAAGAATTATGTGTGACATATTGGAATTGGAATGCCAGGTGATATATGTTGTGGAATTGTCAGCCTCGGAAGTTAGAGAGAATAAAAAGATTCTTTAGTGGAATACGGACGAATTACGCAATGACAATAGCCCCCCTAGAGAAGTGTAATGCCGTGGGTTAGTTTTATTTCAGATAGTTCCTCTCCCTCCCCCTCTAAAACAAGATTCATCAAAACTTCTTATTTGAATTGATGTTCAAAGAGAAATAAAAGAAAAAAAAATAAATAGGAATCCACACGGGACGTCTCCGCAATTTTGAAAATATGCAAGGCAACTAAATATATTTTACATTTGAAAGGTTGGGCACAAAATTCTGACTAACTTAAGACCATTTTATTATGTCATCTCATCTGTCGATTTATTGAGCATGCGAGTTTGACAAATTTCACGATAGGGACTTGATTATTTCGTCTAATTGGAGCCAAATATGCTTCGCCTTGGAATGCTTTATGCGCTTTTGTTGATATGAATTGCAGCTGGTATATTGGAATTGGAGTTCAACTGATAAAGGGTTAGGATTGTCAGTCTAGAGCTATAGAGACAAGTAAAAGATTTTTTGCGAATTCAAAAAATTACATCCCAGGTAAGACGTAACATGTGTCTTTCAAGGCGCAACAGTTTGCGATCAATGGGAAAATGCTTTAAGAAAAATAGAAGAATATCTTTCGCGCTGATTATCTGTTTGTAACTAATTTTATAGTTGCATTAGTGAAGTAATGTGTTGCATTACTGCACTAGTTGTGTTGCATTACTACACTACTTGCATTAGTGAAGTAGTGAAGTACTTGTAAAAATTACTACATGAAAGTGATTCAAGCTGCTACAGAAATTGAACATCAGTGTATTCTACTTATCAGGAACTTTCTGTCAATTTTCATAGCATTCACCTGAAACAAATGATAAGAAGAGTGGAGAATTATCAAAAAGTTCGTGGGAACAAACTGTAATAAAACAATTCATGTTGACTGTTTAGTGCTCAGGTTTAGTGCTAACAATCAAAAGCTATGAGGATTTCAAACTCCTATGTACAAAAATGGGAAATTTTGTATTTTTACCAGAAGAAAGATGACGGATGCGCTTTGATTTATTTTTGTTTTGTTTTTGTTTGTTTTTTTGGTGGGGATGATCGCATCGAACCAGTGGCTCTAGAAGATTAGGAGAGGCCTCATTTGGTAGGAAATCGAAAGTTCTAGTGCCTTTTTTATGTAGCCAAAATACTGAAGGGCTGCTATCTCCCTCCTAGCCCCCTTTTTTCTTCAAAATCGTCCAATGAAAATTTTGAGATTGGCATTATTTTCAACATAGTCGAAATACCTATTAGCTGCGTCATTGAGATTGAATTGACCCCTACAGCCCTTGGGGGAATGGCTATAAGCTATGAACTTTGTCCATTGTTTACCTATAGTAGGCTAATGGCTATTGGGAAGTATACAGATATTTTTCAAGGGGGAAGAGTGTATTTTCTGTGAGGAAGGGCAATTTTCTTCGGGAAGAATGTCCTATTTGAGGTGGAGTCCTTAGGTGAGAAGTTTGCAGAGAAAATATTATAGTGGAAAGTTGGCCAAAATTCATATAAAGAATTTGTTTTTATCGTCTTACTTTTTCTTTAGTGACTCCATTTTATGCTTGAAAATGTTGTGGGGGACTTGTCCAGAGGTGATTTTCAGCGGGGTTAGAATTTCCTGGGAGATGTTTCCATGAAAGGTGTCATTCATGGGAAAACTTCTCCATGGGGGAATTATCACCGGTAAACATGTTCCATGGGGGAAATATCAGCGGGAAATATTCTCCATGGGGAATATTGCGCGGGAGAAACTTTCATTCGGGGGGGGGGAGGTGGGGGTGGCAGAAGAAATTGTTCACCAAAACCTAATTGTCATAGTGGTCATGGTGATTTCCTGCTCACCATGACGAGGAAATCACCTGGCACGATTTCTGCTATGACCCAGAAAACGACTGGTAATTAAATAAAAGACAATTTTGTCTAAATAAAAGTATGCTAAAGAGACATTTTTCAGGTAGAACTTCCAAGGGGAGTGAGTATAAATTAATCTCTAACCTCTTTTCAGTTTGATTAGGCATAAATCAGGCACTGTACAGTGATAGCGCCCTTCTCAAAAAACAAAATAAGTGTGCAAATTAAGTCTTAATTATTCATATACGGTGAGCCAGCATCAAAGCCTACATTTATTCAAAAGCGTTCAGAAACTAAATAAGAAAAGAAGTTTTTTTTACTGGAAGTAAGGAACGACATTAAAACTTGAAACGAACAGAAATTATTTTCTATATGAAAGGGTCTTTCCCCTCCTCAGCACCCCACTCTTTACGCTAAAGCCTGACTCTTTCTCACAGCCCTACTTTTTAAAACAATAAGGGAAACTTTCAATCTCATACACATACACATTCAATCAAGAATTTTAAAATAGCCATTTTGTTCAACGTAGTAGAAATATCCAGAAATTATGTGTTTAAGGATGACAACCCCCCCCCCACAACCCTTAAGGCATTGGTTGTAAGTTATGGTTGAGGGGCATTTAAGGTTTATCTAGTAAGGATGACCGTATAAACCTCGGAAGGGGCTCATTTGATTGTTACTAAGAAGTTTTAGTGCCCTTTTTGAGTTTAAGAGTTATCGGAGGATGGATACCCCTCCCCCTCCACACACACACCTCGTACTTGCCGAAATGCATTTGATAGAAATTTTGGTGATCATTTGTTGTCGTAGAAATTTCGAATAAAGCTCGTTCTATTGAAAATTTAAAGCACTAGTACCTTTCTAATAGTCAAAAGTGATTGGGAGGCAACTAACCCTCCTTTCACGCCCACCATTTACCCAAACACATCCGATCAAATTTTTTAGATAGCCTCTTTGTTCAACGCAAATGAGAAGTCCAAAAATTATGTCTTTGAGGATGACAACCCCAACCACACAGCCCTCGGGGCAAGGGTTTTAAATTATTCGCTTGGGGCATATAAGGTATATATAGAATGGATGATCGTAAAAACTCCGCAGTGGGCTCATTTGATATAAAATTTTATGTTCTAGCGCCTTTTTTAAGATTCGTAGTAATCAGAGGGTGGATACCCCCCCCCCTACATCTCGTATATTTCTGAAATGCATCTGATAGAAATTTTGAGATGACCATTTGTTGTCACAGAAACTTCAATTTGATTGTCAATTGAAATGGCTAGCGTTCTTTATAGTAGCCAAAAGCAATTGGAGGACAAGTAACCTTCTCCCGCGCCCACCATTTCCTCAAAAACATTCAATAAAAATTTTGAGATAGTTATTTTTTTAACGTAGTTGAGCGGTTCAGACTTTATGTCTTAGAGGATGACAACCCCCTACGGTCCTTAGGGCAAGGGTTGTAGATTATGCCCTGGGGGCACATAAGCTATATATATATAAAATGTGATCGTATAAACCTTGGAGAAAGAACTTTGGATTGGTAATCAAAGGTTCTAGTGCTCTTTTTGATATCCAGAGTGATCGGAGGGCTTCTGCCCCCCATACCTCATATTTTCCCGAAATGCACCTGATAGAAATTTTGAGATGGCAATTTGTTGCCTTAGAAACTTCAAAAAGAGCTCATTCGACAGAAAAATGAAAGGGCTAGTGCCCTTTTTAATAGCCCAAAGGGATTGGAGGGTAGCTAGCCCCCCACCCACGCCCGGCATTTCCTCAAACCTATCCAATAAAAATTTTGACAGCCATTTAATTGGACGTAATAGAAAGGTTTGGAAATTATGTCTTTGAGGATGACAACACCCAGAGGGTGGGGGGCATATAAGGACATCCTTGGGGCATATAAGGACATCCTTGGGGCATATAAGGTACATATAGGAGAGGTGATTGTAAAAACTTTGGAGGGTGCACATTGGATTGGTATTCAGAAGTTCTAGTGTTTTATTTTAGGATTCAGAGTGATCAGATGGTTGATAGCCCCTCGCACGTCATATTTTCCCGAAATAAATCTGATTTTAACTTTGAAATGGCCATTTGTTGTAGTAAAAACTTCGATAACAGCTCCTTCTGCAGAACAGAAAACAATTTGCGCTTTACTGAAAACAAAATACATTTGAAATATTTTCACCTTTCTTACTTTCATAAATTAAAAATTATCCAAAAAAATAACGAAGAAATGTCAGTATAAGTCGATTTAACTGACAATCCACGGTCATTTTTTTTTTTGTTTTTTTTTAGTAAAGCATAAATTATGTTCTGGTTTTGAGAAGGTATAGGGGTTATCATTCCTACTCATGTTAATTTTTGCTCGTTTTGAGTTTGACTCTGCTATTTATTGCAATTTTTGTTCGTTTCCAATATACTTAGAGATGCAAAAACTAAAGATTTGTCCTTAGTTGGGAAAATCGATCACAAGATATTTAATATACCTCAATGGTTGCCTCCCAATGTTGAGATTAATATAAAGTTACAACTCGCTCCGTCCAATTTTATTTTGTGAAAACAACTCGGCATTGCACTTGATGTAACAGTCTCCCTTGCCTCAGTGGCTTTTGTGAAAAGTACTAGTGTCATAAGATCATTGACAAATTCTCAACATAAATTTGAAATGTTTGAACTTTCATCTCTTGTATGTAAAGTAAATGGGATTCGTGTAGGGTCCTACAGGACCCTACACGAATTGACAATGCAGTCCCTAGATCGAGATTCACAACTATTTAAAAATGGTATAATGGAAGAAATGTTTTCAAAAAACTCAAGATATCATTGTATTGGATGTGTCTGCTACTCAAGATATGAGCATTGTCTGAACGGGTTTTTATCGGATTTAGGGGATATTTCCGTGAGGAGAGGATTTTTGCGCGGAGGTAGGGCCAGGTTTTTGACATTATTTGAAAAAAGATCCGAAATTAAATAAAATAAAAATTACCAACTGAAAGCAAGGAACACCATTGAAACTTAAAACTAACAGAAATTATTACGTAGGTGAAGGGGGTGTCCCCTCCTCAACATCTCACTCTTTACGCTTAAACTTGAATTTTGTCCCAATTCTTTAAGAACGACTCCTGAAACACAAGGATTATTTAATTAGAACATTAGAAAGTTGTTTTTTTAAGTTCTAAAAAACTTTAGCGTAAAGAGCGAGTTTTTGAAGAGGGGGCAAACTTCTTAATATGCTTAATAATTTCTGTTCGTTTTAAGTTTTAATGTTGCTCCTTACTATGAGTTTAAAAATCTGTTTTTTTTACATTTAATATCAATTAGGGACACCGAAAAATTTCACTATCAACACAAAAGAGCTAGCAATACAAAATCATAAATGACTTTATAAATAAACGGAATTGTTTTTATTGGCTTTAAGACTGTAACCTAATAAGCAAAACAAATAGTGAGATGCTGTTGTTGTTGATAATAATAAATGAATTGTTCGAATAATCATACGCGTAATAAAGAGTTACGGCAAATGTCGTTATTGCAAATTCTAGAGCCGCTTTCCCACATAGTAACTCAAAGAAAATGATTTTTTGACGAGAGCTAAGAATTTTATTTTCTGAAGGTAAAATAAAAATGTCACATAGTAATTTTGGAGAATTTCCCAAAAAAATGAATTATTCACGATACTTTTCAAACATTTCCGAGACCACACTGGCTATCCATGAAAAAACAAAGGAAATTGGGGACAAGAAAAGTATTCGAGGGGCTGGATACTCTGAAGCACAATAGTCAAAAATAGAAAATGCAACGAACTAAAATGAAATCAAAGTTTTGCTATCTCAAAGTTTTGATCAGACAATTTTGAGAAAAAAGGGCCGGGGAGGGTGCGTTGTTGCCCTCAAATTCTTGGTTACTTAAACAGGCCACTAAAACTTTTCATTTTATTTACAAACGACTTTATTAGTAATAAATATACGTAACTTACTAATAAGCTTACGTTATGAGCTTCTTTATTCCTATATTTTTATTAGGTTTATGAGGGGGTATGCCCCTTCGTGAATACCTTGCTCATTACACTAACGTTCGAATTTTGTTCGATTTCTTTATAAATGACCCCTGAATCGCAAAGGCCGTTTAATTAGAATAAATGACTCTTTGAAATTAATAAAAATACTTTAGCGTAAAGAGTGAGATATTAAGATGGAGACGAACCCCCTCATATACGTAATTATTTCTGCTCGTTTTAAGTTTTAATGGTGCTCCTTACTTTCACTTGAAAAAACTTATTTTTTTATTCATTTTCTCACTGTTTTTTTTAGATAATGCTTGAAAATACAGCACCCCTTACATGGAAATTCTCTTCCCCCGTGATAAATTCCTCTGTGAAAAGATCCCTCTGTATAACCTTTTCCCACGCCACTCCCCCACTGCAAAAACAATTCCCCTAAGAAATTCCCCCCAGAAAAAACGTCTGTATGCTTCCCAATAACCATTACTATATGTAAACAATGCGAAAAGCTCATAACTTGCAGCCCTTTCCCTGGTTACTACGGGGGATTAAATCTTCCCCAAAAACATAATTATTAGATTTTTAGACCCTGTTGCACAAAATAGCTATCTAAAAATTTTGATCCGAACACTTTTAAAACAAATGATCGTGGGAGAGGGCCCAGTTGCCCTCCAGCTTTTGGTCACTTAAAAAAGGCACTACAAATTTTGATTTCCTTTAGAATAACCCCTCTTGGAGCAATCTAGGACGACTGGGTCGATACGACCACCCCTGAGAACAAAGACAAAAAACAAATAAACATACACCCGTGATCTGTCTTCTGGCAAAAAATACGAAATTCCACTTTTTACCGATAGGAGCTTAAAACCTCTACATTACGATTTTCTGATACGCTGAATCTGACGGTTTGATTTTCGTTAAGATTCTATGACTTTTATTGAGTGTTTCTCCCTATTTTCGAAATTAGATTTGATGAGACTTATATATTTAAAATCAGCTCAAAATTCGAATCATTTGATGTATTTATTGGTACCAAAAACTAATTTTTAGAGTTTCGGTTATTATTTTGCCGGGTCGCTCCTTACTGCAGTTCGTTACCACGAACTGTTTGAAAACCACCAAGAATCTTGTCATCGCACATATCACGTAGAATATACATCACAGGTTTAGTGTCAAAGACTTTTGACACTTTAGAAAGTTCACTGTACCATTAATAATTCCCCTTTTCAAAAATATTAATTATTCAATTAATTTGACCTATATCACAAAGCTTGAAGTTTTTCTCTTCCCTTCCTTCATTGGAATATTGTTTAAGAAAAATTTCAACTGTATTGTTATCGTGGTGAACTTCAAGAGGACTATGAACGGACAGGAATCGAAGAGGACGCTGATTATAAATCAACAGAATGTTATCAATTCAATTCAATTCAATTTATTCAAATAAAACTACAATATAACACCAATAATAATAAAGATCCTGGAAGCGAACTTGTTGAGGACCATAACCACAAAAAATTGAAAATGAAGAAGAGAGAAAAAAAAGAAAAGAGAAAGCATGAGTAACTAAAGCCAATTGAATAAGAATTTAGATAGTTATAATATCAAAATTTTAGTACATTGCTATACAGCGTGCGAAAACTTGTGGATAGCTCGACACTGGAGGGTATTATATTCCATTGAAGTATAGATTTATAAATGGGGGATCGCTGGGCGGAACTAGAGACAAACTTGGGGACGATGAAGGAACGGTTGGATGAACGGAGACAGAGGCCTTCAGAATTATTAATATTAAAATAAGATAATAATTGAGGAGGAAGATTTTTATGGTAAGCGGAGTATGCAAGGTATAGATTTAATTTTTTGATGATTTGTTCAAAAGGGATAATACCAAAATCGGAGTACAAGTCCTGGGTGGGATATAGTCGGGGCAGCCGAAAAACTGCTTTGATGGCACGGTTTTGGGCAGATTTTAATTTATTGGTAACTGAAGGAAAAGTGTTGCCCCAAACAGATCCACAGTATGAGATATATGGGTAAATAAAAGAGTAATAAAGGGTGACAAGGATATCGGGAGGAAGAAAATAATTCGTATGTTTAATATGTTTAAGTATGATTAATCATACTTACCTGTCGCAAAATTATGGCTCTGATGTAGGACACGTGTGTTGCAAATGATAGGGAGGAGTCTATGTGAACACCAAGAAACTTGGCAACTTCGACCTGTGGGAGGAGATTGGTAGAATATTTTAGGCCAAGTGCTTGCTGAGCTTCATTTTTTTTGTAAGGGGTTCGAAATAATACAACCTGACTTTTCTTGATGTTAATGGTCATGCAGTTAACTAGACACCACTCCTCTACTCTATTCAGAAGGGTTTGAGTAGAGGCGACAACGGATGGTAAATTAGGACCGGTGATGAAAAAGTTGCTATCGTCAGCGAAAAGTACTGGGTGCACTGATGGACCCAGGTCCGTAACCAAATCATTAATATAAAGGAGAAAAAATATTGGACCAAGAACAGAGCCTTGTGGGACGCCCCTTCGGACAGGTAGGGGATGTGAAGTCAACCCGCCCAGACTCAAACTCTGTACTCTACCAGAGAGATAAGAGCCAAACCATGAGAAAGGAACTCCACGAATCCCTAAGTTGTTGAGCTTACTTAATAGAACACTGTGATCAACCATATCAAAGGCCTTAGAAAAGTCCAGAAATAAGCCCAGTACAGTATTTTTAAGGTCAAGTTGGGAACGTATAAACTGTGTGGCGTCTATTAGTGCATGAGCAGTTGAAAATTTGGAACGGAAGCCATATTGATGAGGAGAAATCAACGAATCTGAAGAATGAATCCCAAATAAAAAGGGAGAAAGACGTCGGAATATAATTCTCTCGAGCACTTTAGATATAACTGGGAGAAGTGAGATTGGACGATAATTACTTATCTCAGACGGATCGCCTTTTTTATGAATCGGGATAACAATTGCTGATTTAAATATTTCAGGGAAGACTCCATTGGTCATAGACAGGTTTGCTATGTGCACAATGGGTTCACAAACATAGGAAGATACGGTCCTAAGAAGCTTATTACTTATGCCAAAGAAGTCAGGTGTACTACTATTAGAGAGACATTTGATAACTAGAAGCACCTCTTTACGATCAGTTGGAGAGAAAAACATGGATCCAGGATTCTTGCTAGGTTGTACTGACTGGGAGAAGGAACAGGAGTTAGCATTTGGAATATTAGTGAAATAATTATTAAAAGCATCCGGTACTGAACTTGGGTCAATTAATCTGCCACTGATGTCCTTAAGGTTAAGAGGTACAGATCTTGAACTTCTTTTTTTTGAAAGAATTTCATTTATTGTTGACCAAATTTTTTGCAAGTTCCCTTTGCAATGAGAGATTTTCGAATAATAATAATTTTTTTTGCTTCCCGGACAAGTTTGGTATATAAATTTTTGTATTTTTTATAATTAGTCAGGTCAATAACGTTACTGGTTTTGCAAGCTAACTTATATAGGTCATTTTTTCGGTATGAAGAGATTATCAGGCTATTAGACATCCAGGGGCGTATATGGCTAGTTTTTCGGTTTGATTTACGAACTGGAAAGGTTGAACTGATAAGATCACTTAGTCCTTGTGTAAAACCATTTGTGGCTGAATTAACATCCTGACAATCCAAAACCTTGGACCAGTCAAAGGATTTCAAACGATCCGTGAACCTGTTCATGTTCACAGTATTATATATTCTATTATACGTAGGGGTTTTAGTTCTAGAGGGCTGAGTAGTTGGTTGGGAGGGTAGCGAGAGATAGATTGGAAAGTGATCTGACAGGTCAGAAAATATTATTTTGGAGGACAGGTGGTTTCCCAGGGAAGTGGATACAAAAATGTTGTCAATTACAGTTGCTGTAGACCTCACAGGATCAACTCTAGTAGGAAAAAGGATTGTGGGAAGAAGACCACTTGAGGTGAATGTTTCAAAAAAGGTATCACAATCATTATTATTGCTAACATTTAGTAAATTACAATTGATGTCCCCAAAAACTATTGCCTTCTTTTGTGGTAAATTAATAAAACTAGAAAAATCATCAAATAGGTTACAAAAGAAAGGGGTCGGAAATGAGGGGGGCTTATAAAATAATGAAAAAATAAAAGAATTCTCGTCAACACTTATGTCTACGATTATTGAATAAATGCATCTATTATTTATAGGTTGCGAGAATAAGGATTCACAGTCTAATAGCCTGGTGAATTTCAGACTTGACCGGATGTAAAGAGAAATGCCGCCAGAGGACTTGGTTAATTTTCTTTCAATATGAATAGCTTGAAAACCAGGGAGGGAAAATTCATTCTTATCATCAATTTCTGATAGCCATGTTTCCGTTATTCCAACTACGTCGAAAGGGCAGTAACCATTAATTAAAACTAAGTCTATAAAATTAGCCCACTTATTCCGTATACTTCTGATGTTAAAGCAAATTACATTAAGTTTGGTCTCTTCCATTAGCTTAGGTTTCACATTTTTCACAAAATCAAAAGTGTCGAGATATTCACAGTTAATTTGGTTTAAAGGGCTATCGGGGCTAGCTAAGGGGCTGGTGGGCAAATTATTTTGGTCATCGTAATAGTTAAAAACAACATTATTACACAGTGATAAATTCTTGAGAAACGTAAAATCTTGTACGGTGCACATTTAAACATCCATTGTGGTCTGAGTTTCATCATCTCCTTGATTAGAATATTGGAAATCTTCTTCAGCCGACGAAATATCATTGGTGGTAATTTTGGACTGGGATGGAAAGTTTGCCGTTTTTTTCTTAGATTTCTTGCCTTTGACTATGGTAGTGGCATCGATTACCGTCTTGGGGGTTGTGGCAATTTCAGAGCCTGCATTGATTTGATTTGCAGTTGAGTCTACAGGCTTAACTAGCTTTGATGTGGAATCTATGTCCTTTTTCATGGAGGATAATTGAGCCATAGCTGTTTCTAATATGTCATCACCTAGGAGTTTAGTGATAGCTTTCTTCTTGAGAGTATTTTTGGTTTCCTCAGCTTCATTACTAACCTCAATTAAGTGACTGACTGTGAGATAAGTTGCAAGCCTTTGCCATTCTTGGCTATTTTTAGATGAATCTTTTGGAGGGCAGGATGTTGAAGTAAACTTAGGTAAGGGATGGGGGGAATGACTAGAACCTTGAGTATGAACATTATTTGCCTCTTTTGGAAATGATACTGTCTTTGCATCTGCTACAACAACTGTTGCTTGGCTTCTACTGGGCCGATGGGGTGTGGGTTGCCAAGGGATTCTTGCAGCTACAACTGAGTAGGGTAGGTTCATTTTATCAGATGTTCTAAGGATTACAACTCGCTTTTGGTGAGCTGGGCAAGATTGTTTTTGGAGGGCTGTGTGTCCCTTCCGGTTACAATTTCTGCAGAAAGGGTCTGACTCAGGGCATTCACTAATTGCGTGGCCTGTTTTCCCACACTTAAGGCAAGACGGATGGGACTGTTTGCAGTGTTTTTTGCTGTGGCCGTGGGCTAGACAAGTGGAGCATTGTAGGGGCTTAGGCTTATAAATCTTGTAAAAAAGAGACATACCGTACAAGAATATTTCTCCGCTTAGCTCAACTTTGCAGGAAATGAGGATTGAACGGCTAGGGTGAAGAAAACCTTCTTTGTTTAAACTTAGCCTTATAGCAGTTGAAGGATTGATGAGAAGACCTGAAGAATCTATTAGTTCAGTTTGTATTTCCTCCACTTTTACACTGGTATCAACACCATACAGCACATACTTGTGTAACTTTTCCACATCTTTTTTTGTGGCTAAAATTTTTGAGCCATCAAGAATTATTTCTTTGGATTTTGACAGGACATGGTCTGCCGCCTGAGAAGACGTAAAGTAAATATCAATAGACTCGTCCTGCTTGAAAACAAGCTCAAAATTCACCTTGGTGATCAGAAAGACAGCTTTCCTAATTTGCATTATTCGATCTTTTGAAAAGGGTTGGCCATTGGTTTTCTTGATTGAGACAGTATAATAATTGGGGTGATCGTTAGCACTTGTTTCTGGGACACTTGAAGAGAGGGGTTGCACTATCGTTGGTGAACGAGTTTCATCCTTTTTCCTCTTTTTGCCAGGCGTCTCACCTCTTTCATTAGAGTTAGTTTCGGCTAAGGCCTGAATTCCTGACAAGTGGCTAACAGTTTTGGATCGCGTAGTTGGGGGGGTTCTAGGAAGAGTTTTATAGGTAGGTCGGAATGGCGACCGGCTAAGGGTTTCAGTGGGAGTATCCTTCTCGGGTGGTAGCCTTAGGGGCTTTTTTCCCGTCATTTATTCCGACGAGATACTGCAGATTCACAAACTTAATCACAGTTTTTAATGAGCGATAACACCAATATATTCAATTATACACTAATAATAACTCACTGTGTATGAAGTGAGCAATCCCTCACAATTAAGTCCGCAAGTTAATTGCGCAATCACAATACAGTACAAAAAGTAATCCGATTAGGTTCATAAGCTAGTTCCTTTTAGTTCAGATACTAAATTCATACTGTTCAGATACTAAATTCATACTGAATCTTGAATAAAAGCACCAGTATTATTCAATGTACAATATCTTGAAATTTAAAGTTGAATTGTTCTTATCAATTGTTCCGCCAATACCGTCTTTATCGGTCTATGACTATGATAGAATATTGTATTATATTTCAAAAAACCTTTCTTACGTGTGAATTACCAAATTTACTTCGTCGATCGGTTTGAATTTTTCTATAAGAATGTAGTTCAAAGATAGATTCAAGGGCTTTAGCAATTTCATCACCTCCCTGTGAACACAATGGAACAGCATATACATAGCGACTAAAGTAGTGATTGCAAGTAAAATATGCTTTTATGGGTTATTATTACGTCTTTGAATCTCATCTAGAGTTAAAATATCTACTTGTAATGTATGCAATGGGGAAAAGCTTTTAGTTTTTCAATATTGACTACCGCGAACTCTATGATTTCATTGAATAGATTAACTGGGTTCATTCTGTAAAAGTTAATGTCGCCAACTTCTTTTCAACTACAGCCACTTGCGCAAGTGTTAAGCCACACTAATGAATTCTCGTGAACTCTATGATTTTGTTGAAGAGTTTGACTGGGCTTATGCTGTAAATACTCTGTCACCAACTTCTTTTCAACTCCAGTGACTGGGGAAAGTGTTGTGGGGGAAACTGAACTTCCTGCTTCACCAATATTCACATAAACACGTTTCAAGACTTGAGCCATTTTGAAAGTAAATGTGGTGTGAAGCGTCCACTTCCCTTATGCGTATTAACTTTTTTTGATACCCTTTAAATCATCAGCCTCAATTGGCATGCTATCCGAAAATTATATATCTTTTAAATTGCTCCATATTCCTTCAATCGATTGGAAATATTTTATTCCTAATGAGACTTTTTGGGAAATTTAATTACCTTAAAAATTTGTACAAACGACTCCCAAATGATTCAAGTCAGGTCAGCAAAATTAATTTTTCATCATCGTCAATTGTCTCATTGTTAATAGATTTATCAAGATTATCTTCAAAGTGCTCGCTTGGTGAAAAAGCAAGTTCTATTGAAGTCAATTTGTAGGGTTTGGCCATCTAGAGAACAGTGTTTACAAGTCCCGTGATTATGAGCAGTAAGAATGAAAAGAAACTGCCACCCACTTGAACAAGCCGTTTTCTTTTACAAATCTGTTCTTTTCTTTTTGCAAGCTAGGGTACCTACAGGTGAACGATATTGCTTTGTATGCTTTGGACTACTTCTGGCAGTTAAACATTGCCTTTGGTTGAATTTAAACAAAGTTCAGATAGAAGATTAATGAACTCATTGTCAATATTGTGCTTGAGTATAGCCTTCCTAAGCAGTGGTTTTGACTTACCTAGGATTGAAAATAAATGTCTGTTTTCATTTAGTTTCTTCAGTGATGTGATGGAAACTAAAGACCTTTTTACTATTCACAGCTAGATATACGTTAATTTCATGGTCAAAAATGCCCACGACTACGCGTAACTCTTCGGGCGTATTTTGATCGAGATCCAATAAAATGTAACCATAGGATTTTTTTTGTAGTTTGATTGTATGCCAAGATTAAAACTTTCAGTTCACCGGGATGTATTTGTTTGTTTAAAGCTATAAGAGAACTTGAATCACAAACAATCCTGTAGCTGATATAGGAAGTACAGTTCAAAGCAAGTGCTCTTATACATTTACTTTGATGAAAAAGACTATGGAGAACAACAGTTACGGAAACTGTTTCGTGATGAGACCGGACCGTGAATAACTATAACATCCCTTAAGACCATGCTTCAAAGGATTCAGCTAAATCATCAATAATCAACATTGAGTTCGGTTCAAAAATATTAAGCACGTGAAGTCCCCATAAGAATTTTATGTCTGATGCAATAGTCTTCCTTTTATCTTTGGACTTACCACATACTATGGCAATAACAGATAATTTTCGGATTTTTAAAAACATTTTATCCTGATTTTGAGTTATTTTCCTCAAAAGTGTTGTTTTGCCAGACATTGAAGGTTCTGAAAGAAATGATACAAATGGAGTTTTAAACTGATAGCTATTACTCTTCTCGCTGTCAAAATACAACTAATCGAACCTAAGCTCAATCTGTTAAATAAATGCCCAAACGTGGAATATGTGATTTCTTTAATACAATTACATGAACTACATACTCACATAAATACTAGTCATCAGCATGAAACAAACACTTGGAAAAAACATCATAAATTAGACACTTGAACATATTTACATAGGACATTTAAAAACATAAAAACAATTGGACATGCCGCCAGGTGGGGCAACAGGCCGGAACGCACAGCACCCGCTGCGGCATGGGGTGAGCCAGTGTGATTGCATTGCTAGTAAAAATAATATGCAATTCTTAAAACAACGATTCCGCTTTGCGAAAAAAGGAAATATAAATAGATAAAAGCTGTAAAAACACTTGAAAAATACAATGCAGAGCTAGAGATTGTCAGGGATAGAGATTGAGAAAACTGTAGGGATGGAAAAAATGGACCGCCACCAACCAAATATTAAGTGTTCTCCAGACCAAGACGCTGTCAATACTCTACCAATAAGTCTCAATCTGAAGTACGGTGATGACCGTGTAGTAGTACTCTCACGCCGTCTGCACGCTCATAGATTTTGTCCGATATGGCTGACATGCCAGTTTTTCATCTCGAATGTGGTTTTTATATTTTATAGAGTGAACTGCCATGACCTTCGCTCTTGGAAGTAATTTATTCTCTACACAGTTCCTAGAAACACTCAAATCGAAATTTAACTTTACATAGTATATAGGCACCCCTTTGTAGACTTTTTGATATCCTCATTGTCGGTTAGTGCACAGTATAGCTTTGAACTGGTAAGAAAATCATCGGTTATCAAGTTGCTTCCCTTGTCCGATTTTAAGAATAACAACTTATTTTGGGCCTGGACATTCACTAGCTCCAGGAAAATGGACTCAACCCAGTTGGTGTAGTCCATTTGAGAGCTAATGTGCTTATCATTTTCCAAATCGTCCAATAGGTTTTCTGTCTTAACTTTTAACAGGCGTGAATCAGTGTCTCCATAATAAACCTGGACTTGCCTCTCTTCTAGTTATTAGAGCTTATGCACATCGTAATAAAATTCCAACATGAGTTTCTTGGAAATTTCTAATATGGCACTGTCAGCGGTGATGTTTTTATATAAGATTACGCTCCTTTTTTTCTATGTAAAAGGAATATATTGGAGTCTCTGACCGTGAACGATGTGAAATTCGGATCTGCAATGATTTGTGCACGCTCTTTTGGGTGGGTCACAACGTCACAACAACTCATACTGTGCAAACTCTCGCACATCTGACCGAAGGCTAAACTTAAAATAAGCTTAAAGATCTCTTTATCGACCTTCATTTTTGTCTCAGATCATTTACTAACAAAGGTGTCAATAAAAATCTTCAAATATGACCTTTGATAGAATTGGATGGCTCATTGAATCTTTGTAACCTTGAAACCGTTGGCCAGTATCCACCGCAAAAGATTGTAATGTACAACAATATTTTGTTTCGGATGAAGGGAAATAATAAACTTTTGTTTTGAAGGTGTCCAATGCATACCTTTATCCTCTACTAAAGGTAAATTATAAGGACTCAACGAAACCCTAGGTACCAGTCTATTTATGTACGGGAAAACGAAATTCTTGAGGGGGCTATGAAGTTCAACCAGTATTTTGCCATCATTTTCAAAAAACCATCCTTGCGGTTCATTCTCCTCTACAGTGTAAATGTTGGGGAAATTTGGAACACAAATGTTGTCCAGCCATGTTCTCTTTGCCCAAGCAGCAAAGTGAAGTGAGACACTGCCGATGGATAAAGGAAGTTCACATCCAGAAAACACGCATCCAACGTTTCACCGGTGCGTTGTCACGTCGGGTCGGTTTCCAGGATACGATTTCCGTAAAAAAAAACATACCTCCCCTCATTGATCTCTCTACAAATAAGGGCTTATCCACGTTGGTGATCAGACCTTTTTTTACTGATTATAATAATTAAATCTATCATAATATGAAAAGTTGAAAAAGATACCCCAAATCCAACCCAGATTGCTCGTAAATTTTGTCCCAATATCCAACAACGTCAATAGATCACTTGCTAGGTACATTTTGTAACAATCCTCCCCCCCCCCATTTTTACACCTTCCCTTATCCCGGACTTTTTTAAAAATTCATAGTTGGCACTGGTGCATTGACGATCGTGAATTGAATCATAAAACGACTCTATGGGTGGCAATTTTTCCTCACTTAGCCTTGAGGTAGAGTTGTAGTATTCATACGGATATATGCCCTTACATGTTAACAAATTAAACATTTCGTCATCTGAAAAGTGCTGTAAAAGACCCATATATCCAAGCACCATCTTCAACTTCACCTTTCTGCAAACGTTCCAACGCTGGTAATAGGAATTTCAAATCATAGTTGGAATTGCGCGTGTAAACCGGTAGAAAATACTGTTGCTTGACATTTAAATTACACGATTTACTTGCCAGTCTACGAAAGTTACTCCCAACTGATAAAATTGGATTACTTATATCATCATGGTCGTAGACAGACATTTAGAGCCCACAACCCTCAACGAATTCCCCTTTGCGAATGTAAGGCATATCTTTGTCTTTGATTGCCAGCTCTGGTGGCAGAGTCATTCGATAATTTACGTTGCACAGCCATAGAATTGACTTATTGGCTGTTTTACTAAGTGCAACCAGTGCTGCGCAAACACAATCCAATTGTGGATTGTCCACAATTGGATTGTCCTGCCCAATGTCTCAAATACCTCTACCAATTGAATGGTATTACTCGAGTATCTTTGCACATGCCCATAAGAGACTGCAATGGCTTCATGTTCTTCAACACGATTCGAGTTTGATGGCTCCCATACGTCCGCGAGTTTGGCTTCGATAGTGAGTGAGTACCTTGTGCCTCGGCAAGAGCGAATTCTGGAAATTTTTGGAACATAATATGGCAATGTCACCCGAAACCGCCTCAACAGACAGGTACCCATGACGCTTACAATGCTTCAAGTGATGTTTCAATTTCAATTCTGTATGGAAGGCTGATAGACAAATTTAAAAGTAATGATATGAAGTGCACTTGTTGGCTTGACCTAAAACCCGACTAATGTGGGGGTTTGGAAAGTAATGTCCAATTGGATCAGGGTGTATTGCAGGCTCGTAAAGAAGACATACCCAGTGTTTTACCAATTCAATGGATAATTAATTGTAATAAATATATTACACTCTTTTATCTTTAAGCTCTCCCTCTTTCTTTTCTATATCATACTGCGACACTGAAACCCCTATCTTTAAATGCTCATTGGCCCTCTCCTTACCACGGAATCAGCCATTATATTACCAACAGCACTTCACCTCTCAAAAATTTATTAAGTTCTTAATATATCTAGATTGGTTAAGTAACCAATCTAAATTTAAACCTAAATCATTTGATGAATATGAAAACATTCCTAAACTGGATTAACCTTGGTAATCCAACAATCCAAGTCTCTGGTGGCGTTGCAAGTTATAAAAAGACAAAATCACCAAAAATATGATTTTACACAAAGAACAAAAACTGAACAAAAACTATCTTCTTTATTGTTACTGGATATTCCACCTTAAAACAGTTAAAGTCCACTTTAAGAAACTCTGACTCCTCCCCACCCCCATTAACTGCCAAATCTTCCAAATGTGTCTTACTAGCATCCCTTTGCTCCGAAAATCAGCATGCAAGAAGTTCCACAAAAAAAACAGTTTTACGAGGAGAATAATTCGTAAATGGGAATTATAAGAAATGATAAGGGGGTGTCAAAAGGGTACCAGAGGACCATTAATAGTGTGAAACGGTGGTGTGAATTTACATGGTGTATCACGAAGGGTTGGATTTGGAAAACATAGACCAAAGGATTAAATGCATGATTTTTAACAAGAAAACATCTGGAATTTGGCTTAGGAATGATAAAAGGGTGCTAGGAGGTGCCAGAGGGTCATTCATGGAGCGTTGCGAAAATATGAACCAACGGATTTAATGTGTGACTTTTAACATGGAAGTATCTCTCGAATGCGTTAGGAATTATAATTTGTTTCACCAACATGTCGTGGGCAAGCCAAATTTTGCCACAGAGGCGTGAATTGCTTGGACTAAAATGCTCTACAGCTTAAAGTTAAGGTGGAAGGTATTAAAGGAATTTTCTGGTGGTGAGAGACTGAAATCTAACACCGAGTCAAAGAAATGATTTTTAAGACCTCTCAGAAATACTTCTTCAAATGGTTTAATTTTACTTCTAATAACAGCCCAACCCTTCTGGAATTGGTTTTTAAAGGGTGGGGAATCAAATATTGGCCTTGTGGCATGAAACATGTAATGTCTTGGCTCAAAGAAACTTGGCATTTTCATTAAACCCTTCCGGAAGTAACCAAACGCAAAATATTTGTCTCTTTTTTGTTCCTTTGCGTGCTTCGTTTTTTTAAATGTGATTTTACTAGTATCAAGATTTAAATTAATGGAATATAACAGGCAAGCCTATCTAATAGAGCAAATGAAGCGAGGCATCTTCATTAAGACCAAAGGGCTTAAATTTCCCTCAAATAACAACACTCCCCTCTCTGAAATCATTTCCTAGAGTTGTCCAGGCAAATGTTGTCACGGTGACTTGAATATTCATAGTCTTGGCTCAAAGAAAATTGGCATTAAAGGCTCTCAGAATTAACAAATGCAAAAAAAATGTGTCTCTAGTTTCTTGCAGGTGCGTCTAATGGAGGAATAAACGTTTCGTTTTCATAAAGACCTCTCAGAAATAGCTCTTAATATGGCTTAAATTTTATATCTAATATCAACCCTCCACCCTTTTTTCTCTGGAATTGGTGGCTGGTTTTTCCACCTTTCTTTAATTTATGGCTCTTTTTGCTTAGATTTTATCATTTGTAGTTTTGTTCACTTTTTTTGTTGTGCTTTAACTGCTTTTTCTGTGTTTTAATAATGCTTGTAAATACGTTTTTACTAATGGAATTTATGTGTAAAATAAAAGTTTGCTAGATATGCATCTGCACCTAACATGTAGATGCAAATCTAATAGTGCGAAAATAAGCAGCATTGGGGTGCTTGCGTTCTCATGTGAAAAGGATTGGAACCTTTCGAATCATTTAATCGTTCTAGTATGAGGAAACAGGGAATTCTTCTCGTGTGGAATAGGTTACCATGTAGAATATAATACCCAGATCAAAATATTATGAATAGTTTGCTAGGCTGGATGGTTAAGGCTCATGTCTGGTCATTGGGGAAACCTCTGGTCTTATGCTCGAATCTTAAACCGGACAAGAAGCTTTAGATTATGAAGCCTCCCTGAAAAAAACGCCTTGAAAGAAAATTAAATCTCAAAAATAACGCCTTGAAAGAAAGAAAAACACCTTGAAGGAAAAGCCTCATAAAATATTATGCAACATGCACGTGCGCATCGTTATTACATAACACTCCACGTGTACACCGTCATTGTGTAGTATCCAACGTATGTGACTTCCTCAGTTACAAGCAAGGATTCCCCACATGCCCTGATGAAACAAGTTACGCGCATAAGCGTCATCTTTAACAAAAGTAAACACTCCCTATTACGTAAGAACTAAAGAAATCATGAAACGTCTTGGGAAAACGTCTTGAATTGTCTTGAAACGTCTTGAAACATGTTTAGAAGAAAAATGTCTTTAAAAAACGTCTTGAAATGTCTTGAGACGTCTTGAAAAACATGTTGATGAAAAATGTCTTAAAAAACTCCCCCACCTGACTAGTGAGCTTTAACACGTCCTTTCACGAAACAATCAAGCCCCATGATGTAACCACCCTATTACACAACAACCAAAGTAAACCCCCTATTACGTAACATGCACCTGCATCTCTTAGAAAACACTCTCTATTTTGTAAAACACACCTACGTCTTGAAGAAGTTTTAAAAAAAAGCGTCGGAACCGGGATTCAAATGGATTTTGGGACACACAAAAAGGGAACTAGAACTTTTAATTTCCGTTAATACAAAAATATACATTTTTGCAGATGGGAGATTGAAACTTCTACAACAGGGTTTTCGGGTACGCTTAATATGATGATTTGATTTTCATTAAGATCCCTTTGCTTTTAGGGGTTTATTCCTTCTTTTTTGAAAATCAGACAAATTTTCTCTGGTTCCTAGCTTCTGATAATTTTGATAATTTTCTACTCATTCTTATTATTTATTTCACAAGAAACTTCTAAGCCGATGTATTGCCTCGTTTCAAATAATTTTATATTTTAAGATGTGAAACGTGGATCTCTCTGCCAAGAATTTTGACTAAAAAAAATAATTTGAATCAAAAAACTTTTGCTTTTTTTTACTTATTACTCTTTTTACTAGAAGTATCATTCAGTTGGAATAACCTTTTCCTTTTTTCATGGCTTAAACCTCTACAGATGAGATTTTGAAACCAAGGACCTTTTTAAAAGAAGGGTTGACCTGTCTCTCCAAAAATAAGAAATAATTTGATTGGCTTGCAAAATTACTTGCATTTACAAACCAACAAAACGAAAGTGCTATATTTATCATGGAATTAAAAGAAAGAATTGTCTTTTTTTGGTTTTGGGCCAAACTCCTGCTCGTTTTAGTAGGCTATGCAAAGCAACAGGGAGTCACGTTATGGAATATCAGTTTTCGCTTTAATTTTCTTTCTTTTAGAGAATATACACGTCTCCAAAGTATTCCAGGGCATAATTAGCAATTGTGGCTATTCAAGTAGATGCTATATCATTATTTTAGAATATTTTCTTAATGGCTTCGTTTTAGATCCGAAAGTGAAATTATAATCTATTTTCCACTTTCAACTTTCAATTGGAGGGATTCTGCCAAAACTTTCCTGGGATTTAATGATCCATAATATTTCATTTAGTAATGAGTTAGTCTCTCCGTTAATTTGGGTGAAATCCTTACCGCTAAAAGTTTGAATGCCTGAAATCAAAAGACAGTAGATCTATAGCCTAATCTTGTCTTATAAAATCCGTATTTAAAACATTAACAGCTTTCAAATCGGTTGTTGGTTATGAACAACAATTGGTAGAGCAGGTCTCTCAATTAAGTAAAAGCCGAAGAATACATGTTTTTCTCTGAAAATTTTTTCTCAAGAGGGAGAAATTGAGTCAAATGAGTTTTAACTGAAGAAACTGAAGAAAAAGAACTTGACTTGTCTTTTAATTTTTATCTTGTTGTTGTCTTATCTTGTTTTTACAAATAGTAGCAACTAGTCAGTCAGGTGGATTTTATTTTCATTAGTTAAAAGCAGACTAAATTTAGTAGTGACGGTGATTAAAGGCTTATTTGCTCAAATTCATGTGATTTATCCCATAAAAGGCAGTAATAGGGATTAATTCAAGAAGTGCTCCCCGTTAAATTAAGATTTAAGCAGATTTAGATAGGGGAACATCATTCCTAGTAAGGCTGAAGTTTAGTTTTGTGTAGATGTTACTTCCATTTTTAAATAACCGCATAGTAATTAATTAATTAATTTGCTAATTAGTAAATAATTTACTTAGATTACTTGTAATTTACTTCTTAATTTACTTGTTTCACTTTTGTTTATCAGCTATGGTCATTTACCAAACTTGAAAGAGAGACTGTTTTCCTGTTTTCCAATGTCAAACAGTTCGTGGTAATGAACTGTAGTAAGGAGCGACCCGGCTCAATAGTACCCAAAACTCTAAAAAATTGAATTTTGATACCAATAGTTACATCAAAAGAATCGAATTTTAATGCTGATTTTAAATATATAACTCTCATCAATATCGGTTATACCCATCAAAAGTTACGAGCCTGAGAAAATTTGCCTCATTTTAGCAAATAGGGAGAAATATTCCCTAAAAGTCATACAATCTTAACGAAACTCACACCATCAAATTCAGCGTATCAGAGAACCTTATTGTAGAAGTTTCAAGCTCCTATCTACAAAAATGTGGAATTTCGCTTTTTTTTGCCAGAAGACAGATCACGGATGCGTGTTTATTTGTTTTTTTGTTTGTTTGTTTTTTCCCAGGGGTGATCGTATCGACTGAGTGGTACTAGAATGTCGCGAGAGGGCTCATTCTAATTGAAATTAAAGGTTCTAGTGCCCTTTTTAAGTGACTAAAAAATTGGAGGGCACCTAGGCCCCCTCCCACGCTCATTTTTTCCCAAAAGTCACCGGATCAAAATTCTGAGATAGCCATTTTATTCACCATAGTCAAAAAACCTAATAACTATGTCTTTAGGACGACTTACTCCCCCACAGTCCCCGTGGGAGGGGCTGCAAGTTACAAGCTTCGACCTGTGTTTACATATAGTAATGGTTACTGGGAAGTGCACAGACGTTCTCAGGGGGATTTTTTTGTTTAGGGAGAGTGTTGAGGGGGGATACGTAGGAGGATATCTCAATGGAGAAACTACTGATGGGGGAAGAGAATCTCAATGAAGGGGGTGCAGGATTTTCTAGCATTATTTGAAAAATCAATGAAAAAATAAATATGGAAAGTTTTTTCTACTGAAAGTAAGGAGCAGCATTAAAACTTAAAACGAACAAAAATTATTACGCATATGAGGGGTTTACCTCCTCGTTATATCTCATTCTTTACGCTAAAGTATTTTTAATAATTTCAACTATTTATTATACGGCCTTTGTGATTCAGATGTCATTCTTAAGGAATTGGGACAAAATTTAAGCTTTAGTGTAAAGAGCTAGGTATCGACGAGTCCCTCATATACGAAATAAAAACATACTAATATAGAAGTTCGTTACGTAAGTTAATTCGTAAGTTACGTATATTTTTTTACCAATGAAAACGTTTGTAAAAAAATTAAAAGTTCTAGTTGCTTTTTTAAATAATCAAAAATTGGAGGGTCTCCTAACTAGGAACTAGGCCTCCTCCCTCACTCCTTTTTTCTCAAAATCTTCCCAAAATTTTTCAAAATTGCAGTTAACTAATATGCAAATTTCGTTTCAATTATTTATGTGTGGAGAGCCAAGATCAAAACATGCATTAATTTAAAAACGTCCAGAGATTAAATAAAAAAAACAAGTTTTTTTAAATGGAAGTAAGGAGCAACATTCAAACTTAAAACGAACAGAAATTACTCCGTATATAAAAGGGGTTTTTCCTCCTCAACGCCCCGCTCTTTACGCTAAAGTTTCTTACTGTTTTAAAAATAGAGTTAAGACAAAGAGTCAAACTTTAGCGTAAAGAGCGGGGCGTTGAAGAGGAAAAGCCCCTTTCATATACGGAGTAATTTCTGTCCGTTTTAAGTTTTAATGTTGCTCCTTAATTTCATTTAAAAAAACTTGTTTTTTTATTTAATTTCTCCAAAGAGATAGACTAGTTCTGTCGTAATAAGCAAGCTGTAGTTTCATTCGTTCACTGTGACAAATTTTTGAATCTCAGCACATTATTCCTCAAACATATTTCTTCTTATTGCTATTTTTAAACCGTATTTAGCCTTATTCTCAGTATGTTCCTCCGAATATAGGGCGGTTAGGGGGTTGAATCCTGTTTACCTCATAAAAACAACATTGATTCATCAGCATACTGCAGGAACAGTAACTTCAGCAAAATTACATTATGTGTAAAACTAACTATCAGTCGAGATTGAAATCAGAATTGGTTTTCCTAGCTAATGGCTTCTATTTCCTTCTTTAAAGGCTCATTTCCTCACTTCTATTTGTCATCTCTATTATGTTGCAAATTAGAAATTCCTTTTCCCTTCTCTCTCACACTTTCGCTCTCTCTCTCTCTTTCGCTCTCTCTCTCTCTTTTTCTCTTTCTCTCTCTCCCTCTTTCCAACTGTTTTGCGAGTCCATTGGAATATATTAATTACCAAATCGACTCGCTCAGAGACTTATCTGCTTATTTAGAAGCAATATATTGAAAAAGGGTATCCCAAATAGTGGATGTACAGAAGTTGAAATCTATTAGACGTTGAAAACTTATTAAACAAGAATAATGTTGAACGTCCTAGAGATATGTAGGATACCTCCATAGAAGGTACAGACCAAGGGGGACCTTGCCCCTGGGGGTCCATAAATGAACTGGGGTACCCTCACCCATGGCCATAAGTACAGGTTGAGGGGGAAGAAGGCCTCTCAAATGTACACTCAACAGGGCCCACCAGCGTGTCACGTCGTGTGAGTTGGACAACTTTGGCATGGCACAAGATTCAGATCTATGGACAACGGCTCTCCAAAGGGATGCCTTGACCCTTTCGGGGTACCTACAAGACTGGAAACCTTGCAGTCAACTCTACTCCCACTTGTGGAGTTGTACCCCTCAAGGAAATTATAGCCCTAAAAACGACACAGCATTTGCACGGGATTCTGATAAATGAATAATTCTTCTGAAAAACCTCTTCATAGCTAATTTATTTGCCATGGGCTGCCTCCCCGTAGTAGCATAGTATTTGTAGTCATGAAACATGTATACATAATCAGTCGGAGGTAATAGGCTTGAGACTGTCTGTGCAGGATTTTGACTCTTGTTGATAGAAGAGCATCACCATGTGCTGAAGACCATGTTGTGACCAGATTTAGCCCAGGATTGCACAAAGCCTCCAATCATACTGGAGGTCCCAGGGACTTCTTGATGTCCGTTTCTAAGCCAGCTTAAGTGCTTCGGTGTAGACGTGAGAAGATATGTGGATCCCCGTCCCGTCCACAGACTGCTGCGATTTTGTTGGTATAACAATCCAGTTATAACCAACGCAGTATGTTGTCATAAAATAGCCGATAATTGAATACGATATCCATATGCTGGTAAAACAGCAAATCTTATTGATTATGTTGTTTTAAATCCAAACCTGGCAGGATCGATACAAGAGACTAGGGTACTAGATACTAGGATATATAATGTGAGTTTATTCAAGTTGTCATATTCCGGTGAGATTTATAAAGTTATGCATCTAGTTGAGAGCAAACTGTCTGCAAGTGGGGGAAAGCAACTCTTAGAAATTTAGAAAAAGTACTCCAGCAAAGAAAAATACCCCACTCTGCAAAGTTGAGGAGGATGAATTGGCTCATTTCTTTGTGTGGGAAATCTTTGCTAAATTTTTTTACTGTTTTAAAGAGAAAAGTTGAGAGAAAGAGTCAAACTTTAGCGTAAAGAGAGGGGCGTTGATGAGGAAGCAGCCCCTTTCATATACGAAGTAATTTCTGTTCGTTTTTAAGTTTTAATGTCGCTCCTTACTTTCAGTTAAAAAAACTTATTTTTTTTAATTTAATCCCGCTTTCAAGGGCTAAAATTAAAAAATGGTTGCTATAGCTAGGACAGGGTCCTACTGATGAAGGATGATAGGTTGCCAAAGACTATCCATCTTGGGCAGCCGTGTAGGCTCAAAGGAAAAGCATGTCAGCCCCGCATGAGGTAGGAGGATATCGTAAGGAAAGATTTCAGGGGAAAGGGAAATTCTTGGGAATGTGTGGAGAGAGAGGCTTGGAATAGATGGGATGAAGAACGAGTTTGTCTATCTGTGCTGACCTCTCGCGGCCTGGTACGAAAGTGAGCCGTTAGTGGCAGCAGTAGTAGCATAATATATACACTATGATTATCATGAGGATAACAGTAAAAATAATATAGTAAGAAAAAATAAATAATGTCAAATTATATTTTAAACTGAGTAAGATTATATGGTGTCAAAAATAATAAGTAAGTGAAGGCCATTGATTGAAAGTGATTTTTATGAGCCACTTTCAACTCCCAGCCGAAACACAGTTAATCCCATTTTTTCAACAAGCACAAAAAATTAAGCACAAGTCCCTTGATATTCATCAGTTAAGTGTACGAATGCTATCTTTTATTTCACAAAAAAGTAAATCTGCAATAAATGAGGGCCTAACAATTCCTTAGTAGTCATACTGAACCCTTTTTCCAAATTACATAAAAAAAAACTAGTTTTTTTAACTGAAAGTAAGGAGCGACATTAAAACTTAAAACGAACAGAAATTTCTCCGTATATGAAATGGATTGTCCCCTCCGCAATCCCTCGCTCTTTACGCTAAAGCTTTTAATTGTTTTAAAAAGCAGAATTGTGGCAAAGAGTCAAACTTTAGTGTAAAGAGCGAGGGATTGCTGAGGGGATAATCCATTTCATATACGGAGAAATTTCTGTTCGTTTTAAGTTTTACTGTCGCTCCTTACTTTCAGTTAAAAAACTAGTTTTTTTATGTAATTTCTGAACGTTTTTGAATTAATGCATGTTTGATTTTGACTCTCCACACGTAAATTATTAAAATGAAATTTGCATATTAATTCCTTTTTTGGCTAAATGGCATTCTCTTAGTTTTGATCAGACGATTTTGATAAATAAGGGATGGGGAAGGAGGCCTAGTTGCCATGCAATTTTTCGGTTACATAAAAAGGCAAGTTCTAATTTTAATTTTTAACGAATTTTTTTATTAGCAAAAAATATACGTAACTTTAGAATTAACTTACGTAACAAACTTTTATATTCTTTAATTTTTATTATGTATATGAAGGGGTTTATACCCTCGTTAATATCTCGTTCTTTACACTAAATTGTAAGTTTTGTCCCAATTCTTTAAGAGTGACCCCTGAATCAAGGCCGTAGAATAAATAGTTGAAATTACTAAAAATATTATAGCATAAAGAGCGAGGTATTTATCTCCTCCTAAATACCCCGCTCTTTATGCTAAAGTATTTTTAGAGCCCCTCATATGCGTAATAATCTCTGTTCGTTTTAAGTTTCAATGCTACTCTTTTCTTTCAATTGAAAAAAAAGAACTTTTCCATGTTTATTTTTTCATTTTTTTTTATAGTAATTTTAGAAAATCCTGCGCCCTTTTCATTGAATTCCTGTTCTCCCATGACATATTTCTCCAAGGAAAGATCCTCCCACATATCCCCCTCCCCTCAACCCTACCCTCAAAACCAAAAAAAATCCTCTGAAAACGACTGTACACTTCCCAATAACCATTATTATATGTAAACACTGGTCGAAGTTTGTAACTTGCAGCCCCTCCCCCAGGGACTGTGGGGGAGTAAGTCATTCACAAAGACATAGTTATCAGGGTTTTTGACTATGCGGAACAAAATGGCTATCTCAAAATTTTGATCTGTCGACTTTGGAGAAAAAATGAGCGTGGGAGGGGGCCTAGGTGCCCTCCAATTTTTTGGTCACTTAAAAAGGGCACTATAACTTTTCATTTCCGTTAGAATGAGCCCTCTTTGGACATTCTAGGACCACTTGGTCGATACGATGACCCCTGGAAAAAAAAAAACAAATAAACACGCACCCGTGATTTGTCTTCTGGCAAAAAATACGAAATTCCACATTTTTGTAGATAGGAGCTTGAAAATTTTCCTATAGGGTTCTCTGATACGCCGAATTCGATGGTGTGATTTTCGTTAAGATTCTGTGACTTTTAGGGGGTGTTTTTCCCTATTTTCTAAAATAAGGTAAATTTTTTCAGGCTCGTAACTTTTGATGACAAAGACTAAATTTGATGAAACTTATATATTTAAAATCAGCATAAAAATCTAATTCTTTTGATGTATATTTTAGCATCAAAATTCCGTTTTTTAGAGTTTTGTTTACTATTGAGCCGGGTCGCTCCTTACTACAGTTCGTTACCACGAACTGTTTGATACATTCTTCCAAATAAAGGGGCTATAAAGCTATTCCATGTTCACTTGAAGAACCTCTCTCCATTTTTGAAATTTTTCAGACTTCAGTTACCCTTTTTGAGGTTTCTGGTACCCCTTATCCCTACAAAAAATTTAAAATTATGCGTGCAGTTAGGGACTGAAACCTCGCAGTGTTGCCTTTGAATCTTGCCTTGAATCTGGTAAGCCATTTTCAAAAGCTCTGATATATCAAAGTTTTTGCTTGACATCACTTCGGCCAAATTGCTGATGTTGTATGATGTTGTTGCTGCTGTTGATGTTGTATTACTAATATTGGACCAAATTCCTTTTTTGTAGCACAAAGTAGCAGAAATTGGCGCATTTCCGTGGCAAAATCTCTTTTTTCAAGGTTCTTGAAATGAAATACAGTTTTCAACTATGAACGTTTTCAATGAATTTAGAATTTGACCGATCATTTTCAATTGAACTTGTACAAAACACACACAAACTGTCTGGGACAGCAACTGCCGGGGTTTCACCCCAGTTTCTTTTCTTTTTCAGACCCCTTTTAGGAAGTCTGATTTTTTAGAGTGATTAAATAAAAAAAACAAGTTTTTTTAACTGAAAGTAAGGAGCGACATTAAAACTTAAAACGAACAGAAATTACCCCGTATATGAAAGGGACTGTTCCCTCTTCAACGCCCTGCTCTTTACGCTAAAGTTTTTACTGTTTTAAAAATTAGAGTTGAGAGAAAGAGCCAAACTCTAGTGCAAAGAGCAGGGCGTTGAAGAGGGAACAGCCCCATTTTTCGCCGTAGCAAAAAAACGTGTTTTTTGCCATATCAAAAAACAGCAAATTTGCAGTCTCCGGTATTCGTCGTCATTACCTCTAGGATTCGAATTGGCCAGAGAGGATAGCCCACAAATTTGGCTAGGAATAAATCACCGATTTTAATGTTCGCAGGATTCATGCCTAGTAAATGAAAGATTATAAAGTGAAATAAACTTATCTTTCCGTGAGGGCCGAGCCTCACTAATGTATCCAAGTGAACAATCAGTCCAAACTGTGCGAGGTCGGCCCAACTGCTAATCCTTCTCTACACTAAAAATTGTAATTAATGCGCCTCATTTTTTGAGGGAAATAAAGAAAATAAATAAATAAATAAATATCCAATTTCCTCTACACACCACACCTGGCTATCGTATCTAATTTTCTCAATTCAAAACGCCAAAAATCTGATTGTGTGATAAATTCAAGTATCAGATGGCACAATTTCTGCAGTCACTGAATTAATTCATGGCTAAGGAATCAAGTTCAAACAATTCAAAAGTTCATACAGGTGTAATCCCTTTGAGAGCTAGTTCAATACTGCATTATGTCAGTATACTGAGGCATCTTCTTTGAATTAAATTCATTTTTTTCGGTAATCTCGGTTATAACGTTTTTTTCTGATATTATGAGAAATAGAAACATTCAGATCGAAATGAAGATTTTTAATTTTATGAATGGCTTAAGAATATTAAGTGGAAACATTCAGGGCATGATGAGGGGGATGTACAACTGACGAAAAGGCAATATGCGCATACTTCCTTATATGGAATTACTCCGTATATGAAAGGGGCTTTTCCTCTTCAACGCCCCGCTCTTTACGCTAAAGGTTTTTACTGTTTTAAGAGGTAGAGCTAAGAGAAAGAGTCAAACTTTAGCGTAAAGAGTGGGGCATTGTCAGAATTTTGATCCGACAACTTTTGGCAAACAATGAGCGTGGGAGGGGGCCTAGGTGCCCTCCAATTTTTTGGTTACTTAAAAAGGACACTAGAACTTTTCATTTCCGTTCTAATGAGCCCTCTCGAATTCTAGGACCACTGGGTCGATACGATCACCCCTGGATAAAAGAAAAAACAAACAAACAAACAAATAAACACGCATCCGTGATATTTATTCTGGCAAAAAATGCAAAATTCCGCATTTTTGTAGATAGGAGCTCGGAACTTGTACAGTAGGGTTGTCTGATACGCTAAATCTGATGGTGTGATTTTCGTTAAGATTCTATGACTTTTAGGGGGTGTTTCCCCCTATTTTCTAAAATAGGGCAAATTTTCTCAGGCTCGTAACTTCTGATGGGTAGGATTAAACTTGATGAAACTTATATATTTGAAATCAGCATTAAAATGCAATTCTTTTTATGTAACTATTGGTATCAAAATTCTGTTTTTTTAGAGTTTTGGTTACTATTGAGCCGGGTCGCTCCTTATTACAGTTCATTACCACGAACTGTTTGATATATATGTTTGTTTTGTCAAGTGACCTTTGTAAAAGTTTTGTAGAAGTAAGCTATTTTCTACAGCCGTGTGAGATCAGTTTTTCAGGAACCCGGGCAGGGTGGGAGTTCGCAAGAAATACCGTCACTAATATTTAGAAAGGGGGCCCGTTTAAGGGGGCCTGTCCTAAGAGATAGTTAGAGAAATTAGTGGTGACCCAGGTCGGGTGCACACTTCGCCTATAATTTGGCCCATTTGATCGTTCGATCACGTTACCATACCATGAAGTAGGGTATACCGTGAAAGGGTACTAACCTACTCTATATTTATGGTACAGTAGTGGTAACCGCGAGGCATTCCATTACAACATTTGGCACCGGCGAGGTTTTTCCATCCAATAACTGGTGCAGCACCATCGCTGCGCCAATCTGATAACAGCCGTGGTTACTACTCCAATAGCAACAATAGAAATGTGTGTGCCAGCAACAATAGAAATTTACTGTTGAGCCTTAAATATACAAAAATATAAAATCTAAAGTCCAGCTGTTTAAGCTCTATAACTGTTATTTTGTTTCTCAAACTCTGGACTTACATGGCAGTACATAACGCAAAAAAGTTCCTCCTCGCGAACGGTGATTCCTAAGGCAGGCATGTTTTGCTTCTTTTTTAAGCGCTTGATAAGACTATGCTAGTAAATGATAAGACTATCCAAATTTAAAAGTAAAGAATACACATCAATACTAACCAAAAAAAATTGAATATCACGAAATTTGAAAGATTATTAAGAAAGTTCAGCTATAGTTGGAATATATGAACAGGTGAATGGTATCCAATAAAACGTTTAAATGTTAAAAATGCTTTTGTTGCCAATAAAATTTATCTTTTATTTTTTTGTGTATTAGCAAATAACTCTGTTTTTTAAAACTGTTTTTTAAAGCTTTATAATATGCTTGTTTTTTTCAAGTTATTTAGTTTTAGATTTACGGGCGAATCTTTTAGGGTAGAAAAGCAAATCTTATATCATTATAATAAAGTACAATATTAGTATAATTTAAAAAAAAATCTTGCTTGTACCCACACCCAAAATGACCAAGGTATTGCTTCCCAAAGGTGAAACACACGGTAAAAAAGTATGGATAACTTGTAAGCGTGGAAACTGGCGCTTGTGTCAACCAAAAAGCTATCACCGTCATCTAGCGTTAGGCGACTCTTGACATTGTTTTCAGTGTAATAATTAGAATAATTAATTTAGTTAACTGAATTGGTAAAATTATGTTTTTTTATAAGTGTCTGATCCCAGTTCTAGGCAGAATAAGCATTACAAGGCTTCAAATAATGCGTTTTTCGCCAAACAATAGAGGGCATTGATACGTGTTGTTTTTGTTTCTTTTATGTTGCTGGTTCCTGACAGAAAAACGATTAGAAGGTTCGAAATAATGCTATGTGTTACCAAACACTAGATGGTGCTGATATGTTTTGCTTTGTTGTTATTTTTTGTCTTGTCGACATTAGCATCAATTTTTTACTCTTATTAAATAAAAAAAATCAACTGAAAGTAAGGAGCAACATTAAAACTTAAAACGAACCGAAACAATTGCGTAATTTAAGGAGTTGCCCCCCCCCCTCTGTACCTTGCTCTTTACGCTAAAGTTTGACTTTTTGTTCTAATTATTTAAGAATGACTCCTGATTCACCAGGGCCATTTAATCTGAATAATAAGCTTTTTACAAGCAAAAACACTTCAGTGTAAAGAGCAAAGTACCAAAAAGGGAACAACCCTCTCATATACGTAATAATTTCTGTTCATTTTAAGTTTTAATGTTGCTCCTTACTTTAAGTTGAAAAATCTTTTTTATTTAATTTCTGATAGTTTTTTAATTAATGCTGGGAAATCCCCCCCACGGAAAGTTTCATTCCTCCACAAAAACTCCTCCATGGAAAGATCCTCTCACGTAAGCACCCCCACCAGAAAATCCTCCCCCATCTGAAATATCTTCCTACTTCTCAATAGCCAATACTATGTCTAAACAATAGGCACAGTTCATAACTTTCAGCCCTTCCCCCGGGAGCTGTGGGGGTCAAGTCATCCTCAAAGTCATAGTTATTAGATCTTTCAACCATGCTGAAGAAAATGGCTATCTCAAAATTTTAATTGGAAGAAAAAGGGGAAGGGACTAGCTGCCCTCCGATATTTTTAGTCACTTAAAAAGGACGCTAGCACTTCTGGTTTGAGATCAAAGAGCCCTCTCCTGATCTCTTAGGATCACTGGCTTGATATGATCATTTCTGGGAAAAACGAAAAAAAAACATACATCCATCTTGCTTCTGGCAAAAGTTTCGCATTTTTTGTATAGGCTATAAGAGCTTGAAACTTCTACAGTACAATTCTCTGGTTTTTTCATGGTATGATTTTCATTATGATCACTTGATTTCTCAGGGGTGTTCCCCCTTTTTACGAAAATTAGGCAAACTTTCTCAGGCTCTTAACTTTCGATGGGTATCACTAAATTTCATGAATTTTTTATGTCTTGAATAAGTATCAAAATTCCCTTATTTTGATGCATCTATTATTATCAAAACTCTGCTTATTACAGTTCAGGTTACTATTGAGCCGCAGCTCTCTTTACTTACAGTTCGTTACCACGAACCGTTTGAACCGTCAACTGGAACTAAAAAAAAACGTTAAGGTTCCAGTTATGGTCCCTGGAGGCTCTGCAAGGAAGAGTTGGCAAGTTGAAAAAAAAAATTCACGGACGTGAACTAATTCACTAAACTAATTCATAAGCTAATTCACGGAATTTAATAAGCAACTATTTGATAAGAAGTTAGTTTGTTATAAATGCTCCGCAAAGGTTGAATATAGAGCAGGGCTATTGTAGAGTAATTCAAATAGATCAGAAATGTTTAAAGCAACGTTTCCACTTCCCCTGAGTTCTTTAAGCTTCCCCAAAAGAAAGTATTGCTCCTAAAATTTCGCCGAAAAGCAGTCGTAAATACATAAAGATTGGCAAAAATATAAATCGTTAGTTTTTGTTGAATTAACTCTCAGGAAAATTTCGGGGAACTGAAATTTATTTTTGAGGAATATGGAGAAACCAAAAAAATCGGGAACAGTGCACTGTGGAGTATGTCAATATAATAGAAGGCAAAGAATTTACCGGGTAAAAATAAATTTCCAGAGCATCTTTATAAAAATAAATAAAAAAGAAACCAAATTCAAGTAGAACAATGGCAAGTAGGGTATGGAACTAGTTGGTTGTGCTTTTCCTTTTCCCTGTTATTATTAGTGAATCAGTAACACTACTACAAGTCGCTTTATTAACAACCAAAGGTCGTTCAAAACCACTGACGTGGAAAAGCTAAAGTCAAGAATGGTTCTCCTTCATGGTAACGTATGTCAGTAAACAACTGGCTATGCGATAAAGAATTAATGCGGAAATTCTGACAAGAGACGTTAGACGCCAAAATGAGTTCGAAAGAGAATACTTATTGATATCGACAGTTCTTAAAACTAATAGTGGTTTTAGATTCTGATTATTCATATTCTTATTGCTATTAATTGTCAAAAAATCATTTTCTCTCTCCGTTTGTAGCAGAAGACTGTAGGTGGAGCTGCTATAAGTTGTTGTAAAAACAACACATACTGGGCCCACGAAAATGCCGCTTGTGGAAGTTGCACAAAAGCCTCTGGTATTTTTATTCATGCATGCGTCTGTGTTATATTTAAAAAGTCAAAAAATTTAATTATTAAAATAGCCTTCAAAGTATTCATAAGAAAAAATGACCATTTTATTGTTAATGTCATAGAGAGGGCTTAATTTTTTTAAAGTGAAGAGGAACGGATTTTTATCAAAGCTATTACTTTCAGGTATGTCTCTATGGATTATTTTGCTCACTCTAGTTAGCGAACTTTTTTTTCCTACAAACTATATGCTCTCTTTTGATACGTAGACCGTTGATTATAACTACCAAATCCAAACTTAGTATTAAACTTGTTTAGCTTAGAAAGACTTGCCGAGTGAGACAAGATCATTTACCGTTTTACCAAAATTCCGGAAATTGTTGGAATTGCATTGTTTGAAATTTTCTGAATTTAATCTGTTCTTTTCAGCCGTCTATGATTTTATTTGGGGGGAGTGGCTTCCTTCTAAGATTTATTTGGAGGAGGGGGTAGGCAGCGTATTCGTGTGGATATTTCGTATGTATACTTTTGTGTGCTTTAATGTCCGAGGCTGAGCTAGTCAAGCTTCTTTCGTTTTTTAATGTTTTTTGTTGTTTTTTTGTTTTCCCTTTCTTCTCTTCTTACTTTACTTGGATTATTCAGTAACAAAAAAGGAAAATAATTTTAGTTTGGAGAAAAAAAAATCTGCTTTGGAACTAATATTTTGAAAGCGAAAAGACACGGATCATAAGTATACCTATTTTGGAAGTAGAAGAAAAGATAACATTGATTTTATTACTTGGGAGATAAAAATCGTTTATAGAAAGAAGAAGGGCAAAAAGGAGATAAAAATAAAAATAACTTAAAAAAACAGTATTGTAGGGATATCGTTTTTTCATGTTTTTGCTGTTTTTGTCTTTTCCCTTTCCTCTCATCTTACTTTACTTGAAATATTTCTGTTAGTGCTGCATTGTATTTAGTCCCTTACAAGCCATAGCCTCCGTGTATGCATTTTTTCTATGAATAAACCCAATTATGGTCATTATCAGTATACTAAATAGTTAAACAAATCTCATATAAGCATGCATACAAAATAGAGAGATTTTTTTTATCTTTGAACCCTGCCTCTATGTATTCTTTTTTTTACTTTGCCAGTAATGTCAGATCAACTTTCATTGTATAGAATATCAGTATTCCACCTTCCGTGGAATAAATGCGGAACGCGTTATAACGCGTTCTTTAGCAGTTTTTTATTCAGTTCATTGCTCGTTTGCCAATATGTGTACCAGTTCCATTTTACACATACTTAAAAGATACAATCTTTTTTACAGTCTATTTATTTAAAATGGCTAATATCAGCGTAAATTGAATATCTTAACCTTAGGATCGTTTTTCGAAAGTTTGTATCATGTTCTTTTTCTTCTTAATAAAAGGAATAAATAGCCACGCATAAAACTCTAGCAGAGCCTGAAAAATCCTTTCTAATAATAATCCAAATAATAGTCCAAATAATATTTGATTCTCTAAATAATAATATATTATTAGCTCTCTAAATAATAATTATTATTATTTATTATTATTACTATTTATTATTAATAATATATTATTAGCTCTCTAAATAATAATCCAAAAAAACTCTCTTCATGTCGCTTTAATATGAAAATGCTCTTCACTCACTTTTTTTTAAATATTAGAGGCAGTGCCATTCCTAGGGTTGATCGTGCCGGGGGCAAAATTAATTAAAGTGTCCCACCCCTTCCAACTCAAATACAAGCAATAAAAGTTGAATCAAAGTGAAAAATTTATCAAAATGGGCAACGCTCGACTTTGGAGCCCCCTCCCCTTAGCTATGGCACCCAGGGCAACTAAACCGGTTGTTCCCTGCTTTTACCAGTTCTGGGTGGGGGGGGGGGGGGGTTCTAACCTTTAAACCCAAAAATTATATGAGCAAATAGTTTCCTTCAAGTTCAATTAATACAGAAAGAATCTTTATTTATCCTTTGAATACCAGAAGATATAAATGTTAAATGAGAACACAGTTTTCTTTCAGTCAAGCAAGTGCAAAAAGACTCTTGGCTTGTCTTTTTAATGGTTGGATACTGCCCTTTCATCCATAATGTATGGAGGGTAAATGTCGTTTTCGTCAATTTGAGGTAATGCATAAGGACTCGTCACTCGTTAATTTAATGGGATTAAATTAGTGGTATATCATTAATGGGATTAAAGGATAATCAATGGGATAATCGTCAATTTAATGGGATTAAAGGATAGTGGTATAACTCTCATGATATTGCTGCACTAATTGTGTCTGAATGTTTACTGGATAATTGGGTCTTTAGATTTCTCCGTTCCCCAATGCAAGATCTGTCTGTGGTCTCACATTTTTATTATTTTTTTTATAATTGCTTGGTTGATGTTGAGTTATAAGAAATAACTATCTAGATATCGACAATCGCTTAGGGAATGGTGGTTGGCAATGATTACCAATAATGAATACCATTATATTACGACAATATGCAACATCTGAAAATATTTATTACTAATCTTTAATTAATCGTTTGAATGAACTTGAACTTTCTTATTGAATAAATAAAGTACTGGGACATCAAATTTTAACGAAGGTAGGTAGCAAGGTGGGACTCTATACCTCTTCTTTAGCTCATAAAAAAGAGAAAGAAACAAAGAATGCAGACATAAAAAAAATTTAAAATGAATAGAAAAATAGGTCCAAAAAACTTACTCCGACTTGTCACCTGGTAATCCAATTTGACCTTGATTGCTCTGACTCCTTTTTTGCTTATTTCCTTTATTTGCAATACCCATCATTTTAAACCAAGCACCCCCGGGGGTGCCCCCCATTCCACTCAAACTATGCATATTAAATCAGTTATTTAACTACACGATCACTATATAACACCTTGACCTCACATACTCCAAAACACTTTCGTTAAAGTCTATCGCGTATCTGGTAAGACTTTCAGGAAACAGATTCAAGGAATTTCCCTTGGAATACTTAAGACATGCGAAAATCCTATGCTATAAAATCTGTAATTGTAAGTTTATTAGTTATAGTTACCATAATTACAAGATCAGTTGACTTGAATCTTGGACTTTAATTGCAGTTGAATAATAAAAACATGTATTTTAACTTTGAATTTCTGGAAAATATTAGCTCAGAGTTGCCTGTGGTTTATGTTTAGGTTCAAGTTTGCCGCAGCACCAGTAGAGGCGCGGGTGGGTTTTTTCCTTGGGCAAATTCAGCTTTTGCCCCCTTGCCTTTACCAGCATGAGCGTGACTGTCTACATAAAATAAATGATAGATAAGATTTAATATAAGATCAGATTTATTCATCAAGAAACACACATACAATATTGCATTTTACTATTTATAATGGACAAAGGATTATATATATATATATATATATATATATATATATATATATATATATATATATATATATATTTATATATATATATATATATATATATATATATATATATATATATATATATATATATTTATATATATATATATTTATATATATATATATATATATATATATATATATATATATATATATATATATATATATACTAGCTGTTGGGGTGGCGCTTCGCGCCACCCCAACACCTAGTTGGTGGGGGCGCTTCGCGCCCCCCCAAGCCCCCCCGCGTGCGTAAGTCGTTACGCGCCATATTAGTTACGCGCCATTGTAGTTGTGTCCCTATGTCCCACCTGTGAATATAGATAGATATATATATATATGTTTTTAACTACGTAAAACTTGCGAATATACAACATTCTTTGCTGTCCCATTGTCAGTGCATATAAATAGATTGTTAGGTTTCCGTATTCAGATCTATACCTCATGATTGTAAGGATTGCCCTTGATCTTTGTTGATGGTGATTGCTAATCGACCATTCCGTGTCGCTGTCGTCATTTATATATCCCCCTGTGCCCCCGGCGTCCCCTTTGTAGTTGTGTCCCTGTGTCCCGGTCGTCATTTGTGTCCCAGTGTCCCAGTCTGTGATTTCTCTTTGAGTGTCCCGGGCGTCATTTATAATCCTTGTGTCCCGGTGTCCCGGTCGTCATTTATATCCCCCTGTGCCCCCCGGCGTCCCCGTTGTAGTTGTGTCCCTGTGTCCCGGTCGTCATTTATATTCCTTGTGTCTCGGTCGTCATTTGTATCCCGGTGTTCCGGTCTGTATATACATTCGTTTTTTTAGTTTTGTTTTTCTCCTTTATTTTTCATTTTTTTCCTTTTTTATTTTTTTTCTTTTTTAGTTTTTTTTAGTTTTTTAGCTTTTTTAGTTTTTTTATTAGTTTTTAGTTTTTTTTTCTTTTTAGTTTTTTTGTAGTTTTTACCTTTTTTTTAGTTTTTTTAGTTTTTTTTTTTTACTTATGTCCTGGTCGTCATTTATACTCCCTGTGTCCCGGTCGTCATTTGTGTCCCGGTGCTTTGTTGATGGTGATTGCTAATCGAACATTCCTTTTGTCCAGGTCGCTTTCTCTTTGAGTGTCGTCATTTATATTCCCTATGTGCCGGTGTCCCGGTCGTCATTTGTGTCCCGATGTCCCGGTCTGTAATTTCGTCAGTCGAAAACATGACGTCAGCCGACACAGAAACATGACGTCACCTGATCCACAAACAGACAGACAGACAACTTATTTATATATATATATAGATATAGATATATATATATATATATATATATATATATATATATATATATATATATATGTGGGGGGGGGGGTGTATGTATGTATGCATGTATGTGTGTGTGTGTGTGTGTGTCTTATTCAAATAGCAGTGGATATATTGGTCTTGAATTAAGTCGCTTGCGGCACGTATGATCCTCTTTGGCAGGAAAAGGTCTTGGAGGTGGTAAAGACGATGAGCCTATAGATTCATATTCAATTGTTATGGTAAAGACGATGAGCCTATAGATTCATATTCAATTGTTACATCTGTTTATCTCAGTTGTGTTTATATCAATTGGGAAAGTGAAATTATTATCCTTAACTCTCTCGAAGTTTTTTATTAAAGAGTAGATTAAGATGGGCTTGGGTGGGTTTACAGAGCATACTGGCTATAATGTCTTCTTAAAACGCAGTAGGTATCCTGTTTAATATTGGACCGAATTAATAAAAAAAAAAACGAATCAAAAATGGTTTTTTTGCACTTTTATTATATTTTTACGAGTCAAAAAAAATATTCCGGGGGTGGGAGTGGGGGGGATTCAAACCTTCTACTTCCTCTCCTGAGTATGGTCTTGTGTGTGCGTTTTAGAACAAGTGTTAATTTGCAATCATGCAAAGCACTGACCAAAATAATGGTAGTTCAACAGACAAGTCTTTGGAAGACCGGTCAAATACATAATACCCTGTCTCTCATGCCTGCAAGAATACGCTTAAATGCTTTATAATATATGCTTAATTACTTAATTACCCTTCAAAGAGACAATATTCCTATTGACCGGGCATTTCTCCTAAATCTAAAATAATCATTGCCAATTTTTTGAGGAGCATCAAGCAGCAACTCGCCTCTTTTTTCTCTGAGAAATTATTGGTGAACCTTGGAAAAGGATTATTTTATAGCAACAATCGGGTCAATTCAAATAATAGTTTACAATCTGCGAATATTTGCACTAGATATACGCAATTAATCGTTGGGAGCCGGCTTTAACACCCCCCCCCCCCTCACTCTGGTACTAGAAAATATCCACTTACACAAAAAAATCCCTTCCCGGAATTCCTCCCTCACCGGGAAATGCCTCAGGTGATTTCTCCCCCATGAAAAATTCTCCTCCGTGCAAGTTGAGCAGCCAAAGAGTAAGTACAAGCTACGTACCTTAAAATGTTGAGCAAATGTCTTAAGGGGAAACAAAAGAAACAGATATTAAAGATAGTTTTAGGGCAGGGACTGGTTGGTCTTCATTCATTCAACGTTTCTACGATACTGAGATGGAGGTGGGGAAGCTCCGTCCTATACGAAATAAATTCTGCTCATTTTGGTGTTTAATGTTACTCTTTGTTGAGTGTCGTGTTGCCCTTGCATCGCTTTTGACGCTTAAACAAGGAATAGAGCTTTTAATTTTTTATTAATTCTTAGTTTTAATTTGCAATCGAATGAGCCCTTCCGAAGTTTATACGACCGCCCCTTCAATAATAATAATAATAATAATTTATTCCAGAAAAAGCCCGTGGGCCATAGGAAATTTACATAACAAAAAACAAACAACAAATTAACTAAAATAAATTAATTAATACTATTTAAAGAAAACGCTCCCGATGTGCTGCTGCAATCCTTACAAATCTTGCTATCCTTTTAATACTCAGGAAATTTGTCTCTTTCATTCTATCTACCATCCATATCTCATTCAATTTTTCTTTCCCATACATCTCTCGCCTCCATTCATTCAATTCGACGCATTCACATAAAAAATGTATTAAACATATAAAGTGCCTCTAAAAAAAAATATTAATACATTGAATCCTTTTTGGCTCTTTATTATAGGCAACACTGTGAGTAGAATTTTTAATTTTCTTTCATTAGAACATCCGGAAATACCCAGAGGGATTATTGCGCTTTGGGTAATTTTCCAAGGGGATGGTTTTTTTAGTGAGGTGGGGTATTTTCTGGGGGGAAACACCTACACCCGTAATTGTTAGCTAGGAACGTCATTTAAATACCCAAATTACATTCTGTCATAAGCAGCGCAATAGCGCTGCCTAAGTAAAGAGAGAGTGTGGTTAAGCATACCAATATACCTTATCCGACAAGCCAGATTACTTACTCTTATCGCTTCACGAGACGTAAGTAATGTAAGAGGTAAGGAGGATTAATACTTGAAACGGTCATGAGTAGTTGTCGAATAAGTTACACCTGCTAACTTCAGAAGCAGTAAGATAAGTGACCTCATATGTAGCCAAAGAGTTCAGTAGTTTTTAAAATGGGACGAATGGATGGAATTAAAGGCAGTGAGCACCTTCCAGGATATATAAATACGCTATGTTTACATCGGAGCACACGGTATCATTGCTGTTATCGTTGCACGATATCATTGCCTAGTCGTCCATAAGCGTTTCAGATAGCACGTGACCATTCGACATCTATAGATATATCAAAAGAATCAGCTCATTATGATAGTTCAACCGCCCCTCAGCAAAATTCCCCCTGATGTTTCAATTCAATCCCCCCACCATGAGACAAAACACGGTAGATATAGCAAAAATTTTATTACCATTCCAGCAGAACAAAATTACCATTCCAGCAGTGAAGTTCCTCATACTCCATCAGTTAAAAAAAATTACATAGTTGCGTTCATGCCTCCCTAGGTGTTTTGAGAAATCCTTTACAACACGTGTTATACGTGGTTGAAGCGTGCCACGACATGGTGTGCAAAGACGAAGAGTGTTAAAAGTGTTCAACGCGTTATGGAAAAACTGTTGGCACAAAGATATAAAAGTGGTGGAGAGTGGGCAACCTCTTAAATTTATCTTGTTCCATCAATAGAAATATCAAGTTTTCAGATTGACTCCGACAGGGGAAAAACCATAGAAAGATAAATACGTCAAAAGTGAAAGCTTCATTGAGTTACGAATAAGAAAAGTAAACACAATGAAGTCCTTACTAATTATTATAAATTACATAGAACAAACACCAATACAGAAGAATGATGGCTTGCATAAGTACTAGTAGCAGAGCGTATCAGAAGACGGGAAAAAAAAGAACCGTAGCTTATTCTAGGGGTGAACTTTCCTTTTCAATAATGCATCACTGGACCTGAAGAGGGGAATCATCCTGAAGAGAGGGACCGAGATTGTTGCAGCTAACTTATTGTGGCAGAATATATAAAGTTTATACTTTTGTTAACGGTATATAAAGTTTACACCAAAAAACCTTATACCAAAGGCGTTGCAAGGTCAACAGTAACTATACTGTCACATCATGATAGAATAAAAATTGTTCCCCTCCCTCTGACCGCAAATATTTGAACCATCCCTCAGCAAAATTATCCCTGAATTTTAGATCCAATCCCCCCGCCTTGAGACAAAACAAGTTCGATATAGCAAAAATACAATTTTAGGAACACTCATTTAGGGAGAGAAAAGATCCAACCGTCCTTTTATTTAGTCAAGCCCCTTATCTATCTTAATGTGAAAATATTCTATATCAATTTTTCACACTACAGAAGCAACTTTTACTCAAAAAGGGATATAATCTCAATATATAACTTTTTAATGGCTTGTGAAGAAATCCGATGGCGGGCCAGTGAAATCATGGTTCTAATGTGGCATTCGTTGATCTAGCTGGGCTTATAAAAATATGTCCCCTAGTAGTTCTGGTGTTACAGATTTTTTCTTGGGTAGCGGAGGTTATCCAATTCAAAGGTTTATATGAAGTTAGATAATTCGACATATTATTTATCGAAACTTGAAAGCTTTTGAATAGTTTTAACTGTTTTTTGAAAAACCAAATCATTCAGATTAAGCACACGAACAGTAATGGGTTTTGGAGGGTACACACTTCTTAGGAATGATGATGAGTCATTTAAAAGAAGTGAGACACAGACAAATTACGCAAAAAATGTAACAAATAACGAGAAATTTAAAATATCGTTGGACTTCTGAGACACCGGGCCGGAAACCCTACCCCCATCCTTGATCACGTCCTTGATTTAGACTAAGGAGAGTAAATACTTAAGCAGCTACATCATTGGGCACGTCAAGATAAACCCAATACTAACGGATTAGTTTAGGTTAGCCTTTCCTCCTTTATTTGGTCACTATTATCAGGAATGAAGAAATGCTAATAAAACATTTTTACATGTAACTTTAACAAATATATAAAACCCCATTTTTGTTTAAATAAATACTGATTGTCTATGTATTAGAAGAAAAGTTTTTCTCCGATCACGTGAATTAAAGCAGCTTCACTTTACCATTCCAAAGTATTGCTTTATTGAACGTAAGAATGTGAAACGGTCCTTAATTGTCACCTGAAAATATTCGAACGATCAGAAATGAGGTTACATTCTTTACAACCTTACGTAAACAAATATGAATGGCCTACATAGCCAACGTCAAACCCTTTGTGAATCAAAAAAATTACGCAGCTATTGAAGATGTGAGGGAAAAAAAGACTAATATGAGTTGAACTGCTATCACGTTGGCGCGTATAAAATAAATTAAAAGACCTATGGTAGCTTAAGTTGCTTAATTTATGGATAACTTATCAAACATTTACATAATAATAAATTAAAAAATAAATTAAGGGACCTATTGTAACTTAAGTTTCACAAGTTATGGACAACTTATCACACTATTACGTCGTAATAAATTAAGGAACCTATGGTAGCTTAAGTTTCTCAAGTTATGGATAGCTTATCACACTATTACGCACTCGTAAGCATTGAAGCTTACAATAATAGAATCAATGGACACCCATGGTGTTCTTTTCTAAAACAGTAAATGTATTGCGCTTTTTTTTTATTGTTTTGTTTGTTATATGTCTTTAGACTTAGCTCCTCCAGTGCCTCCGGAGGTACACAGAGCGTCGGTGAGTAGCCTCCAATCTTCCCTCATGCGTACCTACTGAGTCACTCTCTCATCGGGGGAGGCCCTCTCCAGGACTTTCAGCGCGCCCCCAGGTGGCGGATAGGAAAAGGTCCTACAGATAAGTGGGACACCTTCCATAAAAGGAGGCGCAGACCAAAGGGGGACCAAGTCCCTGGGGTTCCATATATTGAAGCTGGGGTACCCTTCCGCGGGGCCATAAATACAGGTGGAGGAGGAAGACGGTCCTTCTGAAGCACACTTAGCAGGGCCCACCGACGTGTGGGAAAGTCTCGTAAGCTGCAAACCGTCTTCCAGCATTTGATTAAATTGTATGGTACTGCAGGATGCCACCGTGGGAGGATCCTCTCCCGGAGAATAACTGCGGAATAGGGCGGAAGATCCAGATTCGGACAACGGCCTCTGGATGTTGGGTAGACCTGTTGGGTTCCGGCCCAACAGTCAGGGACTGGCGTCCCTGTCCCAATCCGAGCCAAAGAAACCGGTTGGACGTTGGCCTAGCAAGCTATCCCCGTAAAACAAGTACCGCAAACGAAACGTCAACGATAAGCCTTGTTATGTATACTGTGTCATTCAGTTAATTATTGGGCTTGTTTGCTTACTTTATTAATTTTAATTTTATCTTATTTGTCATTTTCCGTCTTTCTCTTTTCTTTTTTTCTTTTTTTCTTCTTTTATACTCCATTTGTTATTTTGTTTAGAACAGGTCACAAATAAATTCAATTCAATACAATGTATTATCTCATAATACACCCGGCTGACTGACCGTATTTCAAACAGTAGGTTGTACGAAAAGTGTGGTTCAATCCCGCTTTCTGGGGCTATAATGAAAGAAAGGTTGAGATGGCTAGGCCACGTTCTACGGATGAAGGATGACAGATTACCGAAGATTGTCCTTTTTGGCCAACCGTCTGGGGCTACACGGAAAGCAGGTCGTCCTTGTCTGGGTTGGGAGGATGTCATAAATAAGGATTTAAAGGAAATGGGAACTTCCTGGGAGGGTGTAAAGAGGGAGGCTTTAAATAGATTAGGTTGGAGGAGGAGCGTGCGTAGCTGTGTTGGCCTCAGGCGGCTTGGTGCTGCAGTGAGTTATTAGTAGTAGTAGTAGTAGTAGTATTATCTCATATGCCTCTTATGCAATTGAACAACAATTTACCTTGGATCCTCAAACAACTCAACCTTTTAATCTTGACATGAATATATACATTATGCTTATTGGGCCACTTGACCATTCCTATGGTTAAAAAAAGATTAATTTGTTACGACTGAATGAAAGAAAATCTGCGAAAAACCTAAAAGTGGTCTTTGGCTCCTAAAGGGGCTTGGAAGAATGAAGAAAAATCTACGAAAAACCTAAAAGTGGTGATTGGCTTCCAAAAGGGACCTGGGATAATAAAGATAAATACTAAAAAATCCTAAAAGTAGTCATTAGCTCCTAAAAGCGGCCTGGGAGAGCTCAGATGTAAATAGAATGCATTGATATGGAGCATTGCATATTTGATTAAATACTACCCCTCCCGGGAAAAAAACTCCAAAGCCAGTTTTATGAAAGTTCTGAGAAAAGACAACAAACACTCATGTTCCTTCACCTCCCCCTTATTAAAATGCATTACCATCTGACAATTCTTTTTCAAAAATAATTTGTCGCCCCTTCAACAAAAAGCGTTGTCTTTTGGAATGCTCTTTTTCCTGAATAAAGAATATCTTCTTACAACCCATAAAACTTGTTTATTGTTGTATTCGTCTACGAACTTTCAAAATTAAGCTTGGTAATTGAAGCTGAAATGTGGATTATCTTGACTCCGAAATGTGAGCAAATATTATTTTGAAATACGATTGAGGAAGACTTTTGGCCCTATTGCTATTTTTCTCAGACTAAGGCGTGAGGGCTAACAATTTTTTTTTATTTTTGAACTGACACATAATGCTTTAGTAGCTTATATAACACAACGGAAGACATCCCTTCAGCAGTAGTTGTAATTGTGCCATGTAGACCAATAGATGTATTTGGATTCAATGGATGTACAGTGGATATTCTTGGTCCGATATTTCTTTTGATTCCTGAGAACAAATTTTACGCTCGTTTTGACAAAAAACTACTTCAAAGTTATTTTGACAAATGACTTATAAATTTCAAACACATACTAGAATATTTTTCTTTAAAGAATTTGCGGCAGGGAAACGCCCATTTATTTTGACTGGCGCAGCATTTCTGAAAGTCCTCGCCGGATCTTCTCTCAACTTGTGGTAGAGTCAAAGCTTTTCCCACTGTGGTTTCAGAAAATTTTGTGAACATCACTTTCATCAATTTAGAAGAAAAAAGGATACCGGGTTTGAAAATGACGCAGTTTCTGCCCCCTAATTTAATAGCTTTATTTGCTCCTAGGGACCCTATACCTTTTAAACCTCCTAATCAAAAGCTCCCTCATGAAAAGAAAAATAAGAACTATACTGGTGTTGGAAGCCTTGTGGATCTTTTTGAGGTAAGTACTTCAAGCCACTAAGCAGGCAGGTCTAGACTAAAATACAACAGTGTGAGTGTCGAGTATTTTAGACATTTGTCATCCTATAGTACATTTATTTAATTAGTCATAAATTACTATTGTGAATGCAGATATTGCTATTTGGAAAAGTTGCTGAGTTGGAAGGTGAATGATAGACTACTTTTGGAAATAGATGCTCAGCCCAAAGTAGGCCTAGGCTATGTACATTTAGTGGTTCAGCTCTCCTCAAGGAAACACTACTTAATCCTGGATACTACTTTAGTATATGAAAACAATTAGATGTGTTGTTTTACTTTACATGCCCCTCCCCCAGTTAGATGTTTCAATTGTTTGACTGTTTGGTTGTAGGGCCTACTGTTTTGTCCTATCTAATTGCAATGGTGGGTCAATGTTGGTATTACCTGAACAATTGTTTTGAGTCATGAAACTATTGTTAATAGATGCCTTTTGGCTTTTTGAACATCTTTTCTCTCTTGCAAAATTACTGCAAATTCACCATTATAGAGTTATTATATATTTGTACATTAGGTGGGGGGGTGGGGGGGTAAAGCATAGTATATATTAAATATAGCAATGGTTAGTTTACATATTTAATATATGCTATGCTTTACCCCCATTCCCCTGATGTGCCAAAATATAGCCCAAATTTGTTTCTAAACTATTACAGATTTGTGATTTCAAATATCTGATCAATGAAAATGGAAATGATTACAATTCTATGTGTTTAATAGAGGATATTTGGGCCAGAATAACTCCATAACAGTGAGTTTGCAGTAGTTTTGCAAGAGACTTCAAATAACTCCTGTATCATTGAGGCTGTAGATTTATTCCTGAGAGTTTATTCCTTTAAATCCACCATTTTCCAAGATAGACAAAAGCCCTTGTCTGGAATTTTACCAAATTGTGGATCACAAAGGCCTTTTAAAGCATCTACTTCCACCCCTTCCCTCTCTAAAGGGCACTAAGCTTTGATGAGCTTGTACAACTTTGTTTTATTAAAATGGAACTTGCAGAAATAGATCTACAACACACACAAGGCCCAAAGAAAGTGTTCTAAGCATCAAAACTTGGCTAAATCCTGATTTAAAGGGTTTTAAAGAATTTATTTGAATATTTTTTATGTTTAATAGAAGGAATGATACAGCTTAAAATCTACTCAAGTCTCTGGAATTGAGTTTTAAATTCTAGGGCTAATGAATAGTCTTACTGCTTCAATGAAAAGTTCAATGAGTCTTCCTTTCAATTTAATTTTGCTATTTTGTTTTTCTTACTCTCCTAATCAGAGATTCACTGACAAAACAAATTTTATTGAAAAATTACATGCAAATCCTTGCTTTGTTCTATCAAAATAGCCAACTGCAGGAATTTTCCTGATGAGTGATGCAAATGAACTAAAAACCTGAATCTAACTATAATGCTTTTAATTTAAAACAATTGTAAAGGTCCCAACTACCAAAGGCAATGCTACTCTTTATCCAATTTGCACCAACCTTATGAAATTGTACAAACCCATGGCTATGCTGCCTCCTGTAGAGGGTAGTGACCACTTTAGCCCTCTCCTATCTGTGCTGACTAAGCTTAAGCAGTTGTCTTCTATTGCTGAAATTGTTTATTGACCATTACTGACTCAGGACTACAGTTTTGGCTCTCAGATGACTGCTGGAAATTGGCCAATTGTACAATTGGAAATTGTATCCAACAAATGGTGTTGACATTAATTTTTCCACTAGTTAAGGCAGACACACATTTTTAAATGATTCTGTTGGCTTGTATTCTTTTTGCACTTTGGTAATTATGGTTAAATTTGGTTAATTATGGTTAACTCTGTATCCAACAAATGGTGTTGACATTAATTTTTCCACTAGTTAAGGCAGACACACATTTTTAAATGATTCTGTTGGCTTGTATTCTTTTTGCACTTTTTTGGTAATTATGGTTAAATTTAGCAGTTTTTCAATTGCTTTGCTTAGTAGAAGATGCCTTAAATTGTACTTGCCTGCAATTAGAACCAATCTTACAGATGCTGGTCAGTGATGATGTTGACTTGGCTTATTGGGTATATCCTGAACTGTATACCCTGGCTTGCTTGACCAATCTATGTCAACAGTTGATTCAAAGGTTTCAACACTAGTGGGATATGGTTATGTTCTGGCTAAGGGAGCTTAATTGGCCAATCACAGTAGTTGGAAAAGAAATTGGGTGGCAGTCTAGAATTAGCACATTTCCAATAAAGCTTCAAGGGTTGGCCCCTTGTTCTTGAGGAACTGTTTATTTGGAACAAATCTGGGTTAATATCAGGGTTGTAAATAATTTTATGTGTGTATGGCACATACCCCATTGCTGATGTTGGTATTTGAGAGGCAAGTTGAACCTGTTTTACCTGCCTTACCTGTTTTACTGGTATTGAAAACCTGTTTTGCATTTCATTGCTTGCTGCTGCATGTATTCTAAAGTTAATTGCTTAAACTTTTTACCTGGTCCAGCAGTACACATCAAATTCTACTTTTGGTTCAATCATGTCCTTTAAGAACTTAGTAATCTCTGTTGAATATTTACTGTACACCATTTCTCTTTATTACACCAAGAATTTGGTTGGTTGAAGCTACTGAAGACTGCTTGTCTAAACTGAACTTGAGCTTGCCATCAGTCTAGACTCCCAGATCTTACAGTGATTGGTTGTTTAGAATCATCATTGGATTTCATGAAGTACTGGCTCTGAGTCTTATTTGCTCCAAAGTGTATCACCTTGCATCTAGTTGCTAAGTTTTAGTCTTCCTTTCAATCTAGTTCTATTTTAGTATTCTAGTTCTATTCTACTATTCTACTATTCTACTTCTATTCTACTATTCTAGTTCTATCTAGTTTCAAATCTAGTTCTAGTTGCTAAGTTTTGCTCCAAAGTGGATAACCTTGCATCTCTGGATATTAAGTTCTAGTTGCTAAGTTTTTGTCCACACTGAGATCTGATTGTATGTCTTTGGTACTTTTGGGGTTCATTAGTCAGACTTATTATTTTGGAAACAATCATATATAAGCAAATTTTATGCCTTATGGCCAAAGATGCATCATTGATACTGGTGGTAAATAGCATTGGATCCAAAACCTTGCCTTCTACATCTGCTAACTCCAAGAAACAAATTGATCCATTGTCCTCAATATTTTTACCAGCTTTTTCCTGTCAGAAAGAAATTGGACTTTCCAATTTGTAGCTTCATAATGAAAGCCTGTTGTGTGGAGCTTATAACTTAATCTTTTGTGACATGTTTTTGGTAAATATAATATCATATCATCTGGATATCCAATGACCATAATTTTTCTGACATGCTCATATATATCAATCAAGTTTTTTTCAACTGATTGACTGGGAAGGAAGTCTTGTTTGACTAGATTATAATAACTTATTCACTCTTAGGTGTTTTACAATAGCTTAGTTTACTGTACCTTCAAGAAATGTCTCTACTCCTAAGGTGAGACTAATTGGTTGGTGATAGCTGGCTTAATACCTGCTACTCCTTTTATGAACAGGTGTGATGTAAGTATTTTTCCAATCTTGAAGGCTAGATTTTGTATTTAGGGACTTTTCAATAGTTTGGGAAGGAGGATAAGATAGTACCGTGTATGTTTCATTTGAAAGTCAGGAGAGCTCCATCTGGTCCTGCTGATTTACTTGGGCTGATCTCCCATAGTTGAGTCTTCATCTACTGTTGCAATATCAATGTCAGCATACTTTTCAGGATGTCAATCTGTGGAGGATTGGGAAACGTGTCATTATCTGTTAATGCTGAGATGAACTGCTTATTTAGTATATTAGCTATCTCCTGTGTCACAGATTTTTTTTATCCATCCTTTATAAAATGAATTGCAGAATACCTTCCAGGACTAGCAAAGATGCATACCTCTGAAGCTTCTTAGGGTTAGTTTTTAGTGTAGCTGCCACAGATTCCTTAAACTTTCAGTGGGGCTTCTCTGCTGGCTATGTACCTGTTTATATTCCATTTAATTGTCAGTCTGTTTTATTTATTTTTTTGCATGTATGTATTTCAGTATTTATTTTATTTGTTTCTAGCCTTTTTAATTTCTTTTTAAAGGATTTTTAGTTTCATTTTCTGTTTTATTGAAGAGTGATAATCAACAGGGGCATCGTTGGGAGGGGGGTGAACAACGTTTAGGGGGGCCCAAATAATGTGGCGAAAAAATATTATATATCCCACACCCATTAAATATGCAGCTATGGACCCCTCTTGCCCCCCCCCCCCCCAATAAAATGTTGGAGATTTGCCCCTGATTATCAATAGCTGTTTGCTGTTGAAATTGTTTGCTTTTGTCTTGCTATTTTCTTCGTGACAATTCTAATAATATTTATGCTTATATGAAACAATTCTTAAAACCCATAAAAAAGATTACATATAGCAATAAGAGACTGTATTTTCTGTTTTATTGTCTTTTTTAATGTAGGTGGTAAGTGCTCTTATTATGTTAGAATCCCCAAGAAGAAAAGAGGCAAGTTTTTTTTTCAAGGAATGGCTTTGAAAAATATCCAAATTAAAATCAATTTTTTTTTTACCTTTTTGCTTATATGAAACAATTCTTAAAACCTATAAAAAAAAAGAAAAAAAGAAGACTACATATAGCAATAAGGGACTGTAATTTTTGTTTTATTGTCTTTTTTAGTGTGGGTTGTAAGTGCTCTTATTATGTTAGAATCCCAAGAAGAATATAGGCAATTTTTTTTTGTCTACAGACTTCACAATTTCTCTGCTATTTTGGTGAATTACACTGTAAAAACTTTAGATATGTTCAAGCTGCAGCTATTTCTAGTGGAAACAAGGAGTGGAGGAGTCTAGGAGGAGTGGAAACAACTTCTAGGAATTGCGTTTTTTTTTGTTATAGTATCTTTACTTGAGAAAGTACATCTTGTTTTGAACCAAAGATCTTTATTTACATAATTGTAGGACCCTGGCAGCCTCCTCATCCTTTCTTCATGTAAAAAACTTCAGCTGGAACAACTCTGCAATTTTATTGTCTCATTTTTTAGGATGTTGGTGAGGAAAAACTGTAGAATCTAAGAATATAACACAAATTACAATTACAATGCACATTTCATCAATATGAAATATACAAAAACAGATCAAAACACCAGAAAATCAGGCACTATTTAAAAATTTTGTAGCTAATTCCTCCCTCCCCCTCCTCAATCCCTTTTGCAGATTAGTATATTTTATGTATGGTTTCTTGCACTTCCTGAGAGGGCGAGGGTTCGAATCCTAGTGTACCCAACTATTTAGTTCGGGACAGGGGTCAGTGGCGTGATAAGCTCAGCCAGAGTCGACCTACCTCTAAACAGGAAGGGTGTGTGAAAGCACAGGATGGTTGCCCCCCCCCCCCCCCCCATTGCACTTCCTGGCTGAAGGGTCAAGAAACAGAGATCAGCACCCCTGGTAGGGACTGTAAAGTCTAAAGCTGTACTCTTTACCTTTTTTTGCACTTATTAAATGATAGTAATATTGTTGGAATAATTGTTTGTATTTGTTTTGATTTATGATTGTCTCATTGTTTTTAGTTATACCGCCCTCCAAATAATGACCAGGAATAATTTGGTGATTATAAATACAGCAACATTTTTAAAGGCTAAATGTCCTGGTTTTTTGCTTGTGCTTTACATGATTTAAAGCAGCATTGTTAAAAGACACTAAAAAGAAGTGTTAACTAGGCTCTTAGCAAAGAATTTTTTTTTCATATGACTCAGTTAACCACAACTTATTTTGAAGTTATATAACATTATAAATTATAAATAATGTTATCTATAAATAATTATAAATATTTAATAATATGATATATAATACTGTATAAATAATTATAATACAACATAAATAATTGTAAATAATGAAGTTATAAATAATATTTCACTGATGCATGTTCACATATATATGTTCACATATTTGCAAAAGGGGAGAGGAAAATGACAAGAGCTGTTGGACATGTACATGAATATTTCTTTTACATGCCTGTACATCAGTATATAATAAGTATGAAAATCTTTTTTTTTCTTTTAATCCCTCCTCCCTGGGAAAATCCTCTGATTAACACACTGTCCCAAGTATCAGACCTGTATTAGTCTATACGTCTGTTGCATCATATTTGAGATAATAAGAAGCATAATATTTTTTTCTTTGAGGAATAATATCACAACAGAAAATGGATTTGAAAAGATTCAATAATGGTTAACATAATTAACATTTTAATTGAAAATCTGTTGAAGGGTATGCCAATATTGAATCACCTTTATTTCTAATCTGGGTTTTTGTAACTGGGCAGTGATAAGGGCATTAAGTAAGTCTCATTGTGTCCTAATTCACTTTCAGACTTATAATCACCATATATTGTACTACTAACAACCTGTTGGAGCAAAGCCTTCTTGATGCCAACACAGCACAGAGTTATATCAGTTTCTTGGCAAGTTTTACCTCAACTGTTGCCACTACTCGAGAGAAAAGACCTTGAAACAAACAGTTGTTAGTAGTTGTAGTAATATATTTTTGCTTTCACGGTCAACTCTTATACATTACGTTTTCAGCCTTCTTGGATGACTGCCAAAACTTTATGCTGAGCTGTTCACAAAGGGAGTATCAGCTGGGCATGGTAGACCAGGAGGACCTAAATTGGAGTGAACATAAATAACCCTGCTGAACCTCCCTATGAAAACTGCTTAGCAAGCAGTTTTTGGTTGCTATCTGAGAAGTATGAAAACGTCAGATGCACCCTGTGTAATGGGAATAATGTATAAGTGACGATTCTGTGAGACTGCTCCTCCTTCCATTATATTTGGAGATAATGTTTGGACCATATTCCTGGTGACCTATATTAAAAAAAAAAAAAGAACTGACAATTATAGTCAAATACTCCATGGTTTTTGCTCTGCAAGATTGTCTAAAAACTTCTTTTTATCAATAAGAATGTACAGGTTTAACTTTGACCATTTGGTTTTAAGAATATTTTTCCTATGCTTGGTTCACACTTCATTACTTTACATTGTTTATACTTTTAGAATCTTTCAGGAGATTTTCCAGATCAGAGTTGTATAAATTCTCGAGGCTCCTTGTAGGTTGCTTGATTTATTCCTCTATCGCAGTAAAAAAAATTAGGGCCACTATGAATATAGTCAAAATAGAATTTCAGGATTGAACAGAGAGGATTATTTTCGAGGGATGAAATAACATTGTTTTTGTTGGCACCAGGCGCGTAAGATCCGCGAGTTCTTTGTGCCAGTTGTTTTTAGTACAAAGCAGCTACTACAGTCATCATTTCAGTCATAACTATCTTTGAACTCATTTTCAGCCTTAATAATCAAGCACTTTTTATTGTTCAAAGAAGTATAGACTTCGAAGTTTTTAGACTAGTTCTAACTTCTTATGACATAAAGGGAGAAAAGGGGTTCTTAGGAGTATGAATGTTGTCAATAGGAGATCCTATAACTGGGTCTGTCTACACCTGGGAATGTCTTTGAAATGAGAAATAAAACTAGTTACTCGCTTTTTTTACTTTGTTTTCTGGGGGCTTTAAAAGAAGTACAAACTTTTTGTAGAACACTTTTGAAAACAAGAGAATGCAAAAAAGATTTAAAAAAAAAAACAAGAGTTAAGAGCTCATATGGCACTTGTGACGAGGTCAGAAGAGCCAAGAGCTCATATGGTATGAGCTCTAGCAAAATTCTAAGAATCAATAGATTGATTTAAAAGGAAAATCAGAGGCTTAATGCCGGTCGGGATTTGAAATAAGAGCTCTGAGTCACGAGGTCCTTCTAAATATCAAAATTCATTTAGATCCGATCACCCACTCGTAGTTAAAAATACCTAAATTTTTCTAATTTTTCCTCTCCCTTCAGCCCCCCAGATGGTCGAATCGGGGAAAACAGCTTTATCAAGTCAATATGTGCGCTCCCTAACACGCCTACGATTTTTCATCGTAGTTCAAAAGGTTCTTAGAAGTATGAATGTTGTCAATAGGAGATCCTATAACTGGGTCTTTCTACACCTGTAAATGTCCTCGAAATGAGAGATTAAACTACTTACTTGCTTTTTTTACTTTGTTTTCTGGGGGGTTTTGCTCCTGGGCCACTTGTATCCACTCTAGGTACTGGCATTATAATCCTTTATCCAATACATGAAATAGTTCGCCTTTTCACAGTCACATATTCATGATGACTGCTTTTATTTTGACTACTGTAAGGATTTTTTGATTAATATCCTAACTTGACTGTTCTATTGGGGATAAGGCTGAGAGGGAATTAAAGTTATGAGGTAAATGGGCGCGGTTCTCTACACTTAGTTTGCATGTGCTCTATTGTTTCGTTAAGGATTTTTTGAAAAAGTATCCAGAATAAAACTCTGGGTTTGTCTTTAGAACTACACGTGACAACTCTTTCCAAAAACTACACGTGACAACTCTTTCCAAAACCCCTTGGGACCATTTTTTCAGATTCCAGTGATTACGGTCGCACTTAATGAAAATATAAAAGACTAACAACAAATTGGAGCTATTTGCCTAGGCGCTGGTAGATTCGATCCTCGAAGGGTGGGATGAGTGTCTTGTCAAAAATATATTTGCTGAACTGCCTTTTGATTTTTGGGGTAGGGGTGCAGGTCCAGTCAGAAGATGATATCCTTTTTGAACCAGAGTAACGAAGTTGCTGATTTTTTTTACAGCCTCAATTGTTATAGTACAGGAATTGTCACTTTTCTGGCTTTCGTATTTATTTCGTGCAATGTTAAATAATTGTATAATTTCTGGGTTTTAGTAAAAGAAATTTCATTCAATTTTAAGTCTCCTTTTTTAGGACTTAGTTGTTCTGTAATTTTTTTTTATTACTCCCCCCCCCTTTTTTTACATGTGCGGTTTGGATCATTATTTATTCAAAAAGTGATATGTTGAAAAACACCACAGATGTAGGAAAGCCTGCTACAAAAATACGATCATAATGAAGAAAAAGTATTTAATATATTTACCAAAGTGAAGTTTTTCGGGGGGGGGGGGGTCAGAAGCTTATTTATCGGCCATTGCGGGCGTGCAAAAAGTGGGATAGCGTAGTAGCAATGCTACTTGGCAGTTGTGAGGTGAAACGTATTTTGTTTTCAGAAGTGCAAAGTGTGTTCTGTTCTTGACAAGGTATAGGGGTTATCAGCCCTAATTATGTTAATTTTTGCTCGTTTTGAGTTTGACTCGGCTATTTTCTAGTAATTTCTGTTCGTTTTGAGTTTCATTTATTTGTCGATAGTGACTCGTGGTAGTTTTATGCTTGGAAGATTATTTGACTTTATTTTTAATCATTCTTGGCTTAATGGAGATCTATAATAATGGATATATATATATATATATATATATATATATATATATATACTAAACTGACAATCCACAGCCTTTTTTTGCAGTAAAGTGCAAATTATGTTCTGCTCTTGAGAAGGTATAGAGATTGTTAAAGACATAATTTCCAGACCTTTCAACTATACTGAACCAAATGGCAATCCCAAAATTTTGATTACATGCGTTTTGAGAATTGATGGGTGTAGGGGGGAAGGTCTTTTGCCCTCCAATCACCTTTGAATAATAAAAGGACACTAGCTCTTTCAGTTTCCAATTGAATGAGCCCTTTTTGAAGTTTCTACGAAAACAAATGGCCATCTCAAAATTTCTATCAAATGCATTACGGTAAAATACGAGTTCTGAAGGGAGGGGCGGCTATCCTCCCTCTGATCATTCTGAATCTTAAAAAAGAGAAGTAGAACTTCTTCTTACCAATCCAACGATTCCCCTCCGAAGTTATACAATCACCCTTTCTATGTGTACCTTGTATGCACCCAGGGCATAACTGACCTTGCCCTGGGGGCTGTGGGGGGTTGTCATCCTAAAAGGCATAACTTCCTGTCCTTTCAATTGCGTTGAACAAAAGGGCTATCTCAAAACTTTTATTGGATGTGTTTGGGGAAATAGTGGATGAGGGAGGGGGACTAGTGGCCCTCCAATCGCTTTCGGCTACTAAAAAGGGCAATTGCCCTTTCAATTTCCAATCGAATAATCTGTTTTCAAAGTTTTACAACAAATGGTCATCTCAAAATTTCTATCAGATGCATTTCGGGAAAATACGAGGTGCGGGGGGGATATCCACCTTCTGATCATTTTGAATCTTAAGAAGGGCACTAGAACAACTGGTCTCCAATTAATTGAGTCCATTCGAGAGTATTTATTATCACCCTTTCTATATATACCTTATATGCCCCCAGGACATAACTTCTAATGCTTGCCCTGAGGGCTCTTGGTCGGGTTGCCACCCTCAAAGACATAATTTCCAGACTTTTCAATTACTTTGAACAAAATGCCTATCTAAAAATTTAGATGGGATGGGCTTGATGATATGGTGGGCGTTGGAGGGGTGTTAGTTATCCTGCAATGACTTTCAACTATTAAAAAGGGCACTGGCTCTTTGGATTTCCAATCGAATGAGCTCTTTTTGAAGTTTCTGCGACAACTCCTTCGATACGAAGTGCCCTGGTCTAAAAAAAAGAAAGAGAAAATAATACAGTGTGCCCACATCGCTCTTTACTCAGGCAGCTCTATTGTGCTGCCTTCGATTTTGGAAATATAATATGTGCTCTTCTGTTTTGAGCATAGCCTAACGATAATATATATGCTAAAAGTAAGTATCCATACTACATGATGAAAATACATTGTCAAAATTGATTGGAGGGTAACCAGCCTCCTTCTCGTGCTCTTGTTGCTACCCTCCTAAGACCTTTATATCCCAATGAATTTTTGAAACAGCCATTTTTTTTAGTATAATCAAAAGATTAGATATTTTTGTCACCGGGGATATAAAGAAAGAAAGCTTTTTTTTCTTCAATTGAATCAAAAGTTATATCCTTAAGCTATTGGCCTAGGAGGACCCCCAGTTCAAAAGGAAAATTAAAATTATATATATACTTGTTCCCCCAGAAATGGGGCCCAAGAGTGGGTGAAAAAGGTTTCGAAAAGGCTCATAAACCACGCCTATAAATTTCTGTGGTATAATTCACGGGAGTCCTTGTGCCAAAAGAAACATAATATACAAAAAAAAAATTATCAGCACGGGCCTCAAGAAAGGGTCAGATTTATTTTCCCAGTTGGCAGAAACTTGTGTCCTTTAGTTTTTGGGCTTATAGGATCCCAATGCAGAAGGGAAAATAGAACAAAAGTTTGTTTATTTCGAAAGCAAGACCTGGCAAAAGGACAAAGAAGGGCCAAAATAGTTATTCCCTAATTCCTTGAGATCATGGGGACCTCAATACACAGGGAAAAGAAACTGGAAAAATGGCACTGATTTATCTAAAAATGGGGAAAAAAAACGGCTAAAAGTTTGTTGTTGTTTTTTTTTTTTTTTTTTTTTTTTTTTTTTTTTTTTTTTTTTTTTATTATTATTATTCTGAACGGCTTGGAACTTCAAACTGCAAGGCGTTGGACGAAGAGGACTCTATTGTGTACAAAAAAAGCTCAGTTTGGGGACATGGGTCTTTGGGGTCAGGACTTATTTATTATTATTATTGCTAATGCTTTTAGCAATTATTATTATTATTAATTATTATTATCATTAGCATATTATTATTATTGCTAATGCTTCGTTACTTCTTTACTTTACTTTGGGGACAGGACTGATTTATTTTTTCTTATTGGCTTGAATATTAATAGTTCCTTGGGCCATGGAGACCCCAATGCACAATAAAATGTTGAAATGAAAATTTGGTTTCTCTAAAAACGTGGCCTCGAAAAAAAGGCACTTTCTCTTATTGTTTTTTTTTATATATATTTTTCATTCTAAATAGAATTCACTCCTTAATAAAATTTGCTCAAGTATTATCTGAGTTTATATTCGTTTCCTGATTAGTTGATATCGTTCGTGAACTTCAACTAATTTGTCCCTAATTTTTGTCAAGAAATTATCCCTCTCTGAAAAACTTTTCTGGCTTTGCGGATTCCCAGGAAATATGCAGTATTCTATTGATCTATCTCACTCATTTCTGTCCGTAATTCATCTAAAATTTAATAAGGTAACGCAACAGAAACAGTTTAAATAAAATTAATTTTGGCTTGGACTAAATTCTTAAAGCAGTGTGAACAAAGAAATCAAATACAGTTGAATTAGAAATATTTCCATATTTCTCTTTTAATCAAAAATTAAAATATGTAAGATCCAAGGGCGTAGCCCCAGTATTTTATTGGGGGAGCGGCAAAAGGGGTCCATATCCGGACAGTCAAGGGGAATAAGCTATATAATCTTTTTTCTCCAAATCATTCGAGGTAACAACCCCCTCCCTCCCCCGAAAAATCGTTTCTGGTAAGATCAGATCTTCACGGGTAGGAGTTTTCCCCCTGTCTGCGGTCAACATACCCTTGTGCATGTCTCAAAGCTAAGAATAACGTATGGGTTAATTAATAGGGTTAATTGTTGTTCCTTAGAATTTAGCCTTATTTATTATGGCTTACGGTTACAATTCATCAAATCATTAAATAGAAGAAAACAAGCTTTTTCAGCTGGAAGTAAGGAGCGACATTAAACGAACAAAAATTATTACGTATGTGAGGGGGTTCGCCCCCTCGGCAATGCCTCGCTCTTTACGCTAAAGTTCGAATTTTGTTCCAATTATTTAAAAATGACCACTGAATCACAAATGCCGTTTAATAGAATGAATAGCTCTTTTGAAAGTACTAAAAAGAGCTTTATCGTAAAGAGCGAGGTATTGACGAAGGATCTAATCAGAATTTTGAGGCGGTGACTTTAAGAAAAAATGAGCGTAAGAGAGGGCTTAGGTGCCCTCCAATTTCTTTGGTCACTTAAAAAGGGCACTAGAACTTTTAATTTCCGTTCGAATTCTAGGACCACTTTCCTCCTTTTTCTTAAAAAAAGGAGGTTTCCTCCTTTTCTTTAAAATGAGGCAAATTTAGGTGGAGTTGGGAGTGCAAGGTGGGGGCGGGGTGATGAGTATTGATGATCGATGAAGACTGGATTTGTTATTAGTTTCATTTCATCTTTTTTTATAATATCAATTATTTTGCTATGTTCTTTAATTAAACAATTAATTTAGTTATGTGGACTTTCGCACGACCGCAAACCCTCTTAGGTTTTTCTTCATTGCGAAAGTGCTATTTATTTTATTTAATTATTTTCAATTGTTAAAAAATAGAAGTTGAAGTCGTTGTAACTACTTGTATTAATTAAGATTTACCTTGCCTGGCCTTCAGATTTTAGCGCCAAAAACATATTTGAGCACTAACGGTAAATTTAAGTACTGACGTATTTGAATAATTGCGGTAAGTTAAGAATCATATAGATGAATTTTTAATTGCAGTTTTATTCATTAATCGCAAAAACTAAAAAAAAAAATCTGTTTCAGGATCCAAAAGAAACACCTCCACCCACACGTGGTGAGACAAAGGTCGAGCGGGTAGAGAGGAAAAGAAGAGAAAAGGCTGAACAAGTAGCCTATAAGCTTGAACAGGAAATTGCTATGTGTAAGTTGTACTATTCAAATTTGCTGCCTATTCCAATAGATGGTACTATAGTAAGTTTTGTTCTAGAGCTTAATGGATTTTTTAGCCTTTCAAACTGTTACATATCCTCACCATTGCTCAGCCAACATGTTTAATTTGTATACTCAAACTGATGTCTGTTGGGATAGGGGGTGGGGGTCCTAAACTCTTCCCGTGAGGACACCTGTCAGATGGAATCTACAAGTATTAATTGCACTAGGTGGAAAGTGATGATTTCTCATCTAGGTGTGCCTTTTGGGGGTGAGAAACCAATTGGATCAAGGTGGGTTAAATTCTTGTCATCAAGGTTTGCCTTTTGGGGGTGAGAAACCAATTTATCTTGTCATCAAGGTATATTAGAAAATTTGTGGGATGTTGACTGAACTTGTCAGATGTAGCATTTGCTGTACTAGCTCTGTCTTTTTTTAGTCAAGGATCTATTCAGCCACCTTGGTAGAGGATGAGCTCTGATTCAAAATGCTTGTCGTCAAGACAGCCTCCACAAGTAGTTGCCAGGTGTCAATTCAACTCTTTGGGGTTGTTAGAACTAGTATGGTAATTGTCTCTTTCGGGAGTCTGGATGAAGTCATTAGATCTCTTTTGCAGACAGGAACAGGGAATTCTTTAAATTTTTTAATGTTTAAACTTAAAACTGATTTTAATTAGTTTTTCGTTAAAATAAAATAAAGTAAAATATGAGCCCTTATTTCTTAGTGCCTGACATCTTTGAATACTGATTGTAGGTTTTAATTGATTTGTTTTGAAAAAATATTCATGGTAAACCGTTTTCGTTCTTTGTGCAAAACCACAATTTTTTGTATTTTCTCTTTTTATTGCTTGCAACTTCATCAGAGACTGGATTGTTAGATTACCAAGTTTAATCCAGTTTAGGAACGTTATTCATATTCATCAAATGATCTTGGTTTAAATCTAGATTGGTTACCTAACCAATCTAGATATATTACTTAATAAATTCTTGAGAGACCGAGTGCTATTAGTAATATAATGACTAATTATGGCTAATTGATAATAATGGCTAATTATGTGGTAACGAATCAACCCAAAGCTCACCAATAGTTATTACTGTTGCTAAATTAATTGTTTTGTTTCAAATTTCTGCCGAAGTTAACAGCTTAATTTCATTGTTTGAGCTACTAATTTTAACAGCTGCACGATTTATGAGAGCTTAATGACAACCAGTAAAACTGGTTTTATTATTCGGTGTCAGTTTGATATCATTTGATATCAATTGATACCATTTAATATTAATATCATGTAGTGTCAATTTGCATTTATTGTAGCTGTAGATCTAGTGGTATTATCTGGCTTTTTTAGTTGTTTGGGATCAATTTGCTGTTTTAAATGAAATGTTCAATAAAAAAGAAAAACATGACAAATAACGAGAAAACTGAATTGGTCATTTGATATTAATTGATATCATCACTTGAAATACTAGTTAGTTATTTTGTTTCCCGTAACCCTTTGTCACCAAATGTTTTCAAACAGTTCGTGGCAACAAACTGTAGTAAGGAGCGACCCGGCTCAATAGTAACCAAAACTCTAAAAAATGGATTTTTGACACCAATAGCTACATCAAAAGAATCGCATTTTAATGCTGGTTTTAAATATATAAGTTTCATCAAGTTTAGTCTTACCCATCAAAAGTTACGAGCCTGAGAAAATTGCGTTATTTTAGAAAATAGGGGGGAACGCCCCCTAAAAGTCATAGAATCTTAACGAAAATCACACCATCAGATTCAGCGTATCAGAGAACCCTACTGTAGAAGTTTCGAGCTCCTATCTACAAAAATGTGGAATTTTGCATTTTTTGCCAGAAGGCAGATCACGGATGCGTGTTTATTTGTTTTTTTTTTTTTTTTTTTTTTTTTTTTTTTTTCCCAGGGGTGATCGTATCGATCCAGTTGTCCTAGAATGTTGCAAGAGGGCTCATTCTAACGGAAATGAAAAGTTCTAGTGCCCTTTTTAAGTGACCAAAAAAATTGGAGGGCACCTAGGCCCCCTCCCACGCTAATTATTTTCCCAAAGTCAACGGATCAAAATTCTGAGATAGCCATTTTATTCAGCGTAGTCGAAAAACCTTATAACTATGTCTTTGGGGACGACTTACTCCCCCACAGTCCCCGTGGGAGGGGCAACAAGTTACAAACTTTGACCTTTGCTTACATATAGTAATGGTTATTGGGAAGTATACAGGCGTTTTCAGGAGCATTTTTTTTGGTTTGGGGGAGGGGTGGAGAAGAGGGGGATATGCTGGGGGAACTTTCCTTGGAGAATTTGTAATGGGAGAAGAAAATTTCCATGAAGGGAGAGCAGGATTTACTAGCATTATTTAAAAAAAAAAACAATTAAAAAATAAATGTGAAAAAGCTTTTTCAGCTGGAAGTAAGGAACAGCAATAAAACTTAAAACAAACAGAAATTATTACCCATATGAGGGGCTCACCTCCTTCTAATACCTCGCTCTTTACGCTAAAGTATTTTTAGTAATTTCAACTACTTATTCTACGGCTTTTGTGATTCAGGGTGTCATTCTTAATGAATTGGGATAAAATTTAAGCTTTAGTGTAAAGAGCGAGGTACTGACGATGGGGCGAATCCCCTCATATATATAATAAAAACATGAGAATACAAAAGTTCTTTACGTAAGCTAATTTATAAGTTACGTAAATCTTTTACCAATAAAAAGATTCGTAAAAAATTAAAAGTTCTAGTTGCCTTTTTAATTAACCAAAAAATCGGAGGGCAACTAGGCTTCGTCCTCCGCTCTTTTTTTCTCAAAATCATTCGATCAAAATTATGAGAAAGCCATTGAGCCAAAAAAAAAAAAAAAAATGCAAATTTCGTTTTGATTATTCCTCTGCGGAGAGCCAAAATCAAAACATGCATTGGTTCAAAAACGTTCAGAAATTAAATAAAAAAACAAGTTTTTTTAACTGAAAGTAAGGAGTGACATTAAAACTTAAAACGCACAGAAATTACTTCGTATATGAAAGAGGCTGCTTCCTCATCAACGCCCCGCTCTTTACGCTAAAGTTTTTTACTGTTTTAAAAAGAAGAATTGAGAGAAGGAGTCAAACTTTAGCGTAAAGAGCGGGGCGTTGATGAGGAAGCAGCCTCTTTATTTAATCTCTGATAAAATGGCGTGATTTCGTTATTTGAGCTACTAATTTTGAAACGCATGATGTGTTTGTTTTCCGCTTCTAACTATTAAGTTTTCTGCCTTTATGAAATTTTTTTTAACTAAAGACTGAATTTATTTGGAACTGAGATGACGTCTACTGAGAGGACAGATGTTAGCATGGATACGCAGAGGCACATGGCTGCACAGAGGGAAGGGGGCCCTTGGATGGACATTAGCTTGGCCACTCGTGTGTGGAACACTAGAATGACTGTCAAACTGAACCAGCAAATTGCAAATGCTGTAGATGCTGGTCGAAAGCCAAGCTTTTTTATTATTATTAAAGTATCCTGCATTTGAAAGGCCTGCAAACCCAGTCCTTTATTTATTCCGCAATTTGGTAAAATGATACACGCGCTTGGGCTTCGTCGAAGGACCTTGGAGAAAGTCTAAAATTGCACCTTATTTGACCTGGCTTTTCCGGAAGAAGTAAACAAATTAATTATACCAATAAATTGGAAACATCTCCAAAAATAAAGCTTCGTCGTTTGTTAGAACGCTTGTCTCATATCTATCTGCAGCTCATTGATAAAACTGTGCTGTATTTGTCTCTCATTGGGACAGGAAAACAATTATTTGCCTGTCAGGTTAATGAACACCTCATTCAAGCCCCATCTGCTGACTAAAAAAAATATCTGGCATAGACATTGATTTGGGTTCATGCTCTTGGGTGAATGTAGCATTATTGCTGTTGGGGACAGAAAACAAAGGTTTGTTGGTAGAATTGACACTCCTCCCCCTTTCCTTGCAAAAAGTCAATTTTCCTCACAAAAAGCAGAAAGTCATTGAGGGAATAAAGTAAAATACCAGAAAAACTGATATGTACAAATGTGTACTTTCATACTACCTTTCCATAGAATCTGAGTGTTGTTTTTTTAATAATAATAAATGATTTCATCTGTAATAATAAGCATCAATTTCTCATCTACGGGCTCGGATGTATGTTATGTTATTGTTGTAGGGGAACCGGAAAACGAGAGTTTTATTCTGGGTATAAACAAAAAGAGATAAATTACTTGAAGGCAAGGCGGTTTCAGAATGCCCATCCTCAGAACCGTCTGATGGCTTTCTTCTTCGAGGTGACGAGGGTCTAAACTAAAATACCAAAAACGGATACTTCAATGCACAAGCGTGTATTCTTACTACACCTGACTTGAATATTTAACACTGATTTATCGTTTTGTACTAGAATTAATTTATTTCTGTTTACTAATAGATATCGAAAAAGAAAAATACCTAAAGATAGGTGGATTCGGGATTCACTGAAAGGTGGATGGATTCCCCCTCCTTGGAACCGTCTTAGGACTCCCTCTTGTTTTGATTTGCGAGGGTGTAACTTGAAATTCTAGATAAGTGGTATTTCGATGTACAAGCGTGAATTATCATTTTACCAGACTTGATGAAACAAAAAATTCGCATGCAGACAATGGTCCGTGTAAAATTCAGTCAGGAAAGCTGGACTAAAGAATACTGAAAATTTTTTGGAGCACTAGTGCAAAACAAAATTTTGGAAATATAAAATTTCGATTAATTCCATTCCAAGTGACGTTTAATCCTAACTGGTCGATAGGACCTGACGGTGCCTTTTTTTTTTTTTTTTTTTTTTTTTTTTTTTTTTTTTTTTTTTTTTTTTTTTTTTTTTTTTTTTTTTTGCATAGCCCAAGTCTTAATGCAAGATAAAAGTATAAAATTCCTCATATTTTTTGTTATTTCCCCCGGATTGGAAATAATTGGGTTAATTTTGATTGTATATTACTGACAATGAGAGTTAAAGGATAAGGGTCGTAAAGGGTCTAATAGGCCTTATCCGACAATGAGTTATTTTTTTCGTATTAAATTTTGTTATGAAATTTTGTACATCTTTTGTAATAAATTTTGTGTGATTTTTTTTTATGCAAAAATGAAACTGTTTATGTTAGACACTATCGTAAACCCAAAACCAGATCTGGTATGTATACCCAAAACAGACAGTGTCACATTTATCATGGAGAGAAAGAAAGTCATCCATTATGTTCCTTCAGTTTGCCCATTCAACTCGCTTTTTTTTGTTATTACTATTCTAGATGTGTCTGGATATATATGTTCGGAGAAGTAAAAAACAACACAAGTGAAGAAAGGCTCACCTCTATTTCATGAGAATGAATTTAGGCTGGAAGGGGGGGGGTAGGGGTATTAGACCTTCTCAGACCGGTTAATAGACTTTTTCACTTCACCAGTTAATGGTCAAGCACTTTCCATCACCTCACCAAGCATCAAAAGCCTTGCATCTTTTTTTTGCACCACGTAAGGAGTACCGAAATTCACACCCTTCTATATTAAGCTGTCGTCAAGAAGGCTTCCAAAGTTGCTGGTATTATCAGAAGAAACTTCTCGTGCGAGGACGACAAAATGCTTGCTACGCTCTATAAGTCCCTTGTCCGCCCGATTCTTGAGTATGGACATTGTTCTACAAGACCATACTACAACAAGGACATAGATGCTCTCGAAAATGTTCAGAGGAGGATAACTAAATTCTCTCCCAGGTTACGCTTCCTTCCCTACGAAGAGCGGCTTAGAAAGCTTGAAATCCCAACCCTCGCCTATAGATTCCACCGTGGTGATCTTATGGAAATGTACAAGCTCTGCAATGGAGCCTATGATAACGTACCAGCCCAGAGAATCGTGCAGTTCAATAAAAATCATCTCCGAGGACATCAGTACAAAGTGAGTATGGAACGTTTTTACAAGGACATCGGCCGATGGACTTTCGGCAACCGAGTTGTTCGGCATTGGAACAACTTACCAGAAAGAGTAATCTGCTCCACAAACCTACGGACATTCAAGAAGGAAGTTGATGAATATTATTCAAGTGACATTTTCTCCTTATGCAAATTTAGAAGAAATGCAAATTAAGATTTTTGTTTTGTAGAGGCTTAACGGCCTGCCATCAAATTTGCGAATATATTTATTTTATTTATTTATTAATGGTTACCCTTCCGTATTTCTGAGACTGGGTAATTAAACAGCTTAAAAGTACAAGTTAATAGTCATGGGATTTATTGTGGCTGATACAACCAATCCTGCTTATGTGGTATTCTAAAATAGGTGCATAATTACAGATGTACACAGGTTTGATCCTTAGGGAGGGATTTTCTGTCGGGTTTCAGAGAACTATTCTATAAAACGGTGATCAAAACCCAAGAGGAAACTATTCCCAGTGTCTTCTTTCAATATTTTAGTTTAGTGGCATCAGGGAATCCCCCCCTCCTGCTTTTTTTTAATCACACCTCTCTTCCCAATGGTACACCAACATCTTAAGATTTTGGAATTAGTAACTCTATTTGTACACTACCTAAACTCACAAATAAACCATTTCTAAATCTTTACTTCATAAGTTTTTCAATAAGATTTTTTAAAGCTTTTTGCTATCAATTTTCGTTATCAAACATATTTCTAGCTGTTTACAGGGCGCCCTTCTGTCATACTACCTAACAACTCATCACAGCACCAAACCGCCTGAGGCCAACACAGCTACTATTGCTCCTCCTCTATACTAATCTATTCAAAGCCTCCTTCTCTACAACCTCCCAGAAAGCTTCCATTTCCCTGTGTATTGAATATGTTTCGCTAAAAAAGTTGTTCTAAGCTATTGATTTGTAGAATTGATTGGTATCTCTTTTCTTTTTCAGGGGACCCTCATAGCAATGCTGAAGCGACGATGGACCCTTTCAAGACTCTATTTGTTGCTAGAATAGTAGGTTCTTTTTTCTTTTCTTTTTTACATTTTACATATATATATATATATATATATATATATATATATATATATATATATATATATATATATATATATATATATATATATATATATATATATATATATATATATATATATATATGTATTTCTTTTTTATATTTTTTTTTCGATTTTCGATGGACCCTTTCAAGACTTTATTTGTTGCTTGAATAGTAGGTTCTTTTTTCCCTTCTTTTTTATTTCTTTTTTACATTTTTCTTATATATATATATTTATTTCTTTTTTACATTTTTCTATTGTTTTTCTATTTTTGATGGACTCTTTCAAGACTTTATTTGTTGCTAGAATAGTAGGTACTTCTTTTCCTTTCTTTTTTAAAAATTTTCTTTTTAATACATGTATTTTTCTTTTTTATATCTTCTTTCCTTTTTTTGTACTTTTCATGTTTTGTAGCCCATCTTTTCACCAGAGATGGTCCAAACATGTCAGAATATTAGGGGGAGGAGGGGGGGGGGAATAATTTACTTTTTGGTCAATATGTTTCCGTAGGTCTTTCAGACCAGTAGTGGAATTACCCTCCGCCTCTTTTTCCTCCCTTGAATGGAGGTATTTGGCATCAGAATAAGTTAAAGACCATGACAAAATAGCACATATTGATCTTCATTTTTCGCTATATTGTTTACTTTAATTGTCATTCGGAACTATTTTATTGTCTGTCCTTTATACGGCAGGAATTTATCCATCCTGAGAAAGATTTATTTAAGAGGGATCCGGAGTAGTTATTTCAGGTACTGTAAGTTTCTCCCTTTCATTCCTCCTTGGACACATAACCGGATTCTAATTGGTAAGTATGGTATACCTGATATAACATTAAAGTTGGAAAAGCTACACAGGGGGGTACTGCTCTTGAAGGGCTTTCTCCACATAATCATATTGTAAAAAAATCCATAGTTATCTTTCGTTGGTTGACCTTATTTTCTTTCTTTCTTTTTTTGTGACTTCCATTTCTTTTTTGTATTTAATGTTTTTTTTTAATTTCTCTATAGTTCGTTTTTTTATGTATGTATGTGTGTGTTTATTTTATGTAAAAGAAATTCTATAGTCATTATTTTTCGTTTTTTGTATGTTTTGTATTTTTTGAGAGTATTTTTTTGTTTTTACTCCACATTTTAATACTTCTATAGTTCTTTTGTGGGTAAAATTTTTTTTTTATTATTATTAAAGGAAATTGCAATATTCTATGCCATAATAAAATCAGAGAAATATTCTACAAAAATGTTGTCTTGCAATTGAACTATGTTGGTCTATTGGGGCATAATCTAGTTATATTAAGAACCTTTTAATTAATATGAATACCTTTTTAAATAGTCAGCAATTACTCTAGAGTAGTGATTGGACAAAATATTGCAACAGCTTATTTGTAACATGATGGCACGCCCAATAATCTTATAATCAGCTTGCTTTTCTATATATTCTTTGCATTTCTCCTCTATGATATGACAACCTTCTTGTAGTTGAACTATGTTGGTCCCAGGGGGCATAATCTAGTTATGTTAAGAGCCTTTAATTAATATGATTACCTTTTTTAATAGTCAGCAATTACTCTGGAGTAGCGATTTAACAAAATATTGCAACAGCTAATTTATAACATGATGGCACGCCCAGTAATCTTATCAGTTTGCTTTTTTATATATTCTTTGCATTTCTCCTTCACTATGATGCACGAGAAAAAAAAATAGTTATTACACATACTACTTTTCGCTAATTTTTGGATAGTTTTGGTAACTTTTCGCTATAAATTTCAAGAAATCAAAGGAACAAAAATGGAACGGTTTCTTGGCTTGATTAATACATTTGATGTTTCTGGAGGTTGGACTATGCTAAATTTGTATCCTGAGACTATCGGAGGAATCGAATACATATTTTAAAGTAATAGTTAAATAAGTAATAGTTAAAGTAAAAAGAGGATGTTTTTTTGCAAATTATTTCGTGTGATTAAGAAAGAAGAGAACTTATCGAACTAATTAACTAAATATGTTGGATGTAGACAGTTATTTGAATTGTCAAAAGTTTTTTTCTTTTTTGTTTATTCTTTAACTCTGATTGCTAGTGATGCAGAATGGACGAAATTTTAAGATACTATGCCCAAAAACTGCATGAAATCCATTAAAAAACTGCAGAATTTGATTAAAGGCAAATCAAGTTCTTGTTTTGTTTTTGTTTTTTATTTCGTTCCTGTAGTGTCCAAGTATTCCAAGTAGTGGTCGCCCCAAGTTACTGAAATTCAAATTATTTTTTTCGTCATTGCATTCTCGTACTGAATTCTAACTCATGCATCAACCAGTTGATATTTCAGCAGTTGACAAAGGGTTAAAAATAAAAATTTGAATTGCTTTAGCAGCTGGCTTTATTTTATTTGCTTCTCTCAGCTTTAACAAAGAATTTTCCATTGCAAGAGTTAAAAATAAAAATTTGAAATGCTTAACAACTGTGAGATAAATGCAGCTGGCTTTATTTTATTTGCTTCTCTCAGCTTTAACAAAGAATTTTCCATTGCAAGGGCTAAAAATAAAAATTTGAAATGCTTTAACAACTGTGAGATAAATGCAGCTGGCTTTATTTTATTTGTTTCTATCAGCTTTAACAAAGAATTTGCCATGCAAATTCGTCTTTAAATTGTTCCTTGTATTAAAAAGTTAATAATGGAAGTAAGGTATTTGCTTTTAATAGTTACATTGTAATGTAACTATTACAACTATTACATTGTAATATTTTATAGTTGAAATCGGTGCCGCCAATTGGGGTTGGAAGGAGTATTCCCTCCTCGCCGGATTATTGAAAAATACATTTTTGGTGTCTTAATTGAACCCATAGTTGCCTATATACTATGATGACTGGTGTTCACCCTCCGGAATTTATCTCCCCCCCCCGTGGTAGGGTAGTCTCCTATCAGATATCAGTTTCACATTTTTGATGTGTTTTTAAAGTGTCTTTTGTACCCACCCTCCTCGAAAAATACCCTCTCCCACAAACATAATTCCTGGTTACGACCCTGGGGATTATACATCTACCTTCACCCTCGCTTACAGATAGTATTTATTATTGGGAAGCATACGGGCATATTTCGCGGTGGAGTTGTCTGCAAGTAGCGATTGTTGGGGGGGGATTTTCAGTGGTGATAAAAATTTTAGGGATAATTTTCTTTCAGTGGGGTACATTTTCCTCCGGGGGGGGGGTGAAACGCCTAAAACTATGTACTATATATATCGATTTTATACAAAGTGCGACTTTCCTTTTCCTACAATAATAACAATTTGCCTCTGAGCTCGTATGGTGTACTAGAAAATCGATATATTACTGTATATTACGATATAGCACTGCATAGTCGCATAGCCGAATTCAGTATTGTAGGAAATATAAAGTTGCGCTTTGTTTAAGAATTAAATGAAATCAGTGACCTTTTTTGACTGAAAGTAGTAAGCGACCTTAAAATTATAACAAACAGAAATTATTCCGTATGAGAGGAGGGGCCTTCCATCGCTCTTTACCCAAAACTCTTTAAAAACCCTTTTTCATTCAAGTTCGATGGTATTTGGGTTATCAGACCAACTGACAAAATACAGGCCGGTTTATGCGTCTCTTTTTTCTTTTCTTTTTGCTTGGCCTTTTGAGATGTGTTTTGTTTCCCTCTTTTTAACTGGTCTTTGTTTCTGCCTTTTTAATTATTCTTTAAAAAGTACTTCGTTTTTATTGTCTTTTTCCTTTGCCTTAAACTTTTTTTTTTATTTTTGCTAGTATTTTTTTTCTGATATACTACTGCACAACTACTGCACATATCTGAAGTTTCTTTGAGTTGACCCTCGAAGATCCTCAGACCCAAATTACAGCACTTAACTAAAAAAAAATTGTTGATGCAAAGGGTCTATTTAAAAAAAAAGAAAAAAAAGGTAAATATTAATCTTGTTTGTTTCAATTGGAAAAGGACCGTACAATTTTAATACCTTTTTGTTTTGAAGATCAACAAAGCAAGTAGCTGAAGCGAGTTCTTTTTATATCAGTATCTATTTTGCCTACATATCCATTATCTTTTCGAAAAAGAAGAAAAACTAAACCAAAATCAGCAAAATAACTCGCAACTAAAAACTCCTCTACAGAAATAAAATTATTTTTGGGATTCTTTTTATAAGATATTTTAAAGGTTCATATTAAGTTTTCTTTATTTTGTTACGAAGTGAGAGTTTTGTAGAAATATTCAAATATATTGATATTGTTTACAAAACCTCGATTATTGGTCTTGCTCGAGTCTTCTATGATGGATAGTCAGGGTTGTTTTTGTAGTTAGGTTATCTTAATCCTTTTCTATCTCAATCCCATCATTTTCTATCCGTAATTATAAGTCTTGTCACGGTATTTTGTGCTTAAACTGTCTCTTGATATTTTATTAACAAGTTTCTAATATCTTCAATTGGATTAATTTAAAAAAAAATATAAACGTTTTTGTTTGATTTCCTTAAGGGGTGGAGGCCTCTCTCAAAGTTCAAATAACTTGTTTGACACTTCTCTTATAAAATGAAGTTTATTTTTTTTGTCTTCTCTTCTTTTATTCTTTATCTCTGTGCTCCGTGAGAGCTATTGAAGTTTAATTACTTTTTTCATTTTCTTTATTATTAAGGGCGACGGAATGAGTTGCCTCTCTGTCTCCTTTATATACATTTATGTAGAGCGTTTTTAGTGAAGTCAAGTATGAAAATAATTTCATTTCCTTCGTTAAATCGTTTTTGCGCCAGTTCTTAAAAGTGTTAATTTTAAATCATTTTTTTTTTCCTTATTTGACTCTTTTAATTTCGTATAATCATTCTGTGAATTTTGTCTGTCGCAAAGAAAAAAATTTCTTTCACTTCTTTGACAGGACTCGTACTACCCAGGCTTTTTTATAATTTAAAATAATTATTTATATTTTATACCATATTTTATATTTTAGACTTATATTTTATATATTATAAAACATTTATTTTTCTCCTTATAAAACTTCATGGTCTAGTTTTAACCTTATCATAATTAGTTCCCTATTATCTAAATGGTCCCTAATTATAAATTTCTTTTAGAACTATGATACGTCTGAAACCAAGTTGAGACGAGAGTTCGAAGGTTACGGACCAATAAAAAAGGTAGTGTTTTTGAACTTTTTCTTGCTCATTCCTTTTTTACCACAGAAAAGTTAACTTTTTTTTAGTTTTAGCTTTCGTAAGAAAGAGGTCAAGTATGCTTGACGTATGAGGAAGAAATCTCTGAAATATAAAGGGGAAAGCATTTGTATCTGAATATGAAGTATGCTCTAGAGTATAACACGCTTGTAAAAATAATATGCTCATGTTTATGCTTATGTTATGCTCATGTAATATTTTTTGGTATACGGGACAGGAAAGCTCTGTTTACTGTATTCAGGGACTAGCTAATATTATTGTTTTTTGTTTTTTTTTTTTTTCTAATGAATAAAGATTTACATTTACGTCGCTATGAGGTTCGGAGAACAGGGAGAATTTGTTTTCTGGAATAGTTACTATTTCTATATTATGAACTAAAACAAGCCAATATTGGGAACGGTAGTTTGGCTTCTTGGTGAAAGCCCGTTAAGCAGGGCTGACACTGAGAATTTAAAAATGTCCTAATAGTTACTTGTAATAATCCTAACGATTGAAAAAAAAATGAAGATACTTTAATAGGAATACGTTTCTTTAAAAGGAAAAAGAAACTTGAAAAAAAGGAGATGTTACAAGAGGATAATACGTTTCTTGAATATACTTGTGGAGGATAATGTTTAATGTATGAAGTTGAAGTATGTTGCTGTATGTTTAGTATGTTGTTGAAGTGTGAAGTTGAAGCATATTGAAGTATGTTTAATGTTTAAATGTATGAATGCATAATATATGTGTAATGCATAATTTAATGTGTGAAGATCCTCTAAAGACTGGAATCCCTAGGAATGGCAGTCTAGTTGATGATTATACAATATGCCTATACTTTACGTATGGAGGATTTTTAATTGAGAAAGGGAGGGGGAATGTCTGATCCTAGGTGTGTCCAAAAAGGCTAAGGGTACTAAGGTGAAACTTCATGGAATGCTAAGAAATATGATGAACTAGATCTAAAGACACAACGTGCATCTAGGTTACGAAAAGGGTGTATCTGCGAAATATTAGGAAAGGCTTAGTCTATTAACCTGAAACTTTCAGAGCCACTACTTCTAATGCGACTTAGCAAGACTTAGCAAGCGACTTACTGCGATTACTTGTGACAGTGAGTACACTTGTGATTGTTGAACTAAGATAAAATAGAATAAGTACATCCTGCTTGTCCAAATGGCGTAGTGCATCCGGGTTTTCAAAGGGGCTTATTTCAAATATCCCACGAATGGCTAAGGTCATAAAGTGAAAATTTTAAGGGGGGTCTTGAACCAAAGCAAAAGACACCATGAGCATTAAGTTTGTCAAAATTCGTTTGTGGGCGTATCTATATTGATCTTAGGCACTAATCTTGGTAATAAGTTAAAACATTCAGGGAATGCTAACGGGGATGTTAAACTAAACCAATTGACTAAGACCAGTTTGTAAAAACAGCATATCTTTAGTATTGCAAGAACAGGTAGAAAAGGGTCTTAAACTGAAACATTCTGAGAATGTTTAGGGGGATGTCGAACTTTAGAGACACGATATGCATCCTGTTGGTCAAATGGGCGTATCTGCAATATCTCAGGACGGCTTAGACACAAAAGTTGAAATTTTCAGGAAATGTCGATTATGATATTAAGCTAAGTCAAAAGTCACCATATGCATCCAGGTTGTCAGATGGGCGTATCTGCAATATCTCAGGATGTCTGAGATACATAAGTTGAAATTTTCAGGAAATGTCGATTAGGATATTAAGCTAAATCAAAACTCACCGTATGCATCCAGGTTGTCAAATGGGCATATGTGCAATATCTCAGGACAGCTTAGACACATAAGGTGAAATTTTCAGGAAATGTCGATTAGGATATTAAGCTAAGTCAAAAGTCACCATATGCATCCAGGTTGTCAAATGGGCGTATCTGCAATATCTCAGGACAGCTTAGATACATAAGTTAAAATTTTCAGGAAATGTTGATTAGGATATTAAGCTAAGTCACCATATGCATCCAGGTTGTCAAACGGGCGTATCTCAGTATCTCAGGACGGCTGTGACACATAGGTTGAAATTTTCAGGAAATGTCGATTAGAATATTAAGCTAAGTCAAAAGTCACCATATGCATCCAGGTTGTCAAATAGGCGTATCTGCAATATCTCAGGACGGCTGTGATACATAAGTTGAAATTTTCAGGAAATATCGAATAGGATATTAATATTAATGTATATTGTTAATAATACATAAGTTGAAATTTTCAGGAAATATCGATTAGGATATTAATATTAATGTACAATATTAATAATATGAATGTGTAGGATGTATATTAATGTCACCATATACATCCAGGTTGTCAAAATGGTGTGTCTGCAATATCTCAGTAGCATTTAGGGGCATTAAATTGAAACTCTCAAAATGATAAGGGATATGTAGAACTTAATGAAAATTCAACAATATGCATCCCGGTTTTCAAACGGTATATCAGTAATATTTCAGGAACGGCTATATGTTTAGATAAAACTTTCAGGGTAGTTTGAGGGGGGTATTGAACAAAATCAAAAGATACTGTGTGCGTCCAGGTTGTTAAAATGGTGCTTGTACCATCTCAGGAACGGTTCAGGGTATTAATTTGAAACTTTCAGAGAATGTTGAGGGGCATGTTGAACTTAATCAAAAGACACTCTATGCAACCTGGTTGTCAGAAGAACGTATCTGCAATATCTTGGTAAGGACTACTATTGGTATTTAGTTATAACTCCAATGAATGTTGAACTAATTCAAAAAAATAGTAAATGTGTCCGGGCTGATAAAATAGTATTTGTAAGGGTTCATGAATACTCAGGAATGGTTAAGGGTATTAAGTTGAAACTTTCAGAGTGATTGTTGAGGTGTATGTTGAACTTAATCAAAAATCACTGTATGCATCCCAGTTGTCAGAAAGACGTATCTGCAATAACTCGGTAAGGACCTCTATTGGTATTTAGGTGAAGATTCAGTGGATGTTGAACTAATTCAAAATATAGTATATGTATCCAGGTTGATAAAGTAGCATTTGTAGTGATTCATGAATAGTCAGGGGTATTAAATTGAAACTTTCAGAGAATTTTGAGGAGGACATTGAATTTGGTCTGTGTAATCATCCAGGTTATCAGAATGATAACCTGGAATGGGAGTAGTGGCACCACTATTAAGGTGAACGTCCCTGACAATCACAGAATCTGTCTCTAGTTTCGATCGAACTAAACGAATCAAATCACACAATTTTATATCTAAAACAGTGAAATTTCCCGTCCATAAACAGCTATAGGCTCGCTAAAGACGTCATTCCTTAGACTGACAGTCGAAACACATGGGCTGTTTTCTGTAGGAAGGAAAGTATAAAGAGGGATTTTCAAGGAGGATTTACACGGGGAAAGTTGCCAGAATTCATATAAGGAGTTTCTTTTTATTTGTCTTACTTTTTCTCTGGTGACTCAGCTCTACTTATGGAGAAAAAAATCCGGGAGGATTGTCTGGGGTAAATTTTCAGTGGGGAGGGAATTGTCTGGAAGATTTTTCCGCGGGAGAAATTTTCTATGTGAGGAACTTTTCATTGTGCTGTGGAAAATTTTTCGCGGGGGATTTCTAGGGAAAATATTCCTTTGAGAGTTGGGGGTATTTCCGGCATGATTTGAAAAACTATCAGAAATTAAATAGAAAACGAGCCTCTTTTTTCTAGTGAAAGCAAAGAAAATTTCTCGGGGAGGGGTCGTTCCTGAGGAAGTTTTCAGCGAGGAGGGAATTCTTCGAGTAGATTTAAACGGGAGTAATTTTTTGTAGGGTGGGGGGGGAATTTTCCATGGAGGGGGGGTGGATTTCTCGGCGTTATTTACGAGGTGATCAGAAATTAATTTTTTTTAAATAGTTTCTTTTTAACTAAAAGTAAGGAACAACATTAAAACTTAAAACGAATTGAATTTGTTCCGCGTATGAGGACTCCTCCATTCCTCGCTCGTTACGCTAATGTTTGACTTTTTGAGCCAATTCTATAACACTGACTCTCGAAATACAAGGGCCGTTTTAGCGTAGCAAGTGAGGGACTGACAAGGGAGAAGCTGCCAGCATATACGGAATAATCTCCATTCGTTGAAGTTTTAATTTTGTTCCTTGCTTTTAGTTGAAAAAAAAATGTTTAATGCCATTTAGGTTTGAGTTTGTAGTGGCATTTGCTAAATGGAAGTCATATTTTGTTAAATTTCAAAGCTTAAAACTACTTCTACAACACCAATTATCAGACCTTTTTTATCTAAACTAGTACTGTCGAGTTTCTATTTAGGGATTTTTACGTCATTAACACTATTAGTTTAATTAGTTTTTTATTCTATATTTCCCTTTTGTGCAATTCAGTATCATTTTCTGGTCAATGAAATAGTCATAAATCCCTAATGTCCACCACATTTGTTCTAACCATTATCATGCCAATTAGAGTCACAACACCATTATAAGTTTATGTCTCCTTTTCCCCTGATTAGCATAGGATCAAATAATTCCTCCTTGGATTATGGTTCCCTTAGGAGTTTATCTTGGCTTTGTTGATGTAAATGTGTTCTGCACGAGGCCTTTCCAGAAATAAATGTATGGTGGAATTTTTTATTACTTTTTGCTTATCTATATAGCTTTCTATTCTGAACAGGGAGGGTTTTTGTTATTAATTTTATTGAGCTGAATAGTTACGGAATTTTGAAAAGAATGAACATGAAATATTTATTAATAAAACAAAATGGCAACCCTAGCCAACAGTGAACATAGTTTGATAGCTTTGCACGTAAAACAAGAGCTAAGAGCTCACATGACACTTGTGACGAGGCTGGAAGAGTCAAGAGCTCATTTGGCACTTGTTATGTCAGGACCTAAAATTAAACTTGGTATCGATTTTCCTATTCTTTTTTTATTGGCAACTATTGCAAAGATAAACTTGAAAATTAAGTGTTCCTGTAGTCTCTTCTTGTTCGATATTGTGACGTTGGTCCCACGATCATCCCGATCTTTTCACTCTAAGCGTTTTCCAAATTTTTTGGTTCACCCTCCAACTCCGCCCAATGTCACCGGATCCGTTCAGGATTTAAAATGAGAGCTCTGCAACACGAGGTCATTCTAAATATCAAATATCATTAAGTAGATAAAGGTTTCATCCCTATTTTGAACTGTTTAATTTCATTAAGATCCATAACCCGTTCGTAATTTAAAAATACGCATTTTTTTCAAATTAACCGTCCTTTCACCCCCCCCCCAGATGTTTGAATCGAGAAACAACTATTTCTAATTTAATATGGACCGGTCCCTGACGTACCTGCCAACTTTCAGTGATCACGTATCTAGTTCCGGATCTTCTTTCTGTAAAAATCGTTGTGGTCTGGCATTCGAACCTGAGACAGTTCGCACCCTAAGCGATAATCATACCCCTATATCAGCAACCACACTTAACAGGAACAATCATCTGTCTCATCGGCAAATAAAATTATTTTCTACTATCTCGGTCGCTCGCTTCCCTCCCCCCCCCCCCAGATGGTCAAATCGGGGAAGAGACTATTTCTAATTTAATCTGGTCCGATCCCTGATACGCCTGCCAACTTTCAGCGATCGCTATATTGATCACGTATCTAGTTTCGGATCTTCTTCATGTAAAAATTGGAGTGGTTCGGGACTCGGACCTGAGACCTCTCGCACACTAAGCGAGAATCATACCCCTAGACCAGCAACCACACTTAACAAGATCGATCATTTGTTTTATTGACAAATAAATATCTCCTCAACTATATCGGTTGCTCGCCCCGTCCCCCTCCTAAGGTGGTCGAATCGGGGAAGAGGCTATTTCTAGTTTTAATCTGGTCTGGTCGCCTGCCAACTTTCGTTGTCCTAGCTTATCTGGAAGTGCCCAAACTAGCAAAGCCGGGACCGCCACACAGACAGATGGGCAGCAATTGCGATCGCTATATGTCACTTGGTAAATACCAAGTGCTATAAAAATGGAAAGCAACGCTGGCTACTTAAGTGAACAACGTGCCATTATAAAAAAAAACAGCTGCTAAGATAATTCTGTGCGTAATCACCACCTATGATTATGAAAGTAAATAGAGCATCCAGAGATAGATTAAAACCGAATACCGTCTTAACAAAACGCTTATCAAATTCATTTGTGCCTTATTATGTGTTAATTATCAACAAGTACTAGTCCGCTTCAAAGAGTATTGGCCACCTATATGGACTGCACCTGCCGCTAGTAAAAAAAAAAAAAAAAAAAATAACCAACGTCATCTAGTGTTTTTGTGTAACTTGGCTGTGTTTTTAGCTTTGGATCATGTTTTTAAGAAAGAAAGAACAGACACTAACCACTCTACTAATTTTGCCATTGCTATTACGCTGAAAACCTGCTAAGAAATGCCAAGTGCTAGATGGTGTTTGTGATTTCTTTTTTTTAACACTCGCACAAATTTTCGCTCCTGTAAGTTACTCTTTCTCTTGGGCCAGCTTTTTTTTTAATATTGGAAGTTCAAGCACTTTTAAATTGGAATTTATTCTTGAATATGACATCTTGTATGATTAAAAATATTTCTGAAAAAGGAATGGAGGCCACCCCAGGGAGCGAAATCCATAATTCATAAGTTCCCACATCCTGAGAAGAATAATCTTCAAGACAGGGTTTCATTAAATTAGGGATTATTACAGCCAAATTGAAAGTATTTGCAACATGGAATTAATGTGGTGAAAAGGGAGTACTAAAAAAAATGAAAAAGGGACATATTAATTAACTTAACTTCGGGTAAATATATTTCTTAATAATTGTAACAATTGCAAAACAAAAAAAAGCCTTTGTGTTTATCTGATGATTATCATGGGTTTCGATATATCAAATGTGTATTCAGAAGAAACTTTCTAGAAGCCGAAAGGAGTCTATTATGGATTCCAGGTGCTGTTTTTCAGAAGAAGAAGAGGGAAATATCTTCCCTCTAGAATAAAATGTACCATTTTATAATAAAAAAAAGACATGAGAAAAGTTTAGGCCTTTATGATTTAATTAGAAGATGAAAGAGAAGCCTTTTTCTAGCGCTTTGCGAGGGAGATATTAACTGAAAATTAGACCTACGTTGCCTGGGCAACGTGAAGTGTTGCGGCAGCCTTTGTCTGGTTTCGCCGATCAAAGTTTTGCGAGAGCAACACTTTGGTTTTGTTTCTTCGCTATCGGTTAAATGCTGAAGTTGTCAAAACTATCAAAGCATTCAAAGCGGCATATTCAAAGCAGAACACAATCAGTAATGACATGATCAAATTCTTCAGCGTTGAAAAAACAACAGCCGATTATTACTTACTAGGCCCCTAAATGTCACTTTGCAGCCGGTTGAACTTTATCCTTTTCAATCGTAGACATCGTGACCGATGGAAACTTGGAACAATATCTTATATAACCTTGGTATTATAAAGCTATCTGTAACTTTTCAGGATCAAAAGACAGTAGATGTGTACCAATTTGCACAAATTCGTAGCCCTTCATGAGCCTCCTCTAGCAACCGATTCTTACTTACAAGTCCCTCTCCCGTGATATACATCTAGTTTACCGGAAACAAATAATGGGTACACCAACTAGCAAAAGTTGCAAACCCCTCGTCGCTGAAGATCATTGTAGCGTAACAGCTGATTATTACTTACAACTCCCCTACATATCTCACAATTGGTATCGGCCTATTTATGGTTTAAGTGTGTACCTTACCACTGAAGTTGTCAACCCCTTGAAACTTTCAAACTGGTAGATTTACAGGGATCGAATACAATGTGCACCAATTTCCACAATTTTCTAGCCTAAAGTGAACCGACTCTTACTTACAAGTCCCTCTTCCGTGATAGACATCAGGTTCAACCGGAAGCAAATAAACGGATACACCAACAGGCAAAAGTCACAAACCCCTCATTGTTGAAGAGAATTGTAGCCTAACAGCCGATTATTACTTACTAGGCCCCTAAATGTCACTTTGCAGCCGGTTGAACTTTATCCTTTTCAATCGTAGACATCGTAACCGATGGAAACTTGGAACATTATCTTATATAATCTTGGTATTATAAAGCTATCTCTAACTTTTCAGGATCAAAAGACCATAGATGTGTACCAACTTGCACAAATTTGTAGCCCTTCATGAGCCTCCTCTAGCAAACGATTCTTACTTACAAGTCCCTCTCCCGTGATATTCATCAAATTTACCGGAAACAAATAATGGGTACACCAACTAGCAAAAGTTGCAAACCCCTCTTCGCTGAAGATCATTGTAGTGTAACAGCTGATTATTACTTACAACTCCCCTACATGTCTTACAATCGGGAACCAAGTTGTTCTTACCATCATTTACACCAGAAACAGATAATAGGTACACCAATCAGCAAAAGTTGCAAACCCCTCATTGCCAAAGATGATTATAAGCTAATAGTCGGCTGTTGCTTGAAAGTCCCCTACATATCTCACAATTGGTATCGGCCTATTTTTGGTTTCAGTGTGTACCTTACCACTGAAGTTGTCAACCCCTTGAAACTTTCAAACTGATGTATTTCATGAAGGAATTTTTGTATTAAAAAATGGATTATATATACTTTGATCAGCTCATTAAGGTCTATCGATTGCCGTTGAAAAAAAAATTATATCTGTCTTAGTTCAAAAGTTGACTTTTTTGCCGGAGGCCAACTTGCTAACACCACCACTTAAAAATGAGCAAAGGATAAGCTCTAATTTCATTAGCAATGAGAGAACTTTTAACGTTTAAGAAGCATATCTGATACCATTTCTCTATTGCAATCCCAAGTAGAAAAAAAGAATGGTAAAGTCAGCTGAAATCACGAACAGAAATGGGCAGAAACAATAGATGGCAGCACTTTCGGACCCGTGGGAAAATCGCACTTTTTTGTTTCTGTAAATTTTTCTATTTATCACTCAAAGAAGATATATTGGCTGTGGGACCGGAGAACTGCTGCATATATTTAACACTTTTAGACTTTAGTCCATCTTCAATTTGAAATTGGTGCCTGCCTGCTAGAACGGAGCTTTCTACTCGAAAGCAGAAACATGATTTGATGAAACAAAAGCTTGGCTGCACAACTTCAGATACTCCTTTCTGACATAGGCTATACAACTCCACTTCACTTCGCACACCATAGGCTCTGGCTCGAGGACAAGCAAAGACCATCCTTTTTGGCCCCAGGCAAGAGTTCTACGGAGCTTTCCAAAATGTAATGTCATATTCATCAATCCGGCCCGAGGTCCACACTTTCCGTAAAAACTGCACAGTTTAGACCCTTACCAGTTTCCAGGAATAAGCTGAGATCGGCGGCATAGAAAAAAAAAACGGGACAAAACCAAAGTGTTGCTCTCGCAACACCATTAGTATAATTTCATCCGATGACTTTGACAAATCGATGAGTGATTTTTTATTTAGTTGTGCTGTCGTCTCAAGACCGCTTCGCAGTTGTGCAGAGTTATTGGTTTAGGCGAATGATTTTATAATTTCGCACCATATCCTAGTGCTGGCTTTATTGCACAGAGCAGTCTAATCGCTTTCACGCGAAGACAGAGGGTTCTTTTCGCGTCACGATCATAATTAATGATGATTCTTTTTTTTTTGATATTTGTGCTGCGTTGTTGAATTTTAAGAAATAAGATTTTGCCAGTTAGAACCGTGTACCAGCCAGTTAGCCAGTTAGTCTGTACTGTGCTGGTTAAATAATTAAAGAATACTAATTCTTAGCCGAATATCAAGTTGACAGCCTTCAACGAACGTTACAATTAATGCAGTTGAGATTAATGTATAAAAATAATAGATTTTTCCGGGGCACTTTTAACTTCAAAAGTCACAATTGACAAAAGTCTTATCAGCTTTTTGACTTCAAAAGCTCTTGGATTGTTTTCCGATTAGTATATTGTTTTCAGTGTTTTGAGTTTTCAAATTCTACACCTAAATGAGACGTTCTACATCCAAACCGTAAGTAATGATGATGAAACACTGGAAAACGTCACGAATCTCCGCCTCATCCTCATTTATTATAATCAATCGACTGTGACTGTGTCTAGTATTTGTTGATTGCTAGGAAGTCATTCGCGTTCAAACCCAGAAGGTTCATAGCCTTTGGTAGCCACTGACAGTCCTTGAGAAACCCCATCGCCCTACGTACAAATCCAGAGACTTTGCCGGCTGGTAGATAATACCGCTATTTAGCTAGCGCTAATTTAAGCAAATCAGATTTCTTATTGGATATTTTGTTTGGGTGAAAGATTCTATAAAAAATTCTGATTGGCTTATATTTGCGTTAGCTATATATCGGTATTAGCAAAATTTCATGGTGAATGGGCAAATCAGATCGTAAGCGATGCGACAAGATTTACTACGAAAAGTGACTTGTCCAACTATTGAACCCGAAGAGAACTTTTGAGAAAAGATTTGATTATAAAACAATAATATAAAATTATTGTCGCGAATTTAAAATAGAACATTGAAATAGGAATGTAAAATACTAATAAAGTATAACAAACTAGGTAATTGTAAAACCAAACATCTTGCAAAGAATATGGGATAAAAATGGACAAACTTAGGAATTATAAACAATTAAATTATGTGCAAAGAATGCAGCTTGTTGTTGCTGTATTTTTGTTTAAGAATTGCTGGGGTAATTAAGATTATTTTTTACTTATTTCTTTTATAACTAATTTTCACAGGATTAATGATAAAATGGGAAATATTTATTTTCTGGGATTCGACATTGCCTTTTGACCAAAGTGAGAACATGATCAGGGGTGTCGTTGGCGGACAGACGGCCGTTGGGAAATAATTTTGGTAGTAATTTGGAATTATTTCCCCCCATTAATTGGAAAAAATATTATATAGCCCATGCCCCTTGACTATCCGGATATGACCCCCCCCCCCCAATAAAAACTTTGGAGATCCGCCCCTAAACAGGATAGTATATTTTCAGCCAGTATTTGAATATTCAACTTTTTTAGATAAGGCGTGACGGGCTCTCAAGGAATCTTCCTATACCTCCCATATTAAACATTTGGATTTTGTCTGATGTTCCTGAATTAGTGATTTTGGCGGTTTTTATTTTAACGGATATAAAAACAGAATCTGGTAAATATTTTGATCAAATCTTAAAACATACAATTATTTGTTTTGTAATTCCAAAATAATTATAAAACCTGTTTCGGGTTTGCATTCTAGATTGCTACACTTGACACTGCTGTTGTGGGTACCCCCCAAAAATAGAGCAAAGATATTCTATTCAACAATCAGAAACCTATTTCTGTAATATTCCCCTCCGAAGACTAGATGCAGCTGTAATCGGAGCGCATAAGAATGCATAAGTTAGACCAAGGGACTAACCATTCGGATTGTTCTAGAGCGATTCATTGAAGTATTAGTTAGTTGTAACCGGTTTAAACAGAGTCTGGAGAATCAGTAGCGTGAAGACACTAAACTGCCGGTCAATAAATATACATAAAAAAAATTATATTGTATAAATAATTGCAAGCAGAATTGCTAAATATAACCTGCGCCTATTCGTATTTTTAGTGTAAACCCCTTAAGTTCAACCTTCTCATGTTTATTTAGTTGAGGCGACGAAGAAAACTGATAACTTTGTCTTTGACCGAGTTACCGCCTCTGAAAAAGAATTGACTAGGGAGTAAAATACTTTTGCTAGGCCATAATAATTACGTGGCAATTGCTGTTCCTTAAACGGAGTCCCATAAAGCTGTTTCATATATTGCTGTTCCATTAAGTCCTTCATGAAGTTCCAATTCCTTTTAAAATAGCTTTGTGACACTATTCCGCCTCATTTAGTGACGAATTTCTTTCTGTCTGTCCCATAATCAGAAGGATGAAAAAATTCACGATATTTGGCAATTTGTCATCCATAAAGTGTGATCTAGTTATTTTTGCCTTCCTTTCTATATAGCCCTAAAGTCCCTTGTGTATCCCTTGGAATGGGATCGAACCATATTTTCCTTGGGGGTTATTCTTAAATACATGGCTAGTCAAACAAGTGCCTAAAAAAATCGTTAGACAAAACAAGTCTTCGCTTGTTTTGCAATGGCCTACTCAAAGTACATCCCATTTAGTATTTGATGAAATTATGATAAGAATTTTACCTTGAGACAATGATTTTTTGTATTAAAATCAACTTAGTGGAAGTGAATAAAAACTTGAGAGCTATGCTAAATAAAATAAAGCCAATACAGACGGTCTCTGTGAGAGGCAAAGCTGAGATAACATTTTCCGAGTTAAAATTGATTCATTTCACTTGTTGATAGATAGTCTATCATCCATCCTAGGCTAGAACTAAGGTAGATAGGGATAGAGTAGGAATAATTGAAATAGTCTATCAGTTCTGTGAGCCCTTTGAAGTCAATTGGAGACCCTAAAAAGTGATCCAAAGCTTTATGGCTGACACTGTCCACAAGACTTGCTGACAATTATGAATTTTCCTACTGACAATATGAATTATTTCCTACTGGGAAAGCCCGCTTTTTCGACTTAATACCTTAAATTAGGTTGTTTTTTTCAAGACCACACTGTCTTTCCATGACGAACCTTTGAACTATTCCATTAAACGTTCAAAGGGGGATACGTCCATTTCTTAGACAGTGAAAAAGGCTACAAAAGTTCGGATATTTCAACCACATGTACAGCGATTGTCTCCAGCTGAAATAATAAAGCATTAAAATTAAAACTAACACATTTATACAAAACAAATAATAACTTCGGGTTCATTCGCTCCATATGTCTGAGAGACTTCGATAACTGGGTTCATCTAAAGTCTCTAGTTGTAAAATTCTTCTTTAATATTGCCTAAATGTAACATGAATATTTAATGAAGGTCGGAAAGCCTTTTTCGTCTTCTAATTGCAAAAGGAATATTTTAGAATCAATAATTATATAATTGATTGGTCACATCTGGAATTGCAATTGGGATGACCAAGATTAAGGTCGGAAAGGATAGGGAATCCATGCTAACGCAGGCGTATTTCTAATTGCAAAAGGAATATTTCGAAATTTTTGATTATATAATTGATTGGTCACATCTGGAATTGTAATTGGGATGACCAAGATTAAAGTCGGAAAGGATAGGGAACGCAGGCGTATTTCTAATTGCAAAAGGAATTCCAAATAATTAAATTCTAATTTAGATTCTTTAAATTAACTAATAAATACCAGACAGTCAGACCCTCATCCCATCTAGCCTATGCCCGCCGCTTAAAGTATGGATATATTGACAATATCTGCCTATATATAGGCAAATTTGGCTATATATAGGCAAATTGGACTATATATATAAACAATTTGCCTTTCTCAGTTATAATCGACAATTGTCAATTATAATTATAATTGTCAATTTGGCAATTATATTGCGAAAAGACTCTAGTTCGGCATTGAGGAGTGACATGCATGAGAGGTGTAGCATAAGTGGGAGACAGTAACAATGGCAATCAAAGGGTTAAAATTAACCTTGCACTTGATGCCCATTTAATTGGACAATCTGTCTTGGCTTTTTCTACAATTGGCCATGACTTTGACTTTTACCACAACTATTCCCTTTTTTAATTCAAAAATTAACGGATATAATATTTCAAAATTTATGATTATATAATTGATTGGTCACATCTGGAATTGCAATTGGGATGACCAAGATTAAGGTCGGAAAGGATAGGGAATCCATGCTAACGCAGGCGTATTTCTAATTGCAAAAGGAATATTTCAAAATTTTTGATTATATAATTGATTGGTCACATCTGGAATTGCAATTGGGATAACCAAGATTAAGGTCGGAAAGGATAGCGAATCCATGCTTACAAGGTTCAAGGTTCTTTTAATATAACCAAAATATACAAAATATTAGGTAACTCAAGGCTGAGAGTATAGCTCGAATGCAATTGAGCTACCTTTAAACAACACTAAATATGCAAAAAAATTAAAAATAAATAGTTTTCTTAACCAACCTTGGCAGAAATAAATAAAAAACAAATCCCGTGCCGTACGATACCATTTCCATCCTCCTCGCACCATTTTGAGACACAATTAAAATTACAACTTAAAACCAAGTGAGTCATAAGACATCTGGAGGCCTCATGGGCGAACCCCGGAGACCAACCCAATACTCAAAAAAATAATAAACATCCTTAAAATAACACTTTTTCATATTATTTAGATTTATAACTTTCAATCAGCACTCTTTTCAACTTCCGTCTTATAGCATCTATGCTTACATTAAAATCAATTTCATTTTTCAATCTTTCCCAATGTAGAGGAATCAAATACCTCAGGCAAAAACGCGACCTCTCTGTAACTACCTTAGGAGTCCGCAGATTATATTTACCACGGGTTTCAACTTGTGAAGATGAAGGGGAAGAAATAAGACCCATCGATGCAAAATATCTGGGGAGCTTTTCTCGTTCAAGCTTAATCTTAAACATAACACTTAAAAATTGGATACTTTGCCGAACAGGAAGAATATTATGAAGTGAAAAAAGGGTCTCTGTTGTGGATTTTAAGGGGAAGTTTGATGGCGATGGCAGAAAAGGTTTAAGGATACGAACTGCTTTATTTTGGATAATCTGTAAAGGGGTAACATTACTTTTAAAAGTGTTCAAAAAAATAATAGACGCATAATCAAAATGGGATTGCACAAGGGAAAAGTAAATGGATTTTAGAGCGCAATATGGAAGAAGGTTTTTCAGTCTGCACATTATACCAACTCCACGGGCAGTTTTTGCTCTAACCTGATTAATTTGCTCTTTCCATGACAAATTCTCATCAAACACAACTCCCAAATATCTTATCGATACAACCCTTTCAATAACAGACTCAGGTTCATTCGCAGAAAGGGAAACTGATTCTATATCTGGAAACTTGTGACCCGTTCTGCTGTAAACAATAAACTTCGTCTTCTTTCTGTTCAGAAGTAGTCTATTATCAGAGAGCCAAGTAGACAATCTATCGTATGTGGATGTTAAATTGACCACTAGCTCATCACGAGATTTACCAGAAGCGGTTGCTGCAGTGTCGTCAGCAAACTGAGTGTCTATAGAAGAAACTTCAGTAGCTGAGCACAAATCGTTAATGTAAACTAGGAAAAGCAGAGGTCCTAATACGGATCCCTGGGGAACACCAACCTTATCTGACTGCTGTAAAGAATCAAATCTAACATCATTATTTATAAGTATATGCTGCCTCCCATGAAGATACGATTCAAGTAACCTAAGGCAATTACCACAAATACCAGCATTCGAAAGCTTATACAAAAGAATTTCATGAGAAATGGAATCAAAAGCTTTCTGTAGGTCTAAAAATATAGTTGCAGGCGTTTAGCCACGGTCAAAACAATCACTAATATGTTGGACAATAATAGCCATAGGATGATCAGTGCAATGCTCGTTTCTAAATCCAAACTGAAGTTTAGAAATGTAATCAAATTTCTCAAAAAAAAAGAATAGATTCTGTTATACAGTGCTCGCTCTACAACCTTCGAAAAAGCAGAGAGTATCGATATAGGACGATAATTAGGCAGGAAGCCTCGAGTCATCACCTTTATGTAGGGCCACAATTCTTGCTGATTTAAATGTTGAAGGATAGACATCAGTTACAAATGTAAGATTAATTATGTGGCATAAAACCGGTGATATAACTGGGAATATTTCTTTGACCAAATTAGTCGAAGATCCATCAAGTGATCAAGGGATTGCGCAGGCGTATATACTATTCCAATCAAGAAGTGTAATCAAACCTTCTCTTTCTTTTGCTCTTGTGCTTTGCTATTATCATATTAAAATGTTAAATTTGGTAATTGTCACCTCATCTGATATTTGATGAAATTGACTTTTTTTTTAATTGATGGAGTTTGATGAATTGAGTGGAACTGAGTTGTTTTTTTTTTTTTTTTTTTTTTTTTTTTTTTTTTTTTTTTTTTTTTTTTTTATTATTATTATTATTTATTTATTTCAGACAAATAGGATTTTGGACAGATGAGGATATGATGCTTAAAAGGTTGAATTTATAACTCTGAATACCTTCTAGGGTTGTGAGTTCGTTACCCAAAACTTTTTTGTTTCTCTTGTTTTCTTTAAACGACGTTAGTAGTCAGTCCGTAATTTCGGTAGACCAAGATGAATTCGTTAGTTTTATTTTTCCTTGTTCAAAGCACGCCTTTCTCTTCTCTTTTCTTGTTTTTTGTGTGCCTTTCTTAAGACTTAAGAGAGTAGAAGAGGGTGCAAATTTTGTACTATGAATTGGTGAAAGTTGATATGTTACGTTTATTTACAGATTGTCCTGATTCATGACAAAAACATTGGAAAGCCACGAGGATACGCTTTCATTGAGTATGAGCATGAAAGGGATATGCATTGTAAGTGTTTTATCAGTATGGGCTTTGATCATGTAATTCATATTTCCACGCTGTCCAATACCCTCTAGGGTAGGGACCGATTTATTTTTGTGGGGAATCGGTGGCTTAATGAAAAGGTTTTTCCTTGTTTTATTTTAGGATTTTTTTTTATATTTTTTTTTTGCATTTATAGCTCCTTTCTTAACCCCAATATTCCTAGGGAGAAGTATCGTCTACACCCCTACCTGTGTGAGTGAAGGGTTAAATGTGTAGTTTCATGATCTTTTATGGAAGAGGGAGATCCAGACATCTTAAACTTTTTGTTCAATCGTTTACATTATGCACTGAAATGAATTTCTTTTTCTTCCTAGGATGCAAAAAAAAAAAAATATTCATTTATAGCTCATTTATCACGTGAGAAAAGTGAATCTTATACCGAGAGATCCAAATTTTCATGTGGTCGGTGGATTTCCCGTTAGATATTATGAGAGAACCCTTTCTTTAGCTCCATTCCCCCTCACGACCCTTTATACAGGCATATTTCAGCACGAGTTCATAAAATTTCGCAAATATTTTCTTTGTCTTTTGTGTGGTTCAGTGTTAAAAGATTACAGAAGATTAAAGATTGTATAGATTAATCTAAGGTTAATCTTGTCTTCTGCAATGAATAGCATCCGGTTAGGGTGTAATGATCCGCTTATGTGTGTAATGTTGAATCATGTCGGTACATTTATTCGATTTTTTCACTCTATTTCTCCATTTCTTTCCCTCTGTCCCCCTTCTTCTCTCTCCCTCCCTCTTTCTGCCTCTATCAGCCTTTCTCTCCCCTCTGTTCTAAGTCTCTCTCTCTCTCTCTCTCTCTCTCTCTCTCTCTCTCTCTCTCTCTCTCTCTCTCTCTCTCTCTCTCTCACTCTCTTTCACTCTCTCTCCTCTCATTTTCTCTATCCGTGTCTCTTGTCTCTCTGTCTAGTTGTAGTATTTTCAATTTCAGTGGTTATAATTTGTAGTAACCCGTAAAGTTGCAAGGCATGTTTACTGTGATATTATTCGTCTTATTTATAGTGAATATATAGATGAAAATGGAATTTCTAGAATCTTTGGTTATCAAATCGGTGAATGCTAGGAATCTAATTATTAATCTTTTTATTTTTAATTATTCATAAAAAGAATAATTTAGAATTACATGAATACTATCTGAATATACAAGGGGCTCATTAAACCTGATTTAGTAGGCTTTTGTTTTATTTAATGCCAATTTAAAGGCTTGATAGTTGTTGTTGTTTTTTTTTTCATCCATATTTTTCTTATGGTTTGTTTCTTAAATAAAAGCGATCAGGACAATTATATATGACTTATTAATTATACAAAGGGAAGAAAATCAATAAAATTAAGGAGTAAGGAGAAATAAAAGTATAAGAAGTCTGACTGATAAAAGAATACGGGAGAGTATTTTCTACATAATAATAAGTTGCTAGGGTTACAATCCGTAATATTAAGGTAAAAGTGAAAATTTTTTTTTTTTTTTTTTTGAATGGTCGAAAATAGTATAAAATTAGGTTAACGCTAATACCCAAAAGAAGCAGCATGGGAAAATTTTACAAGTAAATGCTCTTGTGTGGTAAAATATTATATAAAACATGTGTAATACTTTTTCTAAAATATCGTACCAATGATTAGACTGTATTTATATGTATATATTTCACTTCTATATATTAATTTTTTGTTTATATTTCCGGTCATTGAAGGATAATTTGGCACGATGTTCTTCGTTCATTCGTGACATCCCCCCCAAAACTTAGGTTTGTATGTTGTGGTAAGATACCGACATACATGATTAATAAAACGTGGGCTTAAATAACAAAAATTATTGTAATTTATTATAAAAATAATCCGTGCAAAAAAGGTAATAAATGTAAAAATGTGGCACAACAAATCTGTATGATGCGGGTTCGAATCTTGTTGGACAATTTTTCGGCGGATTTTGCATCTATATGCTGCCCTACTAAGGATGAATGCCATGAGTATAAATTTTCATATTATATTTTATGTAAAAAAAAAAAAACAACACATATCCTAGATCCTATGGATATCAATTTTTTTAGTGAAAAAAAGGGGGTGGTCTGAAACCGCAAAGTGCCTTTATAGTCTAACAATGTTGCTTTTAGCAGGTATTCGACTCTGTGTATATGTAAGGTGAATTGACCATTAGGTCACTGTCTTTGGAATGACCCTTTTCGACCCCAAAAGCCCCTTTGACCATGAAGACTAAGGCGTTCGTTTTTTATTCTTTCTTAATGTTTTTCTCTTCGGTATTTGACATAATGTAATCGACATTTGGAAAAAAAAAACATTTAATATCACATATTTGCCCTTTTCTGAAGTTTGGAAATCTTGATTAACACCGTATAGTGATTTTTATCCATTTAATATCGTTAGTATATAACATTGTTTACTCAAAATGGCTCCTTTGGTCGTGTGTGTTTTTCATTATATTCTAGCATGCAAATAAAACCTTTAAACCGTAAAAGAACAAGCAAATGAGGGAACAGTTTGGTATAGCTCGTAAAACACTTATTAGTTACTTGCTTTTGTTATAACAAATAAATTTAATTTTTAAGAACCTTTGATTATACTTTATTTTTCCAAATGTATATTACTTATATTCCTAGTTACCATAGGAATTTTGAACCTATTTACTTTTTTTTGTAACGCTTTTGACTTCATTTATATTTTTCTAGCATGCAAATAAAACCTTTAAACCGTAAAAAAACGATAGCTGAAAATGTAAATGAAGTCAAAATTGTGAATAAAAAATAATGAAGAGTGAGTTTTACGTGATAGAAATATGTGTAAAACTAAAATACAATTAATATGGTATAATAAGGTCAGCTTGGAAAACTCCTACTTGATTCTTACACTCTCAGAAATTCACTGTTTTGAGGAATCGGTTTTTTTTTTTTTGGTTTTTTTTTTTTTTGTCCAGAAAAGTACGTTATATCAATTTAGACTACTAGGATGTTTTAAGCTTCTTGTGTTTTTTTTTTTTTTTTTTTTTTTTTTTAGACTTTGAGGAGACAGTTGGTACTTAGAAACTTAATGTGAACAGTCAGGATTTGATCTAAGAGGGGAAAGGACTGGATATAAGTTTTGAAAATGTATACTCATTCGGCACTTTTCCTTGGATGGGGGTAGCATATATGAAAAATAAAAACTAACTATTTGCTTACCAGCTCTTAAAGAAGTTCCATTCTATGTTTTTTCTAATAAGTTGATTCCTTATTTTTATTTTTGTTTACTAAACAAATCAGAAGATTGATTTAACTATAATTATTGCTTTGCTTAAAATTGGGTGGGTTATTTGGGACTAATTCTTAAGTAAGTATTTATGTAAGTATTTTTTTTTTTCTTTTTTGATTTAAATTAATTCACGTAAGTATTGAGATAACTTGATTTTTCCAAATTAATGGTAAGTCTGGAGTCAAGTTGGTAAGGTTTTGGGTTCTATATTTCTGGGGGGGGTCTCTTGATTCGTGTCTTGAAACGGTAAGAGCTGTTGAATGGTTATTTCGAAGGAACCGGGAATGGTAAGAGAACAGTATTTATAAGATTGTAAGCTTTTAAAATTTTTAAAGGTAAACATTAAAAAAAATCAAAGAAAAGAAGTGGTAAGATTATTTTTAGATGCGAATTTTAATTGAATAGGATTTGAGACTGTAATCCGAAAAGAAATCGAAGATGATAAGGTAACAGTAATTTGGGAAATGTAAGCTTGTTAAATTTCATAATGGTGAATATTAAGAAATAAAACACGGGAAATGGTAAGCTGAGTAATTTTTAAAAGCTTAGTTTTGTTAAATAGTATTTGGGACTGCAACCCAAAAGGAACTGGTAAATGGTAAGGTAACAATAAATTTGTAAGGGTAATTATTAAAAAATGAAGTAAATGGAACGATAAGGTATATCAATTTCAAATTTTTTTTTATTAGTAGGATTTGGGATTTTAATGCAAAAGGAACTGGAAAAATGGTAAGGTTGGAATAGTTCTGCTAATTTTTTTAATGGTAAATATTAAAGAATGAAATACGGGAAATGGTAAGGTAAATTATTTTCAAAAACATAGTTTTATTGAATATGATTTGAATTGTAATCCAAGAGGAACCTGTGAATGGTAAGATAAAATAGTTTGAGGACTGCAAGCTTGAAAAACGTAATATTAAAAATGGATAAAGGAAGTGAAAAGGTAAATTACTGTCACGGATATATTTTCTTTGAGTAGAATGCAAGATCTCTATACAAAAAAAAGTACTCGGAAATGGTAAGGTGTAAATAATTCTTGGGCTTTAACATAATCCCTTAAAAGTTAATATCGACCAATAAAAATTTATAGGAAATAGGTAAGATGAACTAGTTTCAGAATGTTATTTTGGCTAGGTGTAATCTGATATTCTAAGCCGAAGGGAATTCGGAAGTGGTAAGATAAAAATACATTTGAAGACTAAGAGTTCTAGATAAAAATTAAAGATAATCCTGAAAAATAAAACTATTTGCTTGTAAACGAGAAAGATAAAATGACAAACTACTATTATAGGGCATTTTACTGATTGAGGATTGAGTTCAAAGAAATGATTTGGATACGACTTAAGTTGTAAGAACTGAAATAAAAAGGGAAAAAAGAGGAAATATTCATAAAAATGGTTGTCGTAAGCATATTTTGGCTTTGAAGAATTTTATATTAAAAAATGATAGGAAATCGGAAACGGTAAGACATTGAAAAAAGTAAAAATTTAGGTGCTAAGGTTGTATTCTGCTGAGTTTCAAATTTCATGTGAAATAGAAGCTGGACTTGGTAAGTCACAACTAATGTTTAGGTTTGTAAGGAAAATTATTAATATTTGACGGGGAGTTGATTTTACTAGTAAGATAACTAATTTCAATTCTGAGAACTTGGTTTACTGATTCGACTTTAAAAAAAATTACCAGTAAAGCAAGTATTTGATAACCTCATATTTGTGTAAAACATCCGGCTTTGCAATTATTTCTAATGGGATTGCAGAAGTGGGGGAGTTAGATTGTTTATTTGGGATTCTTAAAAATTGGTCAGAATTTTGGCAAATTTGGTACTAATTAGTGAAATAATATCTTAAATGTGAACAAAAAAACAGAATTTTCCTTCAAACTAGGTTATAACCTCATTATGAGGATGTCAAATAACACTTTTGTTGATTTGCTGGCAAACAATCCAATTTTTAGTCCATGTTTACTAATAACTTGTATAGGCTACTCAGCAAGAACCCAGTACCCAGCAAGAACCCATTCCGTACCCAGGAAGGGAGCATCCTCTGGGTGGCGGAAATTACGCCATTTCCTCACAGTTTATATATATATATATGTGTGTGTGTGTGTGTGTGTATATATATATATTGTGCTATTGTGCCCTTTTTTGAAATTCTCATTTTTGAAACACATGTGGGTGCCGAAAAAACCTGCGCTTCTTGAAAAATTTGTCGATATGGACCTGATCCCTAGGTTCATTCTAAAATTTGACCTGATCCCTAGGTTCATCCGTGCTTCTTTCTTACTTTATTTAGCCTTTTTGTATTCATTGACACTATTTCTTGAATTTGTTCCAAGATCGTTCTTTTCTGGAACTTTCATAAAAAATATGGTTAGACTGTTCCTTTGTCTTGCTCTTGCTGGAAACCGATCCGAGCCTCGTGCGGCAGTTATTGTTAGTACACAAGTGTTCTCTTTGGAGATAATTTGTAGATCTTTATACGAAAGGGGATTTATGCAGAATCTGAATGATCTAGAATCTGACTTAAATATTAAAAAGACTTGATGTTTTGCTTTCAAAAAAGACTTGTTTTGTCTCAAAAATGATATTTTAGAAAACAATGAAAAGGTCTGGTGTTTTGTTTGTTTTTTTTTGGGGGGGGGGGGGTCACTCCAAGAGTAATGTTTTTACGTATATTCATTCGGTGATCGATATTTTTGGTATGATTGTTAAGTGAATATTGAGGCTTTGTCATATCGATACATCGAAGCTTAAAAATATGAGCTTTGGATAAAGAAAAATTTTAAGGACCGAAAAACTGAATTAGTAAAAATGTCTGCGGATTTGAAAATTGCTTTTTTCACAACTTTCTTTTTTTGCCACCTCGTCTATTTGCTTACTTCATTTTTGTGACATACCTACTCACAGCTAAGTACCTTTCAAAAGTAAAAAAAAAAAAAGCCGAGTCGTTCAAATTTTAAGGTCTCTCAATTTGTTGAAATCAAGGTTTTCCTTGAAGCGAAAACCGTTCCATATCGAAGACCTGTTTTCCCCTCCCCAAGCTACTCATGACAAAATGTCCTGACCTGTACTAGTTTTTTTTGTTTGTTTTTTCAAATATGTGCACATCTAGAGACACATTTTGTTGGAAATAAGCTTAATTGAACATTGTATTTATGTCTGTAAATCTCTGAGGTGCTGAATTATTTTGGAAACTAGGGGTTTTTCTGGAAAGTGGTCTCAGAAATAGGTTCTGAGACCACACTGGATGTACATGGCCTACAAAAAGACGGAGAACAAAATATATGAAATCAAAAAAGGAAAAGGGAGTAACCAATATATTTTTTTAACCAATGAATTACGAAAATAAAGAATACATTTCAGCCAGACTCTGCCAAGTCGTCCTCAGTGCCAAATAAAGAAAAAAACTACCTTTGGACATAGCCCTAAAAAAAGCGTTAAGATTTCTTTTGGATGCGTGTCGATTTTCAGTCAATTTTACACTTTTATTAAGGTTTCTCCCCAAGGTGAATTTTTTTGTGCTAAATATATCTTTTTCGCACTTCTAAAAAGCGGTTGGAAAATATGGCTTTCACTGCCTTCCAAGATGGCTGGTTTGTTTGAGGGGGGGCACAGAGTGACAACATTCCGATAAGTGCATGAAAGTATACGTACGGCCTAGTTTTTTTGTTTTTTTTTCTCAGTGGGGATGATTGAAGTAGATTGTCTCAAAATATATTACTTAGCAGTATCGCGTAATATTTTCAGTATTAACTTCTTTCGAAGCTTTTCTTTGTTTCTAACTTAATAAAAATAAAAATAAATACAAAGAAAAGAATGTGCAATCTATAGCAGTTCTTCTTTCAAAAAACGACGTGAATTTTTGAACATAAGATCCTCTTCTTTGAACCTTTTAACGAATTTCGATGTTTTGGCTCATTGGGTGATTTACGAAAAGTTGATTGCGTAAAAATAATCTTACCCTTGAACTTACCATTGAAAAGTTACCCTTGAACTCCTCCTGGAAATTATGCTAAATGCAGGAGGAAATAGAAAAATTCTTTCAAGCAATACTCTAAAATAAATTGCTACAATTGGATGGATCCTATTATCTACAAAATTGATGGAACTAAAATCTTTCAACTCAAAACAACAAAGGGGCTACTTGTAAAGGTTTGTATAACTAAAAAATGTTTCTTAATTTCTACTGGCTTGAAATTTCACAGTGGAGAAACAATCAGGTTTGAAATGATGGGGGTTAATTGGCTTTCTTTTTTTACGTATGCTCAAGGAATAATGTGATTGGCTTAAAAAGGTACTATAGGCGTAAACCAGTGAAGTTATAGCTTACTTTTTAACATATCACTATATGAAAATAGTCTCTCTTTTTCTCTTTGGTTTTAAGTTCAGATAAATTAATTTTAATTGGTTATATTTTAGAGCGGAGAAAGAGGAATAAAACGAAATGAAAATATAAAATGACGGATATGATATTTCAAATAAGGCACTGAAAATAACAAGAAATTCTTTTTTTATGAATGCCAATAAAAGTCAATATATTTCGGCTTCACGGCCGGAAGCCTTTATCAGCGGGAACAAAAAAAAAGGTACAAGTCTGAAGTTCCAGCAGTACACAAGGAAACGTGTTAAGAAAACAATTCTTACTTCGTAATATGCAGAATAATCCTAGTTAACATATTTTGCAGGGAGAAGACCTTTATCTTCACTTCTTTCCTTGTATTTCCAGTTTTTCTATCACATTTCTAAATATTTGTGTTTATTGTCCAAGTCTTGAAAAGCGTTTAGAAATAAACGCCATCTAAACTGACTACCTAATCTATCAATATTTGTCTATTGATATGCTTTTGTGAGAAACAATTAGAAGGCATTGATGGTGTTTTGTCACATATATAGATTATTTGAAAACGGACAAATGCAGTCGAATCTATGTTTAATTTTCAGAATTTTTGTTTAGAAGAATTATACAACAATGAAAGAAATTAAGATAAAGATTCTCACACTGCAACATATGTTAAATAGGATTATTCTGCATACTGTGCAATACGAATTGTTTTCTTAACACGTTTCCTTATGTGCTACTGGAACCCTGGGCTTATACCCAAAAAATTCAAATCTTAATAATATTCACAGTGCAATAGCAACAAAAAAGGCAAAATTAAATTGATTCGTTTGACTCACGAGTATGTTATAATGCCACAAAGCAACAACAGTGGCACAGTAGGTTGGATAATGAAATGCAGCAAAATGAATTTGAATAGCCAAACGAATTTTTATCCTCGGTGATAAGCCGAAATTTTCGAACTTAAATTATTAATAGTGAAAAAAGTTTTTTTTTCCACTGTCTTGTTTGAAATGTTATTCCCGTTTTCTATATTTTTATTTCGATTTATTCGTAAATAGAAAGGCAGTGTGGTCTAATAAATTGTTTACAGAGGAAGAGAAGCAACCTATTCATAGTTTAGCCTGTCTGAATTATCGTGTGAAACTTCAGTTTAATTGTTTGCAAGCGAAATAAAGCGATAGCATATAGGTGAGTTGTCAAATGTCAGCACTGTCTTCAAATGAGCCAGCAGCGCTTAAAGTTTTATTGTATCCGCCCCCCCCCCTCAAAACAAAAATCTTGGATGTGACCTTGGTCAGGATAGAACTATAAGACGGATTATCATGTCGGTCTATCTAAAAACCTATAGGGAATATGGAAGAATTAAAACTCCCCGACTATTTGTTAAAGGTTGACGCCGTATCTTCATTAATGTTGCTTCTTTGAGCCTTTTTAACCCCAGTGTAGTGTTGCTATGCTCCTGTCCTTAGTTTCCAGAAAAATGGAGGATTTGAGACGTAACTCCTATTGACTCAGATTCGCAAACGACATTCTAGTGACCGTCGGTTTGGTAATATGGCTGCAGCTTACGTTATCTAGCTTCTTTTGCTCTTTATAAACCAAATTCAATTCTGCTATACTCCTGTTTCCTTTTGAAAAAGAACAGAGAAGACATGAAGTTAATCCTGTGTTGACTTAGCATCGCAAGTATCATCTATTGGCCGTTGGCTTGACGTTAGCCATTATAATGATCGACTCTACGTCGCAAAGGCCATCTAGTGACAGTCGGTCTAGTGATACCGCCACAGCTTGATTGATCTGGCTTCTTTCTAATTCCAATTCAGCATCAGCATAATCCCTTGCTTAGCAAAAGAAACGAATGTCAATAAGCCTTGCTTTTGGTAGTCTTTATTTTCATGAAGTCTTCAATCGTACCTATTTAACTGACACATGTTAGTAATTTCAAGTATTTCTTGAAACATGTTAGTAATTTCAAGTATTTCTTGAAACAAGTTTGGGTTCTCTATTAGATATTGAGGATGGAAATTCCTCCTTAAAGCGGAATTCAGGATTTTAAGTCATGAGCATTTTAGTGAGAACGTTTGTTTGTTGCAGTCACATGTATGACTGCAACAAACGTCTTGTCTGGTTACGTCTTATTCGGCTATGTTTCCATTATGTTGAAGGGTTGTATGGCTTATTTATTCATAAAAGGGGTATATTCCACTTTTAGACATTATTAATATGTGTAGATATAATGTTATGAATGTTTTATAGTATATGAAAGGTATACTGCTTTCTACATAAAATTTCTATATATATATATATATATGTAAATATATATATATATATATATATATATATATATATATATATATATATATATATATATATATATATATATATATATATATATATATATATATACTTGCTTTCCACTTTCTATATTAAGATAAACTATATAAAGAAACTATTAGTATGAAAAAAATGACAAGCATCTTTTATATAATACGAAAATATACATTAAAGGCTATATCGAGCCTATTAAATATAAGATAAAGGCTATACCGTATAAAGGCTAATATACTAAAAGCTATATACTATATACTAATAATATAATAATATACTAATAATAATATAATATACTATATACTATAATATAATAATATATACTATATACTATAGATAAAGGCTATATACTAGTTTAAGTATGATGGTGCTTTCATGCTACATATCTGAACATATCTACATGTAGAAACTTTCATGCTAGCATATCTGAAGATTTTACAGTTACTTTATGTAATGTTACTGAGTAATTTTTTTCCATAGCGTAGGCTACACCAAGAAAACTCTTGCTTTACATAGAATATTACGTTATGTAAGCTTATGCTAAATTATTGAATAGTCAAAAGTTAGTCAACAGAGTCAGCATAAGTTAGCAAACTTTTTTTTTAGATAATCTTTCATTTGTCATCAGAGCTTTAAGCTCTATCTGCATTCCAAATTTTTGATTAGTTTTCTTGTAATGATTTATGTTGGTCAGTGTGAAAGGACTTCAAGTGAAAATCTAAATGTGAGCGGTTATATTTAATGTAACGCAACTTACCACTTAGTATAGAAGCTTACGTATTTAGTGTGGTTGCCGTTTTATAACTCGTTAAATTTAAGATTCTTTCTTCCTCCCACGAGCTTTAGTCTTGCTACTATCTTTCAGCGATCAAGATGAATCAGGCTTGCTCAAATTTTGACGCCTATAGTAGCTTTAAAAACGGAAATTTCTGGAGAGATCATAATCTCTAAATCTAGACGCGAAGTACTTGTACTTCATTTAGTACTTAAGACCTGGTCTTATTAAGTATTTATGACCATAATTTTTTCATAGTGTATCTAATAACCAATTTTGGGTCATGATTTAAGCTGACACTCCTGTGAAAGGACCTGACTGTCTTAGTTGTCACGTTAGCTTCTTAGTTGTCAAATTCAGGTTGTCACGTCAGTGGATGCGACTTTTGGTCCGAAATAGGAATGGGATCTTTTTTTCTATTCAGCTTTAGTAGAACTTTGCATCAGAAGACATACAGGTCTCTAGTACTACTTACTACCTAAGAGCTAAACAAACGGAAAATTCGACCGTACAGTATGTGACAACCTCGGCTAAAAATCTGAAGATTAAAAATGCTTTTATTAGTAATGCTTGAAATATTGGTTAGGTCAAGTTAGATGGTTTCATGTGACTAAATTTCCTGTAAATGACTTTGATTGGCGTTGCCGTTTATGGAGGTTCGTTTGACTTGGGTAATGATTTTGGTTCCATTCATTTGTTGTGTAGTATTTAAAAAATAATGTAGTAATCTCACGCCCAAAAATTGATTATTACTTCTTATTTGCTTCCCTTCTTAGTTCTCAAAATGTGCAAATTGTAGCCTTTGAGTTTCTAAGACGTAAAGCAAAACTTATTGCATTTCTTCCTTTTTGTTCACAGAGCAGTTAAATTGATTTTTCAAGTCGCTGGAAATTTTTCCGCAGTGTTTTCTGGTTATTCACTGGAAAATCCCACATTTGCCCTATGGAGTAATGATCCCCATTGGCTACCTTTTGATGCGGTTCTTATTTCTAGCTTGGAAACGATGTTCCTAAGGAACTTTTAACTGTGTTTTTCCTTTTTTTAGATCTAACGTTTGATTATATTGGAACTATTGAAAGTTTTGTTTGTGATATCTTATTTTTGGTTTTTACTTGCGGATAACGTGGGTAAATTTCTAGTGGCAGGGTTTAGAGCCCCCCTACCAATTAAATTTTGAAGGTTCATAACTTGTTGTTTGCTAATTAACGGGACAGTATTGTGGTTACATTTCTAATTTTCCGAGGTACAAAGCGATATGACCCACTGCAAATCGACTCGTTTTAATACTTCTTTTTTCTTTTTTTTAATGTACAATACTATTGTGCAGATGAAACGAAAATACACCATGTTTCACTTTTTAACGGAATAAGTGTGAAAATTCTGATAAGTGAGTCATACCAGCAAAGGTGGATCTAGATTACAATCTAGGGGGCGGGGGGCAATGTGGAAAGGGTGCCAAAAATTGACCAAATTGACAAGTTTATTTTAAAATGGTGGTGTAAAAAGAGAAAGAAAAATCTTGGCCTCCCTCCTGGATAGCAGCTTAGCTATGTTGGTCATATTACATTTTTATTTACTTCTGCTACTGGAGCTAATCCATATTTAACCACATCTGACCTATTGTCAATCACTGACTGATTGGTACTCCTAAATCATATCGCATTCCCTAAAAGAAGTCTTTAGTTAAATATAGTTATGAAACCTGTAGTATTAGTATACAACGGCTTCAAAATCTTTAAGACGTCTTCTTTTTTATTTACATTTTTCAGGGTGCGAATATTCTACATATAATAACTTAAAAGTAAAATTGTTATAAACTTGTTTTTGTGGGGGATGTGTTTGGCGACGGAGCTTTGTTTGATTTTTCGTCATAACTCTTAAAAACATCAGCTTTTTGTTGCTATTTCATTTTGATGATTAAATCTTTATTCATAGCAGTTTCTTGTGCGTAGTTCATTTCCCTAGAATTCTAATTTCATGCCCCGTCTAGAGTCCTTCATTCCATAATAAAATATGTAGTATAAGTAACTCCACCGAAAATAGTCTCCATAATTTCTGTAATAGAAATGCAAATTGATGGAAGACATTTGTTTTTTTTTATCTTTCTTATTCAGGACTATTTATTTCATTTGTTTTTTTTTATGATTTAGCCGCCTATAAACATGCTGACGGAAAGAAAATCGATGGAAGAAGAGTACTGGTGGATGTAGAGAGGGCCAGAACAGTAAAAGGATGGTTGCCAAGGCGATTAGGTATTTCTTTTTCTTCTTTTTATTATTTTTTCTTTTTTTCTGATCGACATGTTTATAAGATAGAAAATAGAAGATAAAGAGAGAAGCGAATTGAAAAAGTGATTCAAGCAAGCTCAAGCGAGGGGAAAGACGCCCCCCCCCCCCTCTGAATCCGCTGCTGATTCCCTCTTTCCGGTTTTAGCCTAATAGGTGGTCTTATACTATGAATTCTTGGTCGTTGAATTTTAAATTTTTCTCTAAGAATGCTCGATGAAGAGCCGCGTTTTCAGTAAAAGCTCGTGGAAAATCGCCAGAACTTTTTATTGCCTATAAAATTTGTAAAGACCTGAAAGGTCTTACTTCTCTAAAAAAAAATTAGGGTTTTTTCTATTATTCTAAAAGACACGATTGAGTTTAACCAATTCTGATATTTGTGAATAGCGAATCCCTATCATAGTAATTTAGGATTTAAGGAATTTAATTTATTAGATCGGTTTTATTCTTGCATATGGAGCAATAAGTTACAACTCCTATTTTAAAGTTTATTTGAGGTGTCTGTGACAGTGTCTTGTATATGTAGAAATTAGTTTTTGTTAATTATTAGGTATACGACTTCCTAAACTCAGGGAGTCTTCATAAACTCAGGTTTCTGGCACCCTTGCCGCTGTTCTTTGCGACGTAAAACCAGGGTAGTAGTTTGGAATTTGGGAATTTCAGGACCCAAAGGCATCTTAAGTTCAAACAACTGTGTGCCGATTACGGAACCCTAAGGAAAAAAAGAATAAAATAGATGGCCTGATCGTATAACCCTGATTTCAGATATTGACCGAATAAATGTCCACACTAACTGTATACCTGTAAGGGCTATGTGCATCCTTAGAAACGAATATGATCCCGCATGGTATTACTGCCTCTGAAAGTGAAAAACTCACGTAATTTTTCGATAATTTTGAATTAATTGACCATATGAATTTTCAATTGATAGTCTTCTCTTCTCTTAGGGCAAAATTATTGTTTTCGACTATAAGTGGCAGAAAACGCCAATTTATGTGACACTTCTTCTTTTCTAAACGAGCACTAGAAATTTTAATTCCCGTCCGAATGAGTCTTCTCCCGATCTTATAGGAACATCCATTGGATACAATCACCCATGGGGGAAAACAAGCAAAATAATTTAACATGCATCATTGATCCTTCTTCTCGGGAAAAGCGCCATATTTCACTTTATTGTAGATATGGGCCGGAAACCTGTATATTAGAGTTCTGTAATATGCTGATTTGATGGTGTAGTTCTCATTGAGATCAGTCGTCATTTTAGGAGTTGTTTGGCTCTTTTTTGTAACCTTAAAAAAAGCTTGTGCAAGTTGTGCAGAGATTGCAAGTTTTTCAGATCAATCTAAAACCTGTCATATTTTACAAAAAAAAATTGACTTGATTTTAATATCTAATATAAAGGAAGCAAATTTATTCGTAAGTAAGTAAATTCGGCTGCATAAAGACTTCGACGGTCTATTTTATGCGAAAGGTTATCAATTTGGTAATGATAGGAGTTTGTTAACCTTAATGAGACCTAGCTGAACTTGTTATAAGTCGTGATGTTGGGTCTGTTTTATTGTTGGTTCTAGTTTTAATTTTCACGTGTTTTATTGTAAGTTTAGTTTTATATTTATTTATTTATTTTTCTGAAGACAGCTCCGTGGCATAGAGCCGAAATATTCGTTTAGTTCTGTCTAAATTCTACTGTTAAAAAAATCAATTTCTCGTTATGTTACCTTTTGTCATTTGTATAATGAAAAGGTAATGTGGTCTTACTCGTTATATCAGCAGTTTAGTGGGAGATAGAATCAGAATAGCTCAAATCTATTAATCGCGATGCGTACCTGGCGAATAAGCAGACACATTTGTGTCCTGACATGCGCAACAGAAATTTTAAAGTTGGCAACTTTAATATGGATAGACAAAACATCGTTATTACCAGCAAGTAGTATGGCCTTAATACGTATTATCAGTCAGTACCTCGGTGTCCCTCAATGACTGTAAGTGGCCAGTACTCCCATTGCATCTGGTCTGTCGAGCGTCTGGTATTGCGTAATTATTCATATTGCCCATGAAACAATACCATGAATGGAAGCGCACAGCACCCCCGAATGCCTACACAGATACAAGCGCAGAGTACTCCCATCATTCCTACGACCCACATGGTGTTATCTCAACCTCTGGTGATAAGAAAAATTCCAGGAAACGCTTCCCAGCTGTTATTTCTCAGTGAAAAGCCCCTTTGGATACAGCCATAGCCCAACCCCGATGTATTATTTGAGTCCTTTTTTTGGCATCGTTCCAAGAATATGCTTCCCATTTTCTGAGAATTTAATGAATGATACATTATCTGGTATTACTTGATCATTTATGTTGTCGATGAAACAATGCAAGGAATACAAGCGGGTCCATATCTCGGTTTCCGGGAAATTTTGGGTATGTTCCAAGAATTTCAGGAGTGATACGTTATCCGGTATTGTGTGATCATTCTTGTTGTCGGTGAAACAATACAAAATGTCCTGTGACAGCCCTCACATCTGGTTTTGAGATAACAACAGAGCTAACAACGTTTTTAGCTTCTAAGTAGTTTTTTATTGATTTTATGAAATTTATGACTTTTATAGGAATTGAACGTGAGACCTGTTATTTCCTATGGTAAAAGAACGACACGTTCCTCCACTCAGCCAACAAGTCATTGATGATATTGTGTTCTTATAAATACATTCTAGTCAATCAATGTATTGTTTCTGATGTTAAGCGTCACTACATCGTAACAAGTTAATTGCGAAATCGATTTCTCAAATTCAGTTGGATGTATGATAAATGCTTTTAAAGATTTGTTTCTGGGTACCTTTTTCGGCATCATTCTGAGAATATGCATACCATGGTCATTTGTGATGGTTGCTGGACAGACATATTCTTTTGATGGTTAATGAAACTTGTCTCGATCTCTAAAAATTATAAGGACTACATCCGACCAGGGATCATTTTTATGGCACTTGGTATTTACCAAGTGACATATAGCAATCGCAAATTCTGTCGGTCTGTCTGTCCCGGTTTTGCTAGTTTAGGCACTTCTAGATAAGCTAGGACGATGAAATTTGGCAGGCATATCAGGGACGAGACCAGATTAAATTAGAAATAGTCGTTTTCCCGATTCGATAATGCTGGGGGGAATGGAGGCGGTTAATTCGGAAAAAAATTAAAAAATGAGGTATTTTTAACCTACGAACGGGTGATCAGATCTTAATGAAATTTGATATTCAGAAGGATATCGTGTCTCAGAGCTTTTATTTTAAATGCCGGCCAGATCTGGTGACATTGGGGGGAGTTGGAGGGGAAACCTAAAATCTTGGAAAATGCTTAGAGTGGAGGGATCGGGGTGAAACTTGGTGGGAAAAATAAGCACAAGTCCGAGATACGTGATTGACATAACCGGAACGGATACGCTCTCTGTGGGGGAGTTAGTTAATTCTGAAAAATTAGTAAAAAAATTAAGTATTTTAATTTATGAAGGAGTGATCGGATCTTAATTAAATTTCATATTTAGAAGGACCTCGTAACTCAGAATACTTATTTTAAATCCCGACCGGATCCAGTGTCATTGGGGGGAGTTGGGGGGCGGAAATCTTGGAAAACGCTTTTTCTTACATTTGGGGAACTTGATATTACCTTTCGTGAAACTTGATATATGGAAAGATCGTATGTCTCAGATGCCTCATTTTTGACTCGAATCGCATCCGGGTACATAGGGGGTTAGAGGGGGGAAATACAATCTTGGTAAACGCTTAGAGTGGAGAGATCAGGATGAAACTTGATGGGAAGAATAAGCACAAGTTCTATATACATGATTGAAATCATTGGAACGGATCCACTGTCTTTGGGAGGGGGGAATTTCCAGTGCTTTGGTGAGTTCGGTGCTTCTGGACGTGCTAGGACGATGAAAATTGGTAGGCATGTCAGGACCTGCACAAATTGACTTGATAACAGTCGTTTCCCCGATTCGACCATCTGGGAGGCCTTGAGGGAGAGGAAAAATTGAAAAAATGAGGTATTTCTAACTTACGAATGGGTGATCGGATCTTAATGAAATTTGATACTTAGAAGGACCTCGTGTCTCAGAGCTCTTATTTTAAATCCTAACGTATCTGGTGATATTGGGGGAGTTGGAGGGGCAAAAGGGAAATCTTGGAAAACACTTAGAGTGGAGAGATCGGGATGAAACTTGGTGGGAAGCATAAGCACAAGTCCTAGATACGTGACTGACATAATCGGACTGAATCCGCTCTCTTTTTGGGAGCTGGGGGAGAGGGTGTTAATTCATAAAAATTAGAAAATTGAGGATTTTTTAACTTAAGAACCCGGTTACCAGATCTTAATGAAATTTTATATTTAGAAGGAACTCATGTCTCAGAGCTCTTATTTTAGATCCCGACCAGATCTGGTGATATTGGGGGGAGCTGGAGGGGAAAACCGAAATCTTGGAAAGTGTTTAGTGGAGTGATCAGGATGAAACTTGGTGGGTAGAATAAGCAAATGTCGTAGAAACGTGATTTACGTAACCGGGCTGGATCTGCTCTCTGTAGCACACAGTACCCCTTCGGGGTACTGTGTGCTTGTATCAATTGTATTGTTTCATCGATAACAGGAATGATTACGCAATACCAGATGCACGACAGACCAGATGCATGGGGAGTACTGGCCACTTAAAATCATTGAGGGACCCCGGGGGCACTGACCGGCAATACATATTAATGCTTTACTGCTCCAGCATCATATACTTCAGTCAACCAGTCTACCCAGGTAACAAAAATATCAATACATGATATCTGGTTATTTGAAACAGAAGATTTGCATCAGGAAATGCAGTTTCTCGCCAATCCTAAAAAAGTGTAAACTTACTAGATCATTCATTTGGTCGTAGACTATATACAAATAAATGTTTGTGTATAAAAATGTGTATAAAATGTGGTCTTACTCGTTATATCAGCAGTTTAGTGGGAGATAGAATCAGAATAGCTAAAATCTATTAATTGCGATGCGTACCTGGCGAATAAGCAGACACATTTGTGTCCTGACATGCGCAACAGAAATTTTAAAGTTGGCAACTTTAAAATGGATAGACAAAACATCGTTATTACCAGCAAGTAGTATGGCCTTAATATGTATTATCAGTCAGTACCTCGGTGTCCCTCAATGACTTTAAGTGGCCAGTGCTCCCATCGCATCTGGTCTGTCGAGCATCTGGTATTGCGTAATTATTCATATTGCCCATGAAACAGTGCCATGAATGGAAGCGCACAGTACCCCCGAATGCCTACACAGATACAAGCGCAGAGTACTCCCATCATTCCTACGACCCACATGGTGTTATCTCAACCTCTGGTGATAAGAAAAATTCCAGGAAACGCTTCCCAGCTGTTATTTCTCGGTGAAAAGCCCCTTTGGATACAGCCATAGCCCAACCCCGATGTGTTATTTGAGTCCTTTTTTTGGAATCGATCCAAGAATATGCATCCCAATTTCTGAGAATTTAATTAATGATACGTTATCTGGTATTACCTGATCATTTATGTTGTCGATGAAACAATGCAAGGAATACAAGCGGGTCCATATCTCGGTTTCCGGGAAATTTTGGGTATGTGATGCGTTATCCGGTATTGTGTGATCATTCATGTTGTCGGTGAAACAATACAAAATGTCCTGTGACAGCCCTCACATCTGGTTTTGAGATAACAACTGAGCTAACAACGTTTTTAGCTTCTAAGTAGTTTTCTATTGATTTTATGAAATTTATGACTTCTATAGGAATTGAACGTGAGACCTGTTATTTCCTATGGAAAAAGAACGACACGTTCCTCCACTCAGCCAACAAGTCATTGATGATATTGTGTTCTTATAAATACATTCTAGTCAATCAATGTATTGTTTCTGATGTTAAGCGTCACTACATCGTAACAAGTTAATTGCGAAATCGATTTTTCAAATGCAGTTGGATGTATGATAAATGCTTTTAAAGATTTGTTGGTGGGTACCTTTTTTGGCATCATTCTGAGAATATGCATACCACGGTCATTTGTGATGGTTGCTGGACAGACATATTCTTTTGATGGTTAATGAAACTTGTCTCGATCTCTAAAAATTATAAGGACTACATCCGGCCAGGGATCATTTTTGTGGCACTTGGTATTTACCAAGTGACATTCGGTCTGTCTGTCCCGGTTTTGCTAGTTTAGGCACTTCTAGATAAGCTAGGACGGTGCAATTTGGCAGGCATATTAGGGACGAGACCAAATTAAATTAGAAATAGTCGTTTTCCCGATTCGACAATCCTGGGGGAGAGGGTGTTAATTCATAAAAATTAGAAAATTGAGGAATTTTTAACTTAAGAACCCGGTTACCAGATCTTAATGAAATTTGATATTTAGAAGGAACTCATGTCTCAGAGCTCTTATTTTAGATCCCGACCAGATCTGGTGACATTGGGGGGAGCTGGAGGGGAAAACCGAAATCTTGGAAAACGCTTAGTGGAGTGATCAGGATGAAACTTGGTGGGTAGAATAAGCAAATGTCGTAGAAACGTGATTTACGTAACCGGACTGGATCTGCTCTCTTTGGGGGAGTTAGGGGGTCCAGTGCTTTAGCGAGTTCGGTGATTCTGGATGTGTTAGGACGATGCAAATTGGTTGGCGTGTCAGGAACCAGCACAAAGTGACTTGATAATGTCTTTATTCGATTCGACCATCTGGGGGCTAAAGGGAGAGGAAAAATTAGGTATTATTACCTGGCGAGTGGGTGATCGGATCTTAATTAGTTTTGATATTAGAAGGACTTCGTGTCTCAGAGCTCTTATTTTAAACCCCGACTGACATTAAGCCTCTGATTTTGCTTTTAAATTAATCTCTTGATTCTTAGAATTTTTCTAGAGCTAATGTCATATAAGCTCTTGGCTCTGCCGACCTAGTCACAAGCCCCATATGAGCTTTTAGCTCTTGTTTGTATTGTAGTGGTCCTGAGCACATTGGTTTTTCGTTACTGGAGCTTGCGCATGAGTTTGGGCTCCTACATTCCAATCTAGGGCCTCGTGTCCCCCTCCAGAGCCCAAATGCCCTCCAGTTTTTGTAACTTCGATTGATTGTCGATTATTGATAATTGATTTTCACTATTGATTATCGAAATTAATTATTGGCTATTAATTGTTGATTATCGATGTTAATTATTGATTACAGATATTGATTATCAATAATGATTACTGATTATCGATATTGATTATCGATTATTTATTATTGGTTATTGATTATCAATTATTGATTTTTTTAAACTTAGAATTATTTTGAGGCTTAAAATTTTTCGGACTTGAAATTTTTTGGGACTTATAATTTTTTTCTAAGTTAGAATTCTCTTTTTTGGGATAGAATTTTCTTATAAATTATTTTTTTTGAACTTAGAAATTTGAATTTGAAATTCAGAAACTTTAACATAAATGAATATTTAAACATTTTTTTAATTCTAGGTCTTCTTAAAAAAGACTTAGAAATGACAAAACATAGAGTCAGACACACAGACAAGCTAACACCTGATCATACACATAGGCACTGAGAGAGAGAGAGTGACAAGCAAACAGCCGCTCAGACACACAGGCGCAGAGAGAGAGTGAGTGATACAAAAACCTATACAAACGCACAAAGACAAACAAAAAGACAAATAAACACCCGCTCAGACACACAGGCACAGAGAGAGAGAGGGAGAGGGAAAGAAAGAGAAAAAACATATACAAACACACAGAATTAGACACAGAGAAAAGTAAATACCTGCCTAGACGCACAGGGACTGAAAAAGAGACTTTGAAACAGCCCCTCGGGCACAGGCACCGAGAGCAACAGAGAGAGAAAACTTATGTAAACGAACATAGTTAAACACAAGATTGACACAGAGACAGGCAAACACCCTCTCAGACACACCAACATAGAGAGCGAGAGAGACAAAAAACACTTACAAACTCACAGAATCAGACACAGAAACGCACAATGTCCCGAAAAATTCTGAAGTTAGATGGAATCGCAACTGTTTTTTTTAATTAGGTTACATTTTTTTAACCGATTTGGGTTGGGTTCGTTTGGGCTTAGTACCAAAATATTAATAAATGTTATTTTGATTAGAATAAACTCAGCTAACTGGTAATTTCTGAGTGCTTTAGCTATCGAAAGCTAGGTCAGAATGAGTTAACTGCTTTCAAGTTAGTTTTTTTTAGGTTCACTTGGCGTGACGGATAACGCTGAATGAAAACTTCAAGTCCAAAAATGTCCAAAAAATGCCGAAGTTATAGATATAACCACATCTGATTTTTTTACTTAGGTTACATTTTGTTAACTGATTTTGAGTTAGGTTCATTTGGGCTTAGTAAGCGTGTTTTAGTTGCTGGCTAAGTACCAAAAAAATAATAAATGCACTTTTGACAAGAATAAACTCAGCTAACTGGTGAATTCCGAGTGTTTAGTTACTGACAGCTAGGTTTGAATGAGTTTACTCATTCAAACTTTCATTTGCCTTTGAAAGAATATGTCTGTCCAGCAAGCACCTCATCGCCATGGTATGCATATTCTCGAAGACCAGATGTGAGGGCTGTCACAGGACGTGTTGTATTGTTTCACCGACGACATAAATGCTTACGCAATACCAGATAATGTATCATTCTTGAAATTCTTGGAAATATACCAAGGAATTCTAGGAACACGGGATATGAGCCCGCTTATGTTCCTTGCATTGTTGCATAGACAACACGAATGATTACGCAATACCTTAACATTTAGCGCATTATTAATGAAATTCTCGGAAACGGGGATGCAATACTCTTGGAACGATGCCAATAGAATGTGTTAAGAACTCCTGTAGTACATTGGGTTAGGGCTGCGACTGTATCCAAGGTGCCTTTTCACCGAGAAATAACAACTGCGAGCGTTTCCTTCAATTATTCTTATCACTTGAATTTGAAATAACAACATTTATGTCGTAGGAATGTGGGAGCACTTTGCGCTTGTATTTGTGTAGGCCTTCGGGGTACTGTGTGCTTGTATCCATGGTATTGTTTCATCGATAACAGGAATGATTACGCAATACCAGATGCACGACAGACCAGATGCATTGGGAGTACTGGCCACTTAGTCATTGAGGGACCCCGGGGGCACTGACCGGCAATACATATTAATGCTTTACTGCTCCAGCATCATATACTTCAGTCAACCAGTCTACCCAGGTAACAAAAATATCTGTATTTAAAATATCTGGGTATTTAAAAAAATACCCAGGTAACATGATATATGGTTATTTGAAACAGAAGATTTGCATCAGGAAATGCAGTTTCTCGCCAATCCTAAAAAAGTGTAAACTTACTAGATCATTCATTTGGTCGTAGACTATATACAAATAAATGTTTGTGTATAAATATTTGCAATATAAATATAGTTCTGACTATATACAAATAAAGTGAATACAGATAAATAAATAAAAATCTTGTGTAGTCCTTTCTTCGTTCTTTTTCGATCATCTTTTAGTGTTAGCTGTTAATTTATTTCCCTCCTCTGTGCTAAAGGACACAATTCTATTTATTTATTAGTGTAATCGTATTTGAATTTTATTTAGGCCAGTCACTACCGATAAAATTGTAAACTTACTGATTTATCTGCATCGAAATTAAAGATAGAACAGGGGTCATTTAGATTCAGTCGTATCCATACATTTATTCTAGATATAAGCTATGTTGTCAGTATACTGTAATTTCTTTTTTGTAGTGGTAAATAAGCAGACACAGAAGGAGTCATTTTAATTTGTTGGTCCTGTTTTATTGTAGGTTTAATTAAAAGGCATCCGTTTATGTACTTTAAGTCGTTTGTCTGCACGGGCAGCGGCAATCGATAACAGCTGTTGGGAAAAATGAAAACATTTCAATTTGCTGCCTCGTGTATGTTTGTATTTATTGGGATCAGTCTGGCGGGAATTGTGCTATATAGACAGAAAGAGAGAGAGGAGGAGGAGGAGGGAGGAATGCCTGGATTGTCTGTTGTCAGTTATCTTCTGTGTTCTCAGTAAACTGTAATTTGTTTTGTATTGCAAAATAAGCAACCAAACGAGAAGCCGTTTTTAATTTTTTCGCTGTTTAATTAATTCGTCTAGGTGTATTCTGTAAGATCTATTTGGTGTTCTTCGCACGGACAGTGGCAATGGATAACAGCTGTTGGGAAAAGCGAAAACATTTCAATTTCATTGCTTGCGTAGGTGTGTTTTATCTGGGTCGATCGGGTTGAATTGTGCTGTAGAGACAAAGAGTGGGGTGGGGGTGTCTGTGAAAACTTATGTCTTTAATGATCAGACAAGATTTAGGTTGGGGAGGAGATAGAGGTCAAATGACAATCAAAAGATCATTTTAATTAAAAATTAAAGGGTTTAGTTAAAGAGGTTTAATTAGTTTAAAGAGGTTTAATTAAAAATCGCCGGTTCCATGCTCTTAAATAGATTTCGCTGACTAGCAGGTATTGCTGCTACCATTCCAGCTGTTGCTTCCAACAGATCTACTGCAGCTGTCAGAAATAATAAAAACATTTTCATTTACTTGCTTGTGTATGTGTTTGTGCAGAGTTGTTCCTATGGGGAGGGGTAAACGGGTATCTACCCGGGGTGACGTGGATGGGAGGACGCCGTGGCTGGGGATCCAATTTTTCACTTTGACTCTGAATTGACCCCGGTGTGGGTAAAATAATTGTGCATTTCGTACTAATTGGTTGCAAGATGTCCTTCTATGTTATGGCATACATTTCCTTGTTGTTTTTATGCCTCTCCCCTTGGGCTCAAAATTAATATTTGTATTTAAGTTTATGGGTTGCAATGGTTTCTCTTTTATTCTTATTTGTTTCTATTCTTTCTTCTTTTACCTATTCGTATTCTTGTCGCTGTTCCTTGGCCTCAGTTTCTTTGTTAGAGATTTGATGTTAAAGTTCAATCTTTCGATGTTCGTAGTTATGATATCTAAGCAAAAATTATTTTTATTTATATTCTTTCTTTGTCTTCTTCTATTGTCTATTTTTATTCTTGTCTATGCTCCTGGGTCACGGTTCCTTGTGTTTTTGTTAGATATTTCATCGTAATGTTTAATTTTTCAATACGTGGAGTTAAAATGTCGAAGCAAAATATAGTCGGTAATACATTTCTTTTTAAGATTGTATTTCATTTTTAACATCGTTTGCCAGCAATTCTTTCTCCAAGACGAAGTGACAACATTCTGTGAGGTTAGCAGTTAGGTTTTTAATCCTTCTGGAGAATTCCTTGTTTTTAATATTGTTACTTGGCTAAGAAAGGAAACTTACATCTAGGAATTGATATTCTTCTGGAACATACCTGACCACTGAGGGGAGGGGGAGGGTTGAGATCGATCAGAGGAACCAATGGAGAGTTTAAAAGGTCCTTGGAAAGGTTTAAAAAAAGAGGCCTAGCAATGTATTTTATTTTCTGATTTAGCCTCTGCTTAAGACAGGTACTCTTATCCATTCTCCCCCCCCGGGGGGGGGGCTGTATCTTTATTAATTGGTTGTAACTTCATAATATTTTTTGTATTCCTGTAATTGTCAGTAGAGATGTTTGGAAAGGTTAGTAATATGGGCTTGGCCATGGTGGTCTGATTAGGGCGACGTAATGTATGCCGTGAGATATTAAAACGCCACATGATTTTTTTACTATGTTACGTATCATGTTACAGCATTAGGAAGGCAACAACACTCATTCGGCATACACATTCCTTGAAATTAACAAATATTCGTGTGTGTTGTTTTTTTAGGGGGGGGGGGTAGATTTTAAGCTTTAATAATTCATGCCTCCTCCAAAAAACTAAGCTTGTAATTCGCATAAATAAATTAAAAGGTGAACCATTCGCTTAATCGTTATGGATACGTCTAAATTTAGGTGTTTTAGTTGCAGGGATGTAATGAGAGGGTACTGTGGAATGTTTAAAACAGCGTACAATTTTTACTACTATATTTATTATAATTTGTTTATTATATTTATATTTATGTCTTATTTGTTATATCTTTTTTATATTATATTAATATATTATATATTGCATATTATATATGTATAATACATACATATTATACATATTATATATTTTTTTTATTTTTGCTCCAGAAAAAAATGATTGATGCTGTCAGTATATGTTCTCCTTTCTTTTAGGGGGTGGACTTGGAGGAACTCGTCGGGGTGGAGTAGATGTCAACATTAAACATTCTGGACGAGAAGATAACGAGAGAGAACGTGAAAGGTATGAAAGAGAACGGGGTGGAAGGGAAGCAGGAGGAAGAGACAGAGATGAGCGTCGACGGTCCAGAAGCAGAGATCGCGAGAGAAGGAAAAGATCAAGAAGGTAATTCAAAACGTTTGTGAATTTTTTTTTTTTTTTTCGGATGTCCTGGCTCAACTCTAGACTTTTTTGAGGTTTTTTACAAGTTTCTCCTGTAGTTATTATTTGTGTCTCGTTTTATGTTCTGTTTTTCTGTTTAAATGGGAATTTGTAACAAGTTTAACTTATTAACGAGTTTGTGATCTAAATGTTTATTATATGCGTATAGAATACAAAAAAAAATTATTTTAGAGTTTGCAGTTTGGCTTACTTGCATATCTAATGTAAAAACTAAATATTAAAGCGTTTAAAATTCATTAAAGGAAAATTAGTTTATGATTCGTATGCAAATCTCCATCAGTTTTGGTAAGACAAAGCATTATGCAAGTAAATAAAAATGTTAAAAGAAAAAAAAACAAATAATTTGTATTTTTTATCTCTTAATGTGCTAAAATTACAAAAATAATTTTGTTAACCCTATATGAAAGAGCTAAAGAAGATCAACACTCTTTTTTCGTTTTTCTATTTTGTTGTCTAGCTGCTAATTCGGGTACCCGAAATTGAAAATTAAAAATGAAAGACTTCCAATAAATATGTGCTGATGGGAGAAGAGGAAATTTCCCAGGTAAGCCTAGCCCTCTCCCCTTCTTACAGTTAATGTATTGCTCTTTTTTTTGTAATCTATTTTTGCGGTACAAACTCTCTTCATGCTGAACAAGAAAGAGAAAAGACAGCTTGTGTATTTGCTTCTCATTTTACCTCACTGTTGTATAACAAAAGTTTTTCTCTTCGAAATATGTTTCTCTGTTGGGGAGAGAACAATAACCTGGAATCGCTTTCAGGAAATTGAAATTGTCTTTCTCCTCGTTGAATTTTCATGCTTGGCTTTCATTTGCTTTTAATGAAAAAAGATCGTCTGGTGGAAAAGAGTTTGGAATTAGTTTTCAGCTTATGCAGTGGCTATCATTTTTTAGGGGAAAAAAGAAGATGCTTAAGGGGCTCAGAAAAAAAAAGAAAAGGTGCCATGGAAAAAAAAGTGGTTTTACCTGTTGTTCCATCCAGGAGACTGTAAGTTTCGTATAATAGATTTTCTGTCATGGCAATTTTAATGCTGTACGTTTTACTTCGCTCTGATTTGGTTTCAAAATGATTAGTTTTGGGCTGCTATTGGATGAGTTTCGTCCTTTAATAGGTTGTTCCTACCGTAGTTTTCTAAACTACAGTAGGCTTTGTGTGTAAACTTCCCTTTCACTTCTCTCCCCATTCCAGGGTATTATGTTATCTTACACAGTTGGATAAGATGCACCAGGTCGACTCTCATATTGGGTTTTGGATAATGTTTGCTGTCTAAAACCCAGCACCGTGAAATCCTACCCGCTCAAGCATCTACGTCAAGAAAGTAACAAAAAGTAGTTCCGGTTAAAGACAGCACGAACTGATATTCTAATCTATTTATTCTTGTTTTCGTCGAGTTATACAAAAAAAGGAATTAGATTTTGGTTTTATTGTGTGGATTATTTTGAAAGAAAAATGTAAATCAGCGATATTAATATGTTTTTAATGAAGTCTCTGTCTTATTGCTAGTTTAACGTTAAACCTTGAAAATTGACGTAGCGATATTAAGCCTGCTGGGTGATCCCTATGTAAGACTGAGGGAGGATTTGTGGAGGTCTTTATAACCCGTCGGGAGGAGCAAGAAATTTTCCGGGAAGCCTTTTTGACCAGTCTAGCAGGGAGGGGGATTTCTACTTCTTCTTTGCACTTGTACAATGCCTTGAGCGTAAAAACATACAAATATATCTAGCCCTTTGAAGGGGTAGTAGATAATTTTTAAGGGAGGATTCACTACACCAAAAACGTTGTATATGGGCACAGTTTGTCTTCAAGGGGGTCCCTCTCTCCTCAGCTTGCAAGTACTACTGTGTAGTGTTATAATAAATTTGCATGATCGACATAAAATAAATCTTGTTGCAGCCGAAGCCGTGACCGCAAACGTTACCGAAGCCGCTCCCTTGAGATTACTGACGAAAGAAAACGCGATCGATCTGATCGAGATAGGGATCGTGACCGACGACGTGATAGGGATAGGAGGCGTCGCTCTAGATCAAAGTCGAGGGACCGAGGTGACCGTGACAGGAAGAGAGAACGCCGAGAGAAAAGGAAAGAAGAAGAGGTTGAAAGCAAAGAGGATATTATGCGAGTCAAAGAGGAGCCCGCTGAAGAGAGTGAGTTTTTTCTTTAATATCATTTAGGTTGTTTATTGATACGTAGTTAGGTAATCTATTATCATTTGGGTAATTAATTATCCATGTTTATTACAGCAGCTCATAAAATAAGAATTTATTTTAAACCGGAGAATACGTGTCCGACGTTGGGGGGATCTTCAAGTTTTCTCTTGGGAATCTACCATTACGAAAAGTATACTTTCAGCCCTAAATGATCCATATTTTCCCTATGAAATATTCCGCTTTATATATATTTTTAATTTATTTTTTTTATGTTAAGAATTTCTCGTCTGAGAGTTTCAATTGCTTGGCGGCACATGCTTAAGATACTAAGGGTGCCTCGGCAATCAAAATAAAAGTAATTCTTCACTTCCTAGACCTTATGTTTCTTCATCAGTGGCGTCATTTGGTGGAGAGCATGTGCGCCCTGGATCCCCCCTCCTAAACTTTAAAAAAAACCTTTCCGGGGTTTTTTCATTAAAAAGTTTTTTTTTTATATCTTATTGGAAAAATGAGAAGCTTATCCCCCCTCCCTTATTTTAATCGATATCACCGTTTTGTATACCTGAAATCGATTGATTGTAAATTGTATATTTTGATTTAAGGTGAAAGCACAAGATGGTTAGGCCCTAATCCCCCATCGCACTTTGTAACTGAAGGGCAACGAAACGGAGATCAGCACCGCCGGTTTGGACCTTGGGGTTCTAGTGCCGTCATTCCTGCTTACTTGCTGTTCTAGATTACCACTTGGAAAAACAGCTAAGGGGAGGGGGGGTTGAAAAGGGAAGAAAAGAAGAATAAAGAAATATCCACTATAACGGGTGAAAGACAAATACAAATACCTCCTCCTTATCTTTATCCTTATTTTACTTTATCTTTTCCTCATTTTTCACACGTCCTTTTTTTATTTTGCACCTGCTATTACCAAAAATTGCAAAACTGCATATGGAATTTTTTTTTTATTAAAAGTTGATTTTTTTTTTTTTTTGTTCACATGGTTTTATAAGTTTCTATCCAACCAATTCCAACAATGCGATTTCATTTGCATTGTCTTTGGCGCTTTGACTCCCATCTCCGTAACGGCAATAGGTTTCAGAGTAAAAACGAAACATCAATCACCTTGGTAAACGGTATTATTTAGAACAGAATTTGCCAAGAAATATAATGCTTGCATTTTTTTCGATACTGCGTTAACACTGTTTAGCACAATTCAAATATTCAAATTCGTGGCGGAAAAAAAATGATCCTTTAGTTCACCGTTACACGCACTATTACCGATACTGCCTGTTCTATATTAGAACAGGTCTGTAAGCTCAGGCAGAGTCGACCCATCTCTAAATGGGTACCTGAAAAAATCTGGAGAAGATAAGCAGGAAGGGTGTGCGAAAGCATATAATGGCTGCCCGTAACCCCCCACTTGCCCTTCGTCGCTGAAGGGTCACGGAACGGAGATCAGCACCGCCGGTTTGGACCTTGAGGGTCTAGTGCCGTCATACTTACTTACTTACTCACTGTTCTAAATTACCACTTGGAAAAGCAGCGAAAAGGGGGTAGGGAAAGGGAAGAAAAGAATAAAGAAAACCAAGATCTGTGCAGTAGTCTATTTCAGGATCATGAGGGTTGATTATCCGGACAAACTCTGTTCCTGGATGGGGTTTGTTACACATAAGTGCTTTGTCAGACTCTACTTTACACAGTTTGGATAATATTGCCATATGCACCTTCATATACGCACTGGGGTAAAATAAAAATAAATAGCTTATAGAAATACATGGGGTTAGCTAGCCTTGCAGTCTAGCAAATTACCATTGTCGAAAACCCTTCAATGGGGTTGTAACAGTCCCCCACCTGAAACAGGAAGGAAAATCACGTGTTTGCTGATGTAATATTGTCACCTTTTCTGAACCAGGGATGATCGTTTAAACACGATTTCTAATCTTCCTTTACTATGGTCTATAAATGTTTCTTTATCAGCCCCTGATAAATTACATTTTGTGCCTCGAAATATTAATTTTAGCCCTAGTAGTGTCAAAATACCAGAGAACGTAAATTCTGAATTAACCAGTCGATTTTTCATGGCATAAAACTGTTGTCTTGAGGTTTACAGCTCTCTTTATTCATTCTAATTCTGTTTGTTTTAAGTTTGTCTTGTTATATGATTTTATTTCTGGTGCTTTTCGGTTTTATCATGGCTCTTTTTGGTTTTTCTTTGGAAAGTTTTTTTTTTATTACTATTAATTTACTTATAGAGAGACTGGAAAAGGAAACAAGCTGAGGTCTCTTCGAATTGTTTTTTAAGATGAACTAGTGGCTAGGAAAAAAAGAGGACATTAGTTCTACCTATACAAAAAGTAGCTTCCTTGTTGTTCAGGGTGGGGGGTTGCAAGCTCCTGTATGGAATTTTTGGCCATAGCGATTCCAATGGTGAGCTTTTCATTTTGATCCGACGGAATTTTTCGGGGGTTTCTGGCTGTTTTTCTAAATTACCATAAATTTGTTTTTGCAATAAACTTAACCATTGAGACTAGTCGAAATCATGGCTACAGTTCTCGAATCACCTTTTTCTCATGTATGCATTTATAATTTAGACCAATTTGATATTTATGTTATGTAAATCCCAATCCTTTTTGTGTCGCTCGTTTTCACTTATATTCATAGATTCTTGAATAAGAAATTAATTTTGGATTGTGGTTCATTTTGAAAAAGTTTTTTAAAATCTTTTTATTGATTGGTAGGACTGTGGTGGGGCTTAAACTAACTAATGTTTATGACCCCTATGCCCTTTATTGCACCAGTGAGGTGCAATAAAGCCCCAGTTAGGGGCTTTGCAGGATCACACTGTGTAAGCATTTATTGTATTTATCTATGGTATTCCTTTTAATATGTCTTCTTTTTTTCTCATCTTCTCTGATTTTTCATACGTTCTTTTTTTTATTTTGCACCCGCTATTACCAAAAATTGCATAACTGCATGTGGAGATTTTTTTTATTCAAAGTTGAATTATTTTTCTATTTTTTATTATTTCTTTTTTTCGAACATGGTTTTGTCCCTGAGATGCTGTGGATTTCAATAACCCCTGCTTTGTTTTTCAGGCTACTACCAGGAAGGCTATGAAGGTGGATACGAAGAAGGAGAGTATAATCAATATGATTCAATGGGGATTAAGCAAGAAGCAGAAGAAACTTATGAACAAGATGCTACAGAAGAAACGGAATATCAAAATAATGTGCAGTACCCGTACCCAACTGAGGAAACTGAGGGGGAAGCTTATTATTAGAATTAATTTTGGTGCTAATGCTTCTTCTCTTATTCGTTTTTGTATTATGTATTCATAAAGAATAGATTTATGTTCTTGCTTTTATATTGTGTTTCCTAATAAAAGGAAAAGTAGCTATTTTATATTCAGTTGACGTTAGTTTTTCTTGGAAGGTAGATGTCGTTTTGGCAGTGGTAATTTCTGTGAATTTTTGTCAAAAGGGTTTCTTAAGCGGCTTCCACACTACTTACGTAATTTTTTATGATAAGTAGATAAGTTACGTCATCCTAACTCTAAGCTTACCAATTTTCACAAATCTAAGCTTTCACACAACAGGTCATTTGACATTAGGCTGACAGAACAATGTTTAAAACACTTAGGATCGTCGTCTAGGTATATAATTAAATAATTAATTAATTATACTTTTTCATTTACAGAATTTCAAGAGAGAAAAACGGGTGTAATTTAATTAATACAGTGGAACAAAAAAAAAATTTTATAAATAATAAAAAAAAATCTAATAGAATAAAATATATGATAATAAATAATAAAAATCCAAATCTAATTAAAATCGTATATAATTAATAAGGTATATAATTAAATAATTTCTTAGATAAAGCTGCTTTTCCATTTACAAAATTTCAAGAAAGAAAAACGTGTATAATCTAATTAAAACAGTGGAACAAAAAAAGCTTTTTATAAAATCGTATATAATTATATAATTAAGAAAGTAATAATAATAACCAAGGTAATAACAAAGCTTATAAGTAATAAGGTATATAATTAAATAATTTTTTAGACAAAGCTGCTTTTTCATTTACAGAATTTGAATAAAGAAAAACGGGTATAATTTAATTAAAACAGTGGAATAAAAGAAAAACAACAAATATATAAATGATAAACAAGTCCAGTATAGTAAAATATAATAAATAATAAAAATCTAAATATGATTAAAATCGTATATAATTAAATAACTATATAATTAATTATGTAATAATAATAAGGCTAATAAATAATAAGATATAAAATTAAATTTTTCTTAGACAGAACACCTTTTCCATTTGCAGAATTTCAAGAGAGAAAAATAGATATAATTTAATTAAAACAGTGGCACAAAAAACAACAAATATATAAATAATAAACAAGTCCACTATAGTAAAATATAATAAATAATAAAAATCTAAATATGATCAAAATCTTATATAATTAAATAACTATATAATTAATAAGGTAATAATAATAATAAAGGTAATAATAAGGCTAATAAATAATAAGGTATAAAATCAAACCATTTCTTAGACAGAGCTGCTTTTCCATTTGCAGGATTTCAAGAGAAAAAAACAGGTACAATTTAATTAAAACAGTGGCACAAAAAAAATAGCAAGTATATAAATAATAAAAATCCAATATAATATAATAAATAATGAAAATCCAAATATGATTATAATTGTCTAGGTATGAGCCTTAACCTTAAGTTGGCCGTCTGGTGATGTTGGAAAAATCACGGACCCGATAAAATGTATTTTTATTAGAAACCAAAACTTTAGCAAAATTCGAGTACAATTGGAGCCCTGGAAGTGGGTAGAATTTTGGTCAGTAACTTTTCACGCTCCTTTAATCCACACAGTCAACTTTAATGAAAGTTTTAAAAATGTATGTACTTCATGCCATTGCACTTAACGCCATCGCAGTGGAACCACTTTCACGTCCAATTTTATTTCTTGGAAAAAAAAGTAATATTTCCCTGATAAATCTTTTCACATTTGGAAACTGCAATATCATGGATGATTGCGTGATTTAATATTTAAAATGAATATTGAACTCTTTTGTATATATATAGAAATAAAAAAGTGTTTTTAAGCATTCTTATTTCTTTTGCTAAAAACCCGATTCTAATGATAATTTTCAAATTTAAGCCTTTCAAGATAAATCGATATGCCGACCACTTAGAAACGGTATGAGGATATCAAATCTTTTCTTTTTTGCAGCTTTCAAATCAATAAAATATTGATGGTACGCATTATTGAACCTCTTTTTAAAATTTAAAATAAATTTGAAACTCCTGCTGGAGAATACTTCTGTTAGAAGTAGAAGTTCCTATTGTTGAAAAGTGATGTAAGTAGTCAAGAAATTTCACCCAATGATTATAAAGTATATTTAACATGAGTATATTTAGTCTTTGGCAGACCTATCAGACGGACCTGCGAAACATAAATGCTTCCCTTCAACCGGTGTGGGAAGATGTCCTTACTGCGGCGCACATGAGGGATGACTGGCGACTTCTCGTTGATGCCCTGGGCGCCTCTGGAGGCACAGGAGGATCTAAGGTAAGGTAAGGATATTTAGTCTTTAAAACAAATTTATTAGTAAAACAGATTTTAATAATAACTAACAAATGGTTATCGTATACAACAGAGGGAACGTAATAAGTATTATCTGTGGAGTAAGCTACACTTTTTTTCGCAATTAATCCTGGCACCACGCCAGATTTGCTAGTGTACGATCTATGTTTTTGTTTTTCACTGGCAGGAATTATCCTTGCTTTTTCTTCACAATTTTTTTTTCATTTTGCTTTACTTTGTAGATTTGAATATCGCTGGCGTGCTCTTACTTTTTGAAGTGGTTAGAATATTGATTTAGCTTGAAATATTAAATTTTGAATAACCTTCATTATAATCTGGCTTTTAATAGAAGACAAAATGCTTTCACCGATTTATACATTTTCTTGCAGAGAAATGATAATTTACTGAGCTAGAAACCCATTATGCTCCGGAGTTTTAAAGCTTAAACTCCCAAGTTCTTGAGCGTGCTCCTCCCCCTCCCAAGTAATCTTGTTTCAATAGGTAATAAAATGTTGTTTTTTTTTTTGCAAATTTAGGTCGACCTGAAAATACTCTGTTGCAAAACTAAAGGAATGTGTGAGTGAAGATACAGGTGACATAGCAATAAATATATCATTAATGGGAATGGTGATGAAATGGGGGAATGTCGGATGAGAAATAAATAATTCGATTGGTTTTATTTAATTTTTATAAATACAGATAGCGGTAAGCACAATGCTTGTCATTTATAAAATAAATAAAATGACCGAACTGGATATGAAGAAAGAGAAGAAAAATGAATGATTGAAAAAAAGATAAAGACATAAACGTATTTGCTTGACCTAACGCAAAGGCAGATCTAGAGTAAAACTTGACAGGGGGGGGGGGGATCATGTGAAAAGGGTACTAATAATTGACCATTTATTTTTTGAAAAAAGGGAAAAAAACAAATGAAGACGCTAGAAAAATATCGAGGTGGGGCCGTGGTAACCCACCTCCCGGATCCGCCTCTGTGATTAAATCGCTCCATTGTCCGGAATCCATTCAAGTTACGCTCTATATGAGGTCGAATATCGGAATTGTGGTGTGGGTGTTTTAACGCCGCCGTGGTTTTCCGCCACCCAGGAAATATTGTATCATCAAGAGGATTAGTTGGGTCCGAATAGACAGGCTAGGTTAGTCTATGTCTATGATTTTGTCTATGTCTACTCTGACCCACCTGAATTCAAAGGTGGCGGAAAACCGCGGTGGCGTTAAAACAGGATTTGTATACTGTAAGGTACGAGAATGGAGCTTCGTAGAATATCTTTTCAGAGACAAAGGCCTAAAATTGATGATTTTTATAACCTTAGCAATATGTTTATCGAACATGGGTTTAATATGTTTATCGAAAAAGAATCGCTGCATATTTTGATTGGTTTATAACCTGGAATTGGTTTTTTGCCATCTAAAGAAGGAACTAAGGTCAATTTATAAAACAATTGAATCATAAACATTTGGCACAGGCAAGGCAAGCCGGTTTTAGCTGCGTATTTACGTGCTAGGTAAACAGGCAGCTAATAATCAATATCAAATTGATGTCCTTCTAATTGTTTTTACTATTTTGTCAGTATCAGATTAACTGGGCTGCTCTAGGACAGTTTTTCATTTCTATGTTACAGAACTATGTTGTTTAACTATAAAAAAGGCAGACTCAAACCAAAGCTAAGGAAAAGCTCTTTTCCTTTTTCGTATTTCAGGCAGGTATAAGCTAGATCGAAAAAGGACCTAGACCATTTTAAGCTTCTTCAAACAGAACTTAATACTTTTCTTTTCTCTCAGTGTTTCTAATAACCTAAGGCTGGATAATGAACCTTGCAATTAGAGATTGCGCCAGGGGAATATCTTGATATTCCCCTGGCGGGAATATCAATTTCTTTATTAACGAAACTGTTTTCAATTTCATAACTAATAATGATTTATTTTTAATTATTTGTAAATTTATTATTTCATTATTTTAATTATTAATATCTAATCTTTTTTACTTTATTAATTAATTAATAATTCATGAATTTCTTTCGTTTGTCAACAGCACTCTCTACTGAATTTCAATAAAAATGAAATTTCTAAAATTACAAAATGATTATAATCGTTAGATTATTCATTTGAAAATCTGTATCCCTAAAATTTCTTCACCCGGGGCAAGTGCCTCTCAGTTCCTCCTCTAAAACCACCTCTGCGTGGGTGCAATGCATGGTTGGGGGCAAATCATCCGGTGCTTCTCGCTTTTCCCCCCAGATTTCTCCAGGTACCCATTTAAAGCTCGGTCGACACTGCTTGAGCTTACAAAGTCACAAATAATAATAACAACTTTGCCAAAATAATAACTTCACTAAAAAAAAAATTATTTTGTTATAATTCCGTGTTCTCTGAGGAATGACTAAAAGAAGAATTGAGGAATTGACCTATCCTCTTTCAGGATACTAGTGTGTTTGTTATAGACAGACGGATTTTTAGTCTCTTTAGAACGTCAACGGAAATGAAAATGTGTAGTATAGGCAATGCTGTGTTGCCCAATAGGCATCAGTTTTGGGATATCAAATTTTCTGGAGTTTTCTTTTAGCTTTTAAATGCAATATTGTGTTTACTTCTAAGGGTAAGATTGGAAAGTTTGCGAGAGAATCTGGTTGAATAATATTGGTGAGTTCGTGAACATTAAGCCGAAATGGGAAAATAAATTTAGACTGCAAGTGCCAGTGTGCTGACATAAGTTAACGTGAATAAAGTTGGGTCTGTGTTTGTTGAAATATGTTAATTAGGGTAAAGGTGAACAAAGATATAATAAATTTGGAATTAAGTGTGACAAGATTGCAGTGAGATTACTTCTTCAGTCACTATGCGCAGCATTTTCACCAGACAGGCCTAAAAGCCTACTTTCCATTCCCTTGGATATTCACGGCTGAGACTTTTCCATCGTTAAAATATGGCTTGTCGCAAGCACTTCAATATAGTCTACTTTTTACAGAAAAAAGTGTATCCAGTTATGGATCAACTCTAGTAGGGACATCCAAAAATTAATGGAAAAGCTGGCTATGTCTCTTTGTTTGACAGGCACAGTTAGTAGAGTAAGGGCCTCTATTGAAGTCATATACTTTGTAGAAGGGACTTCAACTTGGGACTCTTTACATGTTCTATGTATTTATATTTAAATATTACTTCTGTGTATCTTAAGTTTAATTTATCTGTAAAACTGGAAAAAAAAATTAATGTGTAATATTAAAGTTTTCAGACTTCCATTTAAAATGTGTCTTTTTCTTTTCTTTGGTGATCTAGTAACAGATCACCCTTTTAGCCCTTTTAGTAATTTAGCCCTTCTAGCACCTTCCCATCTCAACGAGGAATATTATTCTGGCCCAGCTTACGAAATTTTATGCATCTTGCAGTACCTCTTTGGATTCAAGATGCTGGATTATCAAATTCTATATATCCTCAAGTGTTAATTATGTCTAGCTAATTGGAAATAGGTTTTTTTTTTCTGAACGACGATCCTTTTAAAATAATTCGGACTGATTGAATTTACAGCAATATTTTCGGAAATGTTTAACATGTGACAAATCGGGATTAAGCCAATGTACAAGGTTTAAGAATATTTCCTTTGCTGATTTGAGCTGTAGATCTTTTTTGAAGGCTTACTTTTTACCCCTGGTTCCCACTGCAACCCCTGCGACCCCTGGTTCCTACTGCAACCCCTGGTTCCCACAGCTGCGTAAATCCCAACACGATTTTTTACTGACGGAACATACGTACGACAGAATCAGATGGAGGTTCACAAAAGAAACGCAGACTTTTGTAGTAGATGCTGCTGTAGAACCGATTGACGGAGACGGTAGTGACTCGGACGAATTTTACATAAAGAAACTAAAAGCAACAAACCAGCCAAAATTAGCTTTTCAATCAGCTCCATGACTGGTTATATATATTTTTATGGCACTTGGTATTAACCAAGTGACATATAGCAGTCGCCAATTCTGTCGGTCTGTCGGTCTGTCTGTCGGTCTGTCTGTCGGTCTGTCTGTCGGTCTGTCTGTCGGTCCCGGTTTTGCTACTTTAGGCACTTCCAGGTAAGCTAGGACGATGAAATTTGGCAAGCGTATCAGGGACCGGACCAGATTAAATTAGAAATAGTCGTTTTCCCGATTTGACCATCTGGGGGGGAGTGGGGGCCCGGTTAATTCGCAAAAAATAGAAAAAATGAAGTATTTTTAACTTATCAGCGGGTATTTGGATCTTAATGAAATTTGATGTTTGGAATGATATTGTGTCTTAGAGCTCTTATTTTTAATCCCGACCGGATCTGATGACATTGGGGGGAGTTGGAGGGGGAAAACCTAAAGTCCCGGTTTTGCTACTTTAGGCACTTCCAGGTAAGCTAGGACGATGAAATTTGGCAAGCGTATCAGGGACCGGACCAGATTAAATTAGAAATAGTCGTTTTCCCGATTTGACCATCTGGGGGGGGGAGAAGGGGCCGGTTAATTCGGAAAAATAGAAAAAATGAAGTATTTTTAACTTATGAGCGGGTGATTGGATCTTAATGAAATTTGATGTTTGGAATGATATTGTGTCTCAGAGCTCTTATTTTAAATCCCGACTGGGTCTGATGACATTGGGGGGAGTTGGAGGGGGGAAACCTAAAATCTTGGAAAACACTTAGAGTAGAGGGATCGGGATGAAACTTGATGGGAAAAATAAGCGCAAGTCCCAGATACATGATTGACATAATCGGAACTTATTTGCTCTCTTTGGGGTAGTTGGGAGGGGGGGAGTAAGTCTTAAAAATTAGAAAAATGAGGTATTTTCAACTTACGAACGGGTGATCGGATCTCAATGAAATTTGATGTTTAGAAGGATATCGTGTCTTAGAGCTCTTATTTTAAATCCCGACCGGATCTGGTGATGGGGGCGGGGAGTTGGGAGGGGGAAACCTAAAACTTGGAAAACACTTAGAGTGGAGGGATCGGGATGAAACATGGTGGGAAAAATAAACACAAGTCCTAGATAGATGATTGACATAAACGGAACGGATCCGCTCTCTTTTGGGTAGTTGGGGGGGGGGGGTTAATTCTGAAAAATTAGAAAAAATGAGGTATTTTTAACTTACGAATGGGTGATTGGATCTCCATGAAATTTGATTTTTAGAAGGATATCGTGGCTCAAAGCTCTTATTTTAAATCCTGACCGGATCTGGTGACATTGGGGGAAGTTTGGGGTGGGGAGACCTAAAATGATGGGAAACCCTTAGATTGGAAGGATTGGGATGAAACTTGGTTGGAAAAATAAGCAAAAGTCTTGCATACGTAATTTACATAATTGGAACGGATCCGCTCAATTGCGGGGGGGGGGGGGTAATTCTGAAAAATAAGAAAAATAACGTATTTTTAACTTACGAAGGAGTGATCGGATCTTCATGAAACTTCATATTTAGAAGGACCTCGTAACTCTGATATCTTATTTTAAATCTCAACCGGATCAAACGTAATTGGGGGGGGGACAGTTGGGGGGACCGGAAATCTTAGAAAATACTTAAAGCGGTGAGATCAGGATGAAACTGGATGGGAAGAATAGAAACCTGTCTAAGATACGTGACTGACATAACTGGACCGGATCTGCTCTCTTTGGTGGAATTGGGAGGGGGGAGGTAATTTTGAAAATTGAGGTATTTGTAACTTACGAAAGGGTGACCAGATCTTAATGAAATTTGATATTTAGAAGGATCTTGTGCTATAAAGTTTAACTTTAGGTTCTGACCTTCTCACAAGTGCCAAATGAGCTCTTGGCTCTTCCGACCTCGTCCAAATGAGCTCTTGGCTCTTCCGACCTCGTACCATATGAGCTCTCGGCTCTTCCGACCTCGTCACAAGTGCCATATGAGCTCTTAGCTCTTGTTTTAATCAGAATATTGCATAAGATTTGTCGTATGAGTTGAAATTATTCAACGTATCCGACATTTCAGCAAAACGAATGGTTTTGCGGCGTTTGTCGTACGATTTATGTCATTTGTTGCATGTCACAGGGTTTTGTGCGAAATCGCAGCAGTGGGAACCAGGGGTTACAAACACAAGTAGTTTATGCCGGCTTTGCCTCTCACTATGTATAGCAGTAGAGTACGTTGTGGATAATTGTAGTGCCATCTACAATTATTAAACTCGATAGCTCATCGGTAGTTTTAAAGAGATTGAAAATTTCAAAAAACTCTTAGAAGGATCTGGAATATTTTAATAATGGTTGATTACAGCAAATGGAAAGATATTGAGGTAATAAGGAATCTAGAGTTACTATAACCTTCTATAAATCTACTCATAATTTTAGGTGTATGATGTCTATTAGGAGAAGCCAGGCCCAACAGACTTGGTTTTCCTTGATGATTTTGGGTGAAGTTAAGGTTTTTTGGTTAGGTTGGCTGGGTTTTGGTTAGGTTGGATTTGAGCTAAGGGCTGATGAATTTTCAGTTAGGTAGTTATGTTTTTACCCACCTTTTGTTATAAACCTAAAAATGTGGGGTAATATAAGCCTATAGGCTAAGTAGGCTAGGCTAGTGGTTGGCCATTTCTGAAGGGAATGTGCTAAAATAAAGTAGTAGTTCTGGGTAAAAGTTATAACATCATAATAATTCCATTGTGTAACCTACAAGCTAATCAACATGCTCCCAGCATTATTTCTATTGTTGGTTCTAGCCTAATTCAAGAACCAAAGTTCAATAGCCAAGGATGATAAAGTAGTCCACCCTAACCAGAGCCAATATTCAGCTCTTTTTCTCAAAAATTAAAAACACCGAAGACAATAGGCTATTTTTGCTGAATAGGCTATGTTGGGGTAAAATTCTAGTTAATTGACTTCTTGCTATCTTGGAAAGGGTTCAGGTTAGGAAAAATCAAACTTACAGGGATAGGTCTACAGGCTAGAAGGTATCCTGGGAAGGTATTTTAAAATACCCACCTCCACTCCTTCCTCTAGAGGGCCCTGAAATTTGCCTACATGACAGGTCTACACCTATTGAAATTTTGACAAAACAATATTTTACCTTAAATTTCAGTTACTAGTTGCTTTTTCTCTGCCTTTAGTTATGAAAATGCAATTCCTGTTATTTGAGTAGAATTTTGAGCCATATCAGTGTTTTTTTTTTCAAAATTTAGGAAATGTATGTGCATATCTTTAAAACCTTATAAAATGGAATTGAGCAAAGTTATGAAGTTGAAAACAATTTTTTTGTACTTTAATTAAACAGAAGATTTATTTTGCAAGGTTTCACTTTTATGACACACATATTTTTAAAGGTCAGGGCCCTCTAGAGGGAGAAGGAGTGGAGGTAGTTGCTTCAAAATACCTTCCCAGGACATACTTTAATCTGTAGATTCATCCCTGAAAGTTTCATTTTTCTAACATAAACTCTTTTTGAGATAGCAAGAAGTCAATTAACTAGAATTTTACCCTATGTTGGTTTTCTAAATAAAGGCCTGGATGCTATGTAGTCCTTGAAGAAGTTGAAACTCAACTGGGAAGCTATTGATAAGCATACTGCACCTGGTCACTAAACAAGTTCAATCATCAAGAGTCTCTTGTGGAGAACTCTACAGAGTCCTCCACAAGAGTCTAGATGAAACAGCCACAATCTACCACAAACAAATTTTTTTCATCACTGGAGCATCACAAGGATAGAAAATCCTTTATTAACAAGCAAACTCTCACAACATTAACTGCTGAACCTGTTGTTTTCTGTCACCTAGCCTGCATTATATAGATTAAAAAAAAAACATTCATATGGAAGTACATTATAAAAATGTAAAGCCTGAACCCAACCAACACATTAAAAACACAAATGACATATTAACATGAGACATTACACTTTTTCATGTAGTTTTGGTAGAAGGAAAGTCAAGGACTATATCACTTGCCACCTTTTTTATGCCCTTCCAAATATAATAATTGCTTCTGTGGCAATTTTTTTTTCAATCATAAAGGGGCTCAAAATAGCTCATAGTAACCACAGGGTTTATGATGTACTTCTAAAAAAAAAAACTCCAGCAAGGATAAATTGCCATTTGTAGGTGATTCAGGAATCTAAATTATTATTTTACCTTTTCTTAATAGTAATATGTTATTTTGAAAATCTATTTTGGAGTAATTTTAAAAAGAGCCTGACCCCTCCTTGAGATGACATCAGAGCAGAACAAAGATAACTCCATTATTGAATGCTATAAACAGGAAAAATACAGCCTCCAAAGAAATTTACCAAATCATATTTAATTTTTAAAATTTTAAATTATAGTTTAAAAACTATATATTTTGGTGCCCAATTAAAGGCAAAAGAAAGAATTTGCCCCTGAAGCAATTATTATATTTAGAAAGAGCATAAAAAGGCATCAGGTGATTACCTTAAATTGCAGCTTGGATCAATCTAAGGGATTTTCCTTGTAGAAACTCCAGAGTTGATAATGCATAACACATAGTTGAATATGTACACCTGACTAATGGTTTGATGTTTCTGATTTGAGTGCTTCCTAGTTATACTTCCAATCTGTTGTTGACCATTCATTGTCAAGATGTTTCTTAAAGCTGTTTGTGGTCTGGGCAGTAATGGTATCTGGCAGTAATTTGTTCCAGAGGTTGGCAATTTGGTTGGTAAGAAAATGGGCATGTTGCCACTTTGAGGAGAAATGCCTTGATAACTCTAATTTATGTCCCCTTGTACAAGAGTCTTGAGATGCCAGAGGAAGGAGTTCAGGAAGTGTCTTTGAATTAATAAGTTTATGAACCAGAATGGCTTCACCCTGTCTTCTTCTATAAACCAGAGTTGGGAGTTTCAGCTTGCATAGCCTTGTAGGGTAAGGAAGTTCATGCAGTCCACTCACCATCTTAGTGGCTCTTCTCCAGATATCTTCAAGAATTTTAACATCTTTTTATGGCACTTGGCATTAACAAAGTGATATATAGCAATTGCAAATTCTATTGGTCTGTCTCTTGGTCCTGGTTTTGCTACTTTAGGCACTTCTAGGTAAGCTAGGACAATGAAATTTGGCTGGTGTATCAGGGACCGGACCAGATTAAATTAGAAGTATTTGTTTTCCCATTTTGACCATCTGGGGGGAGTAGGGGGCCAGTTGATCTGGAAAAAATAGAAAAGATGAAGTATTTTTAACTTATGAACAGGTGATGGGATCTTAATGAAATTTGATGTTTGGAAGATATCGTGTCTCAGAGCTCTTTTTTAAATCCTGACCAGATCTGGTGACATTGGGGAGAGTTGGAGGGGGTAACCTAAAATTTTAGAAAATGCTTAGAATAGAGGAATTGGGATGAAACTTGGTGGGAAAAATAAGCAGAAGTCCTAGATACATAATTGACATAACCAGAATGGATCTGCTCTGTTTTGGGGTGGGGGGATTGTTAATTCTGAAAAATTAGAAAAAATGAGGTATATTTAACTTTCAAAGGAGTGATTGGATCTTAATGAAATTTGAAGTGTGGAAGAATATCGTGTGTCAGAGCTCTTGTTTTAAATCCTGACTGGATCCAGTGACATTGGGGGGAATTGAGGGGTGGGGGGAGCTAAAATATTGGAAAACGCTTAGAGTGGAGGGATCAGGATGAAACTTGGTGGGAAAAATAAGCACGAGTCCTAGATACATGATTGACATAACCAGAACAGATCTGCTCTCTTTGGGGGAGTTGGGGGGGAGGGTTAATTCTGAAAAATTAGAAAAAATGAGGTATTTTTGACTTACAAAGGAGTAATTGGATCTTAATGAAATTTGAAGTTTGGAAGAATATCGTGTCTCAGAGCTCTTACTTTGATCCTGACTGGATCCAGCGACATTGGAGGAGTTGAGGGGGGGAACCTAAAATCTTGGAAAATGCTTAGAGTGGAGGGATTGGGATGAAACTTGGTGGGAAAAATAAGCAGAAGTCCTAGATACATGATTGACATAACCAGAACGGATCTGCTCTTTTTAGGGGAGTTGTGGGGGGGGGGGGGTTAATTCTGAAAATTAGAAAAAATGAGGTATTTTTAACTTACAAAGGAGTGATTAGATCTTAATGAAATTTAATATTTAGAAGGAAATTGTAACTCAGATCTCTTACTTTAAATCCCGACCAGATCCAATATCATTAAGTAGGGAGTTGGGGGGGAACTGGAAATCTTGGAAAACACTTAAAGCAGAGAGATCAGGATGAAACTTGGCGGGAAGAATAAAAACAAGTCCAAGATACATGACTGACATATTCGAAACTGATCCGCTCTAGATCTGGTGACGCATGGGGGATTTGGGAGGGGGAACCTAAAATCTTGGAAAAAGCTTAGAGTGGAGGGATTGTGATGAAACTTGGTGGGAAAAATAAGCAGAAGTCCTAGATATATGATTGACATAACCGGAATGTATCTGTTCTATTTGGGGGAGCATGGATATTTTTAAGAATTCTTACCTTTTTTACTAACATAGATGCACTACTTTTTGCTACTATTAATTGATGTTTGAGCAGACCTGAGCAGAGTTCCTCAGGGAAGTGTATTGGGTCCTACACTATTTAACATATTTATTAACAATATTGAAATTTTTCAATAGCAAACATGGCGAAACAAGAAGTATAGTAAATCTTCACAATTTTGCCTTTAACTAGACTTACCGATTTACTTGGTGATGAGATTAAAGGCAGTATATTTGCATAAATATTAATGTGAAACATATTAGGAAGTGTAATGGACCCCTGTTTTTCATGTGACTGAGACATTAGTCATATCTGTGGACAAGCTTTCAATCCCCTTTTCAATGAACATTCCCACCAACGAAATCAAATGATCCATAATGTTGATTTGAAAGCACTTCCATCCAAGCCACATCTTCATCTAACCAAAAAGAAGGAAGTCTCTTGGTGCTAAGTCAATACTATATGGCAGACGATTGAACAATTGCCATCAAAATAGTTTGACAAGTCATTGAATTACACCAGCAGTGTGTGGATGCGCATTGTCATGGACCAGAACAATTCCAGTGCAAGCTACAAGAGTTGCATAGTCACCTACAACACATGCTCGCTTTCTGCCACTCATTTAGCATCTGCGCAGATCAAACAGAGTTTGAAAACAAAATGACCCAGTACTAGTTCATTTCTCAGAACCATAGTCACTACTGCTGTTATTGTGAATACTGCTGTTATATGTTCTTTTGAATAGCCATTCAAAACAAATGAAGAGAAAAGCTGACCTCTGGAGATGTTCTGATCCTTGACAATGCTTGTCCACACACTGTTTATGCAACTCAATGGTTCTAGCTTGCCCCTAATAGAGAACAAAGAGCAGGAAGTCTTTATTTCGGGCCAAAATTTTGATCAATACTTTTACTAATACATTCTTGACAACAAATTATTTTTATCGTTTTTATGCTGTTTTGATGAAAAGAATTGTTGTACTTTATTAATAGATTTCAAAATTCATTTAAAAGATTCATGAGCACCTGGAGGGAGGCAAAGGATAACAAAATTGCTCTGGGAAAAACATTTGAAATGGTAAATGCCTTAGTTCTACCTTTGTTCTGTCCCAGGATGGCTGGATGGATGATAGACTATCTATCAACAAGGGAAAATGACATCATTTTTATATATTCCTGAAAAAGGCTTATGCCTACTGTGCCTCTCACTCAGCCTATCACCTGTCTTGGCTTTGTCTCCAATCGGCCAATTGATTCATGGCAACTTGATTTTAATTTAAAATAAACGGACTAAATACCTTGTTAGGGGCAGGTCATTTGGTATGTGGACTATGAGGAAAATAATGGATAAATTCAGTCTTGTAAGTAAGTCTCTGTAATTACCATCAGCCTATATTTATTTCTAATTCTGTAGTACTACCAATTAATATTTAATTAGTTTGTACAAACTATTTAGTATTTAATGTAATTTAGTTCTTTATACTAACTATAAAACTTCATTTTAAAGCCTTCTAATTATTAAAGGGTTCAATTCAGAAGCAAGTTTTCATTTTAGATTTCAGATGATGAAGATGAGACACATCCAAATATTGACACCCCTTCCCTATTCCGATGGAGACACCAAGCTCGGGTTGAAAGAATGGAGACATTTCAGAAGGAGAAGGAAGCAATTGACAAAAAAGCCAAGAAGTAATTGAATTTATATAAAATTTTATTGGCGGAATAGTGCCACTCCCAGAATAAAGCCAAGATCTTTCCGCGGTGATTGGCATTGGGAGCACTGGAAGTTAACGCCTAGTCTAAAGACATGTGTTGAAATTCTTCTATGGGCAAGATACGATTCCGCACAACTCGTGTCTATATAGGCTGTGTTTATTTACTATTAAAGAGCAAACAGTTTCGTGATTCGAGATGTCAGCTCTTTGTCTTTTGATACTGATAAATGCCAAGTCTAATGCTTAAACAGCTTTTTTAGCTCTAAGACTTGTAGGATTATCTAGGTGAAGACGAACATAGAAATAAGATTTAACTACACCTTTTGTTGGCCTCAGGGGCCAGGGTAGAAATGAGTTAGAGAGGCAGATATGCACAGAACCTAGGGATCAATAGAGAATCTTAGCCTCTTGATTGAGTATAAAAGACATCATCATAAATATAGAAGAACCAAGAGTTTAATATACAAAGAAAGAATTTTGGATATTTCATTGCAATTATATTTGTTATTAATTTAAAAATATAGGGCCTAAGTGATTCACTTGTTATGCAATCTTAATTAAATTCTGATTAATTATGGGCTGTAAGTAAAAGCAAGAAGGATTTCTACTAGGGTAAAGTTAATATGCGCCTTCTTCTATCACACTAATGACATCACAAAGTTAAAGGTGCTAGATCCCTTAACTAGGATTAACACTGGAACAGATTAAGATAAAAAAAAAAAATTACACTTGCATCAGAAGTTGTTATGCTGCTAAAAAAAAAAAAAAAAAAAAAAAAAAAAAATGAGACTTACTCATTTATCTACCCTTTGCTGATATATTGGTGTCTCAACAGTAGGAATAAGATTCAGACAGAACATTAAGCTCATACAAACATATGAAATTGAGCACTTCCAAAATTTACAAAAACAAAATTGAACGTCTTTAGTCTCCTATTCTTGAATTTACTTTGTACACGACATGGAAAAGGGGCTTTTTAGGCGGCATCTTTGTTTTGGTGGGGAGTGGCGGTCCCTCAAACTAATCCCGAGGGTTGAAAAATGAAACGGAAATTTAAATATAACTACATTGAAATGACGTGTACATCGTCAAAAGTTCAGTCTGGGACAAGAAAATAATTAACGGGGAAAAATTAATTGCTTCAAAAACCCGCCCAGGATTTATATTACCTTTTGTTTCTGCCCAACAGACTTGTAGCCTTGAGAGCTACGAAAGTATTGGAACATGGCCGTCTTTCCACTTACTTTGTCCTTCTCTTCGCGTCATGCTGTGCTTTTGGTGGCTCTCAATTTTCTTGAGGTCCTGGCCTGTGGATCCTAAGATGACAGGTCACTTTACAGGCTGCTACTAAAAATTAAGCGGATACGGCAAGTAGACTATAGACCTATAAAGTAAGCGTATAGATTTGGATGTCCTACTTATTCCTTTGCTTAACAATGAAGTTGTATACACTGTTGTATATTGATCTTGGGCTAAAGGGGCGGGGTGTTTGATTGCTACAGTTTTTGTCAAAGATCAGAAGATTTCGAATTTTCCCTGGAAATACATTTTTTGTTTTTAGTGGGACTGAGACTAGATCCTCCTGCGAATGCCCTTTTCATTCAATATGTCTATATTTTTGTTTTTTATATTAATTTTCTTGATATCAATTTTCTTGAGGGCCTGGCCTGTGGATCTTACAATGACAAAATTAAGCAGATACGGCAAGAAGGCCTATATAGTATAAGCGTGTAGATTTTGATGTCCTACTTATTCCTTTGCTTAACAATGAATTTGCATAAACTTTTATTTATTGATCTAACTTTTAGGGGCTAGAGGGGGGGGGTTTGATTTCTACAGTTTGTGTCATTGGATCTGAAGATTTCGAATTTTCCCAGGAAATACTAAACTTTTTTTTTTAGTGGGACTGAGACTAGATCCTCGTGCGAATGCCCTTTTCATTCAATATGTCTGTATTTTTGTTTTTTTAATTCCCTCTGTAATATCTCAAATTAACTATTAAAACCATAAAGTATGTGCAAATCTTTGACTTTTTAAATTCTTCCTCTGTGCACAGGCATTAAAAGCTCACTTTGTCACACAATGCTGCTGAAATTGCGAATTGACTTGTATTAGTACTGGAGAGTTTTTAATTGATTGCCTTTCTCAGTATATTCAGTAATGTCGATTTAGTCCTTTGAGGGCCAAACATATTTTTTGCAGCTTAAAATGGGGTAAAACCACTCTTTGTTGTGACATGGTCTTTTTTTATTTTAAACAGGCTCGAGGTCGAAAACTTAAGCTGAAAGTTCTATGCTTTTAGTTTGATAGGGTCACTCTAGGAACACTAACAGAATCGAATGAAAGATAATCCAACAATGATTGTACAAGAGGAAAATGTGTTATTTGTTGTCTGAGATAATACTGTGAAAAAGAGAATGTAGGGCCTTCTGAAGGGTAAATTGACTGGTGCTGATAAGGATCTGATATAAGCTGATATTATCTGATGGTGCTGATATAAGCTGATGATAAGGATCGGAAGCACCTTCAAAAAGAAATGCAAATGTTCAATTCAAAGTAATTATTTTGGTAACGTATAGGTGTTACCATGAATAACCAATGGAAGCAGGAGGATATATGGAAGAAGATATATATGGATATATGGAATAAAGTCTACGGTACTTTGTTTCTTTTTTTCTGAAAATTCTTTATGTAGAAATATTGTAATAAGTAATACTATACAACTTAAATTGCAACTATACAATTTATAATGAAAAGTACAACTTAGCTCCATAACAAATTAAAGTACAGGATTCTAGATATCTGCTGTTTCATAACAACTGTTTCCTTGATTTGATTTTTTTTTTTGCTCTTTTCTTTGACAATTTGCTGCATAATCGGAAGCCTATAAGGCTTATAATAAGGATAGAAGGCTGATATATATTCTGATATATCAATGCTTCCATTGCTTAATTCTGATATATATCACCGGGAGCTGATATATATATATATATATATATATATATATATATATATATATATATATATATATATAGGCTGATATATAAGGCTGATAAGGATTCTGAAGAGTAAATTGACTGGTGCAATTTTGATTGAGATTTGATCATCCTTTCCCTCCTAATTTGTGCTATCCCTTGGATTGTGTTAAGTAAATTAATTTTCCTGGGTAAATTCAACCTTGGTAAAAGTTATGTATTTGGAGGCAGGGAATAATTGCAGTTTGGTTGTCGACCTTAGGGAATATTAACGTAAGAATCCTTAGACTATAGGGGACAAGCTGCCTGACTTGCCTTAATAACTGATTGCCCATTAGACTCTGCCTTTGAAATTGTCCTGACAACGAAGTCCATGATCTATACATCAATAGAAGAATCAAAAGATGCACCCCCAGGTTTAGGAAGGAAAAATGGCCAAGTAGACATGCTCCCGATGGCCTCTCTATTACGAAAGAAGAAGAAGAATTCCCTTAATACTTCATTTTTAAATTTGGCGAAAGATGGGGCATGTACTGCTCTTTAATATATGTGCAGTAGCATATACATTTATGCTATTATTGTTGTATATTGAGTGGATTCATGCGCTGGTTTTAGGATCCTTCGTCTGAGAGGACGAGGGTCTGAATCTTAGTGTACCCAGTAACTTGGTTTGGGACGGGGGTATGGGCGTGACTGTAAGCTCAGCCAGAGTCGACTCAGCTTTAAATGGTTACCTGAAGAAACCTGAGGAAGGTAAATAGGAAGGGTGTGCGAAAGTGCAGGATGGCTGGGCTCCATACCCCATTGCACCTCCTGGCTGAAGGGCTTTGAGACGGAGATCAGCACCGCCCTTTCGGACCTTCAGAAATAAAATTTCGGACCTTCAGGGTCAAGTACCGCATCCTTTACCTTTTTTTATTATATATTCTATTATTGCATTTTATTATTTGCTACTATTATCGTTATCTAGTATGTAATTTTATTCCTGGCCATAGCTAAGATTTTAATTAGGGCTTAGGTAAGAGTCAGAATCAGTCTTGGGCATTTAGGGGAGAAGGGGTACTGCATTTGTGATAATCCCTTTTATAGTCTTTCAACAAACTTGAAAACATAGTGAGTACACATTTGAGAGTTTTAGGTCAAAACGCATGAACAAATATTTTTGTTACGTAATTTTGGAAATTTGCTTGAGGTCTTTCGGGCCAATTTTAGCAGGGAAGGGGCCCCTCTTCCAATTCCTGTATACATATAGGGTTCAAGGAGGTAAAATTTTTCTTGAATTATTTATTATTTTTGTTGTATCAAAGTGGTATTCAGGATTAGTTCTTCAATAAATTCCTAGAGCTGAAACTATTTCACACTTTTGACTAGTAAGTAGTAAAAAGTCCCTCAAAAGATTAAAAGAAAATGTTTCTTTGCAAATTGAAAAATCCTGTTGAAAATCTAAGAAACGGGCCAAGGGCGTAGAATTATTTTATAGGCTAGTAAACCCGAAAATGAACTTCAACCTACTCTATCAGTGGATATTGAAACTTTGGGCCATAAGTCGCAATATCCCAATTAGGCTACTATACTTTTAAACTGGCCAATTAAAAGAGTCTTCTGCCCTCTGTCAGTGGTGATAGTTCTTCTGATTAAAGCTGCTGCTTTTGTCAAGGTCGAGTTGTGGAAGGATATAGTCTCGCCGTCTACCACATACCCTCTTTCTCTAAATATATATATATATATATATATATATATATATATATATATATATATATATATATATATATATATATACATCTGTGTCTATCGCTCTTGCTCTTTAAGTAATTTTGTTGTCGTTATAGCCACCGGGAAAAGTTATCTAAGAAGCAAGTGGAGATATCCGAAGCTGAGAAAGGTGGAGTTGATGTAACATCTTTGAAGATAGAGCTTCAGTCATTAGAGAAAGAAATGGACAAGATTACTGAGGAACAAGAAGAATTTAAGAAAAAGGAAAAAGTAAGTTTTTGCTTACTCTATCAAACTCTAGGTTTTGGACGTCGGAGGGTTTTTTGCTGTTTTCAAACACCGAGAAGAACTCATGTATTTTGGTACTACAGTCAAACATGAATGAGTGTTTAATCTTTAAACAATTTGAGTAAATTCTTACAAATTTTTTACAATTAAAATTTTTACAATTTAAACAAATTTTTGAGCTCAAAATCTTTAATGCGCGTTTTTTGACCCTTTTCAATAAGCTAAAATTATAGATGGTTTGTATTCTACTAGGTATTTTGCTATGGTTTGTATATCTGTGTCTACTAGATGCATTCGTTTGTTCGATGATAAGTCAAATAATTCCAATATTTGCAGTTCTGGAAATGTTTAAAATGTTAGTTGTAATTATTTTTATGTCCTTTTTTTTCTCTCCTATGTGTTAGTTGTCGGTTTCTTCCAATTATTTTATTATTAAAGTAATTCTACTAGATGCATTCGTTTGTTCGATGATAAGTCAAATAATTCCAATATTTGCAGTTCTGGAAATGTTTAAAATGTTAGTTGTAATTATTTTTATGTCCTTTTTTTTCTCTCCTATGTGTTAGTTGTCGGTTTCTTCCAATTATTTTATTATTAAAGTAATTGGTTTCTTTTTTTCTTTTTTATTGAAAATAGCTCCCAGACGCCACTGGAACAGAAAATATGATGAAAAATAGCGATGGTCCTATTGACGATGGTCTTGTAGATCCAAAAGCATAGGGGCTCGTGCCCCTCCCATCAGATGGTAGAAAGCTGTAGTACTCTATCAAACTCTAGACTCTGGACGTCGGAGGGGTTTTCGCTGCTTTCAAACACCGAGCAGAACTCGTGTATTTTTGGTACTACATTCAGACGTGACATGGATGAGCGTTTTTTTTTTATAAATTAGAAGAAAAATATTGGCCTAAAATCTTTAATTCATTAGCTTCGACCCTTTTCTACAAGCCAACACTATAGATGGTTTGTCCCTGTCCATAGAGATGTATTCGTCCTGCTACGGTCGATATAACATGCTCCTGGAAACTGAGTAAGGATCTTGAACGTCATCTGAACGGACTAAGTGTAGTGTTAATCTTAGTAGGACCGCGCCGCGAAGCGGAATTAAACGTCAAATCCTGTTATGTGCTAACCGCTTAATCAGTTGTTTACTTCTCTTAGAAAACCAGAATACATACAAAGTGGAAACTTTTGTAAGATTCAGAAAATAGTAATTTTTTTCTGGCACTATGCTTGTATTTCATATTTGGTCTCCCTTTCATTAGGATATTGTTCTGCGAGTCTATACTCGGCTATATTTGATAGAATATACTTTAAGAATTTTGACTCCACGTCTGGGAGCCTTTTTCAGCGAAAAAAAGAAGAAAAAGACACAAGTTATTGTAATAATAAAATAATTGAATGAAAATGACATCTAACACAGAGGAGAGAGAAAAAGGACATGCAAACAACTGTAATTCACATTTTAAACATTTCCAGAACTGCAAATACTGCGATTATTCGACTAATCACCGACAAGACAAACGAATGTGTCTAGTAGACACAGATAACTCTCCTCTTTAATTAGATTAGCAATTCCAGGAAGTTATGGGAGGGTATACGTTATTGCCATCTACCTTTCTACCTACAGATATTTCCTCAAAGCCAAAATAAAATCATAAACTTCAAAGTGGCTTATTGCCTGGGTTCGGAAAGAATCATAGGCAGTTGAATTTTCAGAAATATAATTTCTAAGCAGCACATGTGGCGCTATGTAAAAAAAAAGTCTTCAAGAAGACCTTTGACAATTTGTAATTCTGAATCTGATTAACTTGGGACAAAGTGATATAATGAATGTTTTTATTTTACCAAATTAAAAATTAATTAAGGTGGTATGACGCTGTAGATGTCGTGTATCTAGTCTAGTTCAATTTAACCTTTTCATAAAATTCATAAAAACTGGTATTCCGTTGGGGATGGCGTTAGGATGGTATATGATGCATTCATAATTCTAATTTTGGATATGACTAACTCTTTCCATGGCGGGATTTTAACTGTGCCAGAATGCTTTAGCCGTTTTATGGTTTAAACCACTTTATCTAAAATACAATTTCACATTTTAGGGGAAAGACTTTTCTTCATCTTTTCTCTGTTTGCACCTCTGGAACAGAAAATATAACCGAAAATTGGCGATGGTCTTGGCATTGTAGGTCCAAAAGCTTAGGGACTTTTGCCCCTCCCCCAGATGGTAGAAAGTGGTACTAACTATCATTTAGTGCTACGCCGCGGGACATGCCCCGCCACATGTCTGACGGGACATGTATTGGAGGGGTCTAATTGAACATGGTGGGAGCTCTAATTGGAGATGGGAGTTAGCTAAATAAGAATGGGCTCTAATTTCATCAGTCCCCCCTTAAATAAAAAAATATTATGTGTTTGCCCCTTCTTGTCAAGACGGGATTACTGAAAATCTCTAGCATATCCAACTCCTTTCATTCAGCGTTCGGGCTTGCCAACATGTTGAGTCAATCAATGCAATTGAATGGTTATAATTTTAGGGTAGGATAATATTTCTTTTAAAAAGGCTATCACAAGCTCTTATAGAGGCAAATTCGCTTCTTATGTCACAGTAAAAAAAAATAAGAAAAAATAAATAAACAGCAACAACCAAAACGGCAAAACAAACGTTCAAAATTAATCAAACAAGAAATCTATTCAGTATAAAAATGGACAGTGAAAAATTTATACAAATTAGTAAAGTATAAAGTTCAAAAATCTTGTTTCCAAAACTGTAAATTAACTTTTTATTACTAAAGGCAAAAGAAGCCGAGAGAGAGAGAGATAATACTTTATTGACAAACGACTATCACGAAGCCTAAAAATAGCCGCACTCACATTCTAAGCCAATTAATAATGTCTCCTGGGGTAAAGTTCACCCTGAATACCTCTCTGTTGATTCCTTTATAAGGAAGTTCAACTGATACAATTCTAGGGAAAAGGCTGACACAAGCAGCATATCAGCAGCCAGGTTTTTAGCAGCTTAGCACAAATAGTGTCATAAACACTATTAGAAAATTTTTGCTGCTAGTCGTTATGCTGCTAAATAAGTGCTACAACGCTGGCCTGTTTTACGCCAATTAGGCTGCTAATTTGAACTTGGCTGTTGACATTCATGAAAATTAGCCGATTTACGTAAAGAGTTACGAGATAATTAGCCCAATAGAGGCTTATTTTAATACACTCTGGGCTAAATTTAGCTAATAATCACAGTGATTTGGGGAGTTTGTAAGAAACATGGAAAACCGTGGAATTTGAAATGATATCCAGAGGCGAAAAGCAGTGGTGTAATTTCGTCAAAATCCTGAGAGTGGGGCAAAGTTGGAGTCAGTTTTCCAAAATCAGCTGAAAATGGCAATAAAAACTAAAACAAAAACCCATTTGGTACCATAAAGTTACTATTTAGTAGTATAATAGTACTATAAAGGTAGATATGTACTGAAAAAACATGATAATTTTCTGTTGATGCTTGAATTATACAGATCATGAAACAAAATTCTTCAGATGACAGCCCTGCTTTGCTAGTAACGTTATCACTCGCCAATACCCTTCTGACAGTTTGAAGTTCAGCATTAATGAAACTGTCTACGGTGCTAAACGTCCGGATTTTCTTTTTGTTTCACCATCTCATTTCTCATAACCTTCACTTTGGTAAAGGCAGTTTTATCTCCGAAACTCAAGTAATATGTTTCCAATAGCTCAAACATCAAGAAGACTGTCAGCAATATCATTACCGAACAATATTGACTTGATGACTCCCTATATCTTGGATATATTTTCATGATTGCTTATGTAGGGAAGGGGGGACAGTTTCTCCTCATATTGAGTCTTTGTATCTTTTAAATCGTTTACATATTTAATCTTCGCATTTTTTTTCCCAAATTGAATAATAAACTGACAGTATTTAGTGTTCTATGGTAGTCTAGGTTATGAAGATTCGAGATATGTATTCCATTTACTTTTTTTTAACTGTAATTTGAGCTTTTCGTATTTTTAAGACAATGCCGTGGAATGTGGATACAATTAGTCAGCAAAAGTTTTCAAAAACGGTTATAAACAAACAGGAAAAAGGGAAAACGCAGGAAGAGCTGACAGACGAAGAGAAAGAAAAAAGACTGAGGGAGTTTTCACAAAAATATGAAAAAGAGATTAAACATTACGGAATGTTACGGAAGTTTGAGGACAGCAAAAAGTATATGATGGAACATCCATATCTGGCATGTGATGAAACGGCAAATTATCTGGTCTTTTGGAGCATTAATCTAGAAATGGAAGAGGTAAGACTTAGAATATATCTAATTGTTTATAGTTCTTACATATACTAATGTACCCAACATGCTGATCTCTGATTTTTATTCAGTGAGAGGTTTATTCTTATTTAGAGCACGACTTTTTACCCATTATGAGTCTTGTTGAAACTACATCTCATGATTTCTGAGCTTCAGTGCCATTCAGCTATTTCGCAATTTCCTTCCCATACACTAAAAAGGAGCCCTACCTATGCCTCCAAACATCTTATCCGTGCTGTTTTCGAATTTGGGCTCTCCTCCCCCCTGAATTCATATGTCCGCGCGTGCACTGTGTAAATAGACTCAGTGGCGTCGTTTGAGAGGAGGGGGTAGTTGTCCCCCAATAATTTGGAGGAAATTGACTCTCCGTATGTGAACCCCTCTTCCCCTGATAAAAATGCTGGGGCTACTTCTTTGAGTAGAGTCAGGATGGTAATATAAAAAAGGAGCGCTTTTTAGTATTGGCTCCCCCTCTCAAACATGCGTCGCCGTAAATAATTTGGGTGGTGACTCTCGCTCTAAATGCAGCCATCTTAAGCCGCCTGAGAGTGACCCCATCAGCTCCGCTTCTCACTCTGTTTGAAGTCTTTAACTGGGTAGCTTCAAATTTAATAATTGGGTAGTATTTCAAATAATAAAAACTGGGTAGCTTCAAATTTCTTTAACTGGGTAGCTTCATTTCCTGAAACCAGATGATTTTGTAGGTTTTAAATTTATGCCACTTCAACTGTTTGTCTCGACATGGTTTAGGTATTTGGTGAAGCTCAACTATTACATAATTCATGTTGCCCTCTCCGTATAAATAACGTATAGTGACAGAACCCGGTGTATTTCCCCGGATATTACTTTTTAATTGGTGCATTTCCAAAATGGAGAAGAAAAAACACCCAAGTGACATATTCAAAACATCATAACTGACCTTTGAGCCTTAGATCAAGGGTAAGGATATGACTTGCGGCCCCAGGGTTGCCCCTAGGGTTTCATATGTGGTCCGCGATGTGAACTGAGCACAAAATACATTAAAATCGACGCAAGTACTCCCAGGGTGCTGGAAAAGTTGGGAAAAAAGGTATCTCCATCAGAGTAAGGGACTTATTTTTTATGTTGCAACTAATTTTTATGAAGGATCATTATGGGGGTAAATATTATGAAGAATACAAAAAAAGACATTTGTTATGGTACGACAAGGGCTAAGGCATTATGAAGGTAATTTTTATAAAGGGTACAAACAAAAGAAATTCGTGATCCTATGACAAGGCATGTGACGTTATTATGATAATAATTATTGTGAAAGAAACACACAGAGGCATTTGTGATGTTATGACGAGGGATGTGGCAGGCATTATGGTTTCCTTAATTACCATATTTCGCACTTCCTGTCGAATTAAGATCCTTCTTGATCTGTGAATCGCTTCATAGTTGATGATGTTATTGATCAAACATCAAATACATTACTTCTACGTTACTTCTGAGCATACAGATAACAGATTTTATGAAAGAATGAAATATCATTTTTGGGAAAAAACACTTTTTATCTTCTTTTTAAGGGCGAAAACTGTTTTATTTGATATCGTTTTTAAATTATACTTAATATTCAAAGAAATTTAATTTTAAATTATAACATTATTTTGGTTTAAAATAGGCTTTAAGTTGGACAAGTCAGTTTATGATTCTGAGAAGATGATTAAGCTCATAAATGAAAAGGAAACCCCTGCTTTTTGTACAAATTCCTAATTTAATGTCTAATAATCAGTCAATTAAAAGTTTACCTGTCTATACATTGTGAAAGGAAAATTCATTCAGATTTTTTCTCTCAACTCAGTTATTTCGCTTTCAGCATTAGGACATAGGAAGGTCCGAATTCAGACAGAAAGGCTTGGAGAGTTTGTATTGATTCTACAAAATAAGTATAGGAGGAATTCTATGTCTCTTTATTAAGAAAAAAAACATTTCGAAAAATACTGAATTGTTGATTTTGAATTAAAATCAAGTAGTTGTGGCATCAAGCCATGGCTAATTGTAGAAAAAGCCAAGAGAGATAGTCCGATTGAGTGAGAGGCAAATCTGACATTAACCCCCTTATTAGGATTGTATTAAATGAGTCTGTTAATTTTTTTGGGGGGTGGGGGGTATTTTTGGATTTATTAGACTGGCCTAAATTGACTTTTTGTATCTTTCCTAGAAGAATAATTAAAACAAGACACGACAGAATTATAAAGACAAGAAGAATAATTAAGATCAGAAGAAGAATTTGAATTAAAATCGAATAGTTGTGGGCCTCAATCCATGGCTAATTGTAGAAAAAGCCAAGAGAGATGGTCCGATTGAGTGAGAGGCAAATATGGCATTAGCCCCCATATTAGGATTGTATCAAAATGATGTTAGTTCATTTGTTAATAGATAAGTCTATCTACAATCCGTCCATGCGTCACTCCTAGGCCAGAAGAACTAAGGAAGATAGTCATAGAACTAAGATAGTCTTAGAACCTATAGTTTTCCAAGTGTTTGGTTAAATGGCACGGGTACACAGCGAGAGTAAGTGGCTCTCTTATTGAACCAATACTTGTTTGTAAGCTTTTAGAAAGACATGCCCGCCCAGAGTCTCAGGCAGAAACGGGGCTTTTACAAAAATGGGACTATTACAAGAGTTCAGTGCATATTCAGTGATTAGAATTTTGCCAATATGGTTGTTTAAGAGAAAATTACTTTAATATATAAGGTTCAGTGACGTGAGTTGGGCTTAGGACATCCTTGAATATGGGGGCGGGGAAAGGGTGAAAATTATCTAGAGACTGAAAAGAAAACACTTTTTTTTTAATTTGATATATCAAAAAGACAAGAAAATTATCCTTTTGTATTAACTAATCCCATTGGTTACTAATTTTTGACGATGACGAAAACATTGGAAAATGTCCCTTTTTATGGGACGCTTATTTTGATTATGCATTCAAATAATGTGTAATTCCAATCTCAATAAAAAATCTTGTAGGAAGACTGTTAAAAACGAATCGTTCATGTGAAATTTCCACGTAATTTTTTTTCCAACCTCGTCCTATATCATAAAAAATATGGAATGTTTTTTTCTTTAATAGCACTTAGATAACCAAAATATTTTCTTTATTTTATATATTTTTATCCAGGCCTATCTAGGATTCTTTTCAGGAAAGGGAGTAGTTTTTCGAAGGGGTACAAAAAACTTTGAAAAAGCAAACGAAATTTGGTTTATCTGCATTTTTGTAACAACTTTACGAGTCAGATAAAAATTTGGGGGGTCCCTTGGATACGGCCCTTATTACAATAATTGAATTATTTAGCATTTGTGATTTTGTTGCAGAGAAAATGGTAATTTTATCCTAGTAATCTGTTGATTTTTTTTTGAATGGGGTCGATAGTTGTACTCTCAAAAAGCCTAACCGTTAAGATGTTTAATGAACTAGCGGCACATCCTTTGCTATGTATTTGGGACTGAAGAATTTGTTGAAAAGTTTATACACAATTATCTGCAAGAATATAGATAACTTAGGGCTTTCTGTATGTTTTTCGGTAAATTACATCGATAAAATTTGAAGGCTTTGGAACAATTTTCTGTTTTGTTCGAATAATCTGCGGCAAAATTCTAGACAAGCTACTTTTTGCTACCTTAGAAAGGGGTCAGGTTAAGAAAATAAAACATTAAGGGATGAATCTATAGTATAAAAGCATACCGCGGAAGGTATTTTGAAGTACCTACCTCCAGTCCTTCTTCCTCTAGGGAGAAGGAGTTGAGGTAGGTCTCCCACTGACCTTTGATGACCTTCAAAAGTCTTTTTGTTAGGAAAGTGAGACCTTGCAAAATAGATTTTCTGCTTAAACGAAGCACAATAAAAGTATTTTCAGCTTCACAATTTTGCTCAGTCCCAATTTGTGAGGTTTCAAAGATCTGCAAATACGTTTTCTATATTTAGAAAAAAAAAATTGATGCTTAAAATTCTTCTCAAATAACAGGAATTGCAATCTCAAAATTATAAACCATAGAAAAAGAAACTGAAAATAAAGCTATAATTTTGTTATGTCAAAATTCTAATAGACCTGTCAAGTAGGCAAATTTCTAAGACTTGGAAATCAGAAGAGGGTTAACATAGTAGCTTGCCAATGCCTTCTCGGAGTATATTTTGGCCCTGGGTTCATTACTGAAAGTTTCATTTTCCCAACCTAACCCCTTTCCAAGATAGCAAAAAGTAGCTTGTCTAGAATTTTATCTAATATGTATATTAGAAGCCACTTTCATCAAGTCCATTAAAATAAACAGTGGATAAAGTTCAAAAAGAACATTCATTGCTGCTTTCAAAAAAAAAAAAAAAAAAAAAAAAAAAATCAGGATCGTCGGTATTTACTTTTTTCTTGAGCATTATTGTTCTTTCATACTACAGTACTGAGTAGAACTTTTCACACTAGCGTAATTTAAGACTATGTCACGTAATGTCGTGGAGCAAAATGTGTCTATAATAGGTAGTTTGGTAGTGCTAAGTAGAATCACTCTCTACTTGGAACTTCACCCTACGTAGGTTTATACTACTAACAACTAACCGCAGCACCAAGCCGCCTGAGGCTTACACAGACACGCACACTCCTCCTCTATCTCAATCTATTTAATGTCTCCTTCTTTACACCCTCCCAAGAAGTTCCATTTCCCTTTAAACTTTTCTTTATGACACCCTCAAAACCCAGCGGACGACCTGCTTTCCGTTTAGCCCTAGACGGTTCGCCGAAAAGGACAATGTTTGGCAATCTGTCATCCTTCATTTGCAGAAAGTGCCCTAGCCATCTCAACCTTTCGTTCATTATAGCCCTAGAAAAAGGGATTGAACCACGTTTCTCGTACAGCCTACTGTTTGAATACGGTCAGTCAGCCGGGTACCCAGAACAATCCGTAGGTAATTTCTCTGGAAAATATCTAGCAAATCTTCATTCGCTTTTCTGAGTGCTCATGCCTCACAGCCATATTTGACCACTGTCATCACTATAGCTTCCAATATTCTAATCTTGGTTTGTAAGCTTATCTTCCTATTCTTCTGAACTTTTTCTTTACTGTGAAAGAAGCGCCCTGAGCCTTGGCTATTCTACTTTTAATATCTTCACCGCGCCCTCCGTCTTTTGCTATTGCTCTTCTATCAACATCTAGCTTATTTTCATCCCCTGTTTGGAGTGCCCATGCTTTAGAGCGATATTTGACAGCTGCCATCATTTTGGCTTTCGATATTCTAATCTTGGTTTGAAAACTTATCTTCCTATTCTTCCAAACTTTCCTTAACTGTGAAAAAAAAACAAAAAAAAAAAACACCCTGAGCCTTGGGTATTCTACTTTTAACATCTTCACTGCTCCCACCGTCTTTACTAACAATACTACCAAGGTAAGTGAAGCTGCCCACCTGATCAATCATTTCGCTGCCCAACGTCACTTTTTCATCTTCACTTATTCCTAGTCTTTGGCACACACAAAAGAGTCAACTCCCGTGAAATTTTAAGAAAATAGAAATTTGCTCGAAATGTATTGGGGGTTGCCTACCCCCTCTTACATGTCTTTCCAGTGACTTTGCTTATAGCCTCTTGTTGCGTAAAAACAGTGCACTCCTTATCAGTCATTTCGCTGCCCAATGTCACTTTTTCATCTTCACTTATTCCCACCCTTAGTGACTTAGTCTTCTTAACATTTATTTTCAAACCTATTCTAGCACCCTGAACCCGCCAAAACTTTAAAAAGTTCATTCATTTTGCCCACACTTTCATCTAGAACGCTTAAATCGTCGGCATTATTGAAGTCCAGGATATTTTTTCCTACCCATTTAATTTTGTTGTCTCCCATTGCCTTTCCTGCGCTTCTTAAGGCAAAATCCATCAAAATAATCCATATAAAGGGAGATAAAACATAACCTTGCTTAATTCCTGATTTAATTCGAAACCAGCTGCTGACCTCATTTCCTACCTTAGTCACAACAATGTTATTCTCGTACATAGCACTAATAACTTTAATGTATTTGTCTGGTATACCATATAGGAATAAGACCTTTGCTAAAGCTCTTCTATCAACAGAATCGAACGCTTGCTCGTAGTCCACAAAACTAAGGAACAAAGGTGTTTGATGACTCAGGTACTTCTCAATTGTTAACCTAAGAGTGAAAATTTGGTCAAGACATCATCTATTTTCTCTAAAACCGCACTGTTCTCCTCTTACAACTTTGTCTACAGCATCTCTCAGTCTAAAAAGTATCATATTACTAATTAATTTGTTATCTACAGAGACCAGAATAATGCCTCAATAATTACTACACCCACTCTTATCACCTTTCTTATGCAGTGATTTTATTGAGGTTTTTCTAGCATCGCTAGGTACTTCCCCCTTTTCAAAAATCATACTCATAATCTTTAGTAATTTATTTCTAAGGAGCCACCATATTCAAGAAACTCATTTACCACACTATCACCACCCGGGTCTTGTTATTTTTTAATCCTTTTAGGACTGTGTTAATTCTATCTCACAAAAAAATTTCATTCACATCCAAAGTATCAGGAACTTATTCATTTTCCTCTTTATCTTTTCCTGCAGCTTTGTCTTGGTTTAACACATTCTCAAAATGTTCTGTCCATCTCTCTTTAATGCTTTCCTTATCACTAGTTGTGGCTCCGTTCCTTATGTTGTGTCACAATTAGAGTTCTGAAAGAGCAGTTAATAAATTTTGAAAACAAACTAAGAAAATTTTCTTATAAAGCCTTCCACGCTTGATCAAAGCTTGTATCTGCATCCCCATTCTACATTTTAAGTTTTTGAACAGTTGGCTTATGACCATCTTAGACAAGGATTCTGACAGTTTAATGGATTTTTGCTTTGGGCGATCAGAAAGTACTTGTTTGGCATGAAAAGCTATAACTAAACTAACAGAGCTTAAGGTCTTAGCAGAGAAAATTATGGACGTAATGTGAAAGCCTTTTTAAAATATTCTGAAGCTTAGTATTACCTGTGAAACTGCGACTTTGCGACAATTCTATAGATGTGCCTTTAACTGAAAGGACATGATGGTTATATTACTAGATTTTTTAGATTCACTAGGCCAAGATTATTATATTAGTTTAGCTTTTTCTTAAGAATAAACTATGATTAACGAACAGCAATCGCTTAATGAACAGTAAAATGTTCCTGTAAAAGAAAAAACATTATGTTGCAAAAGAAAATAATTCAAAGCAAGTTTCAAAAATGTAATTTAATAAATGGATAAAGCTGTATCGCAGCTGTCTTATGATTTCTAAAGTCTCGTTGTATGTTGAAATATTTGAAACCATAGGACTGTAGTTTAATATATATATATATATATATATATATATATATATATATATATATATATATATATATATATATATATATATATATATATATATATATATATATATATATATATATATATATATATATATATATATATATATATATATATATATATATATATATATATATATATCCTGAAAATTCAAACAGGGAATATGAACATCAAGTGCATTTCAGATCTGTGGATGCATTGTTCAAAAAAAGTTGTCCGACAGCCACAATTTGTTTGTCATTTCCTGGTATTAGTCACTTTTCTTAAGAATTTTATTCTTACTGTATAGAGTTGATTTACGATCAAGCGCCTTGAAACTAAAAAAAAAAACTTGGATATATTCAGATTGACTTGTGGAAGGCTCATTTATCTCTATTTGACTTATTTTGCCAGCTTTTTCAAAATTAAATAATAAAGCGATATTGTATAGCTGTTCCTGTTATTTTTTGCACCTTTTCAATTCAATTTTGTAACTACTTCTTATGAAATTTGCAGACTCACAGACAAAAATACTCCTTTATTTGATAACAAAATAGGGAAATAAATACATCGACTGTCAAAAAAGAAAGATAAATGCAACCAAGATTTATCTTTTGTAAAGTTTCACTTTGATACCATTTTTAGATCTTAAGATAAGTTCAGCATGAAACGTTATTCGATCTACGTTATTTGAGCTCTCAATTCGAAACCTTCTGAGAATTGAAGAAATTACAACTTTCTCTTCCATCATTGCAAAACGCTGCCCGATACAGTTCCTCGGCCCTGCACTAAATGGGACGAAAGCAAACGGGTTCCTCGCCTCTCCTGACAAAAATCTATCCGGCTTAAAAGAATCTGGCTCACTAAAAAACTTGGGATTTCTCTGAATGGCCACAATCATAATAAGTAATGTTACACCAGAGGGTATTAAGTTTCCCCCAATAACTAAATCTTCTCTCAATTCTCTTGCTATCACAGGAACACTGGGATATAGTCTAAGGGCTTCTTTGATACAACATTCAAGGAACTTCATTTCACTTAAGTCATCTATTGTCACAGGACGATGAGTTTGACCAAAAATAGAATCTAATTCAGAGTGAACTCTGTCTTGTATTTTTGGATGTAAGCCAAGCAGCCATAATGACCAACATATAGCTGCTGAGGTTGTATCATGACCTTCAAACATAAATGTGTCCACTTCCTCGCGAATATCTTGATCTGACAACACCTTTCCATCATCAGAAGCCTGAATGAGAAGGTCAAGAAAGGCGAGACGTCCCTTACTTTTATTTTTATTCGAAATATTCTTTCGTTCTTTAATGACTGAGTTTGTGAATCCATGTAGGATGTCAAGACATTTCTTCTCTTGGCGATGCAGTGAAGAAAAGCGGTAGAGAAAATTGGGCCTTAACCAGGGTTTAGTTGCCCTACTCATAACGATACTTGTCATTGTACAAACTGCTTTTACATAAGGTGACTCACTATACTCCTGTGCGTTAACAGTTTTCCCCATTGCTGACTCACAAATAATGTCTAAAGTACATCTAGTTATGTAAGGAAATATATCAAACGCTTTTTCTGTATTAACATGCTGATCAATTTTTGAAACTAAAATATCACTTTGTTCGTTGAATACTGAAATGTACTCTTCAAGAATTTTAAAGTGGAAGGCCCCAGTCAGCAGTTTCCTTCTACTGTGCCATTTTTGACCCCCACTGGTGAGTAGCCCTGTACCCAGCCAGGAATGGAGAAATCTATACTCAGTTGCTTTTTCAATGTGCTTAATGCTGCTTAAAACAATTTCTGCGTCATCTGCATCAAAAACCAACATTGCTGGAAATGGCCCGATCCACAAACGATTCAAGGAATATCCCCAATCTCTGGGTGAAGTTAACATTAAATCAACTCGATAATCTGAACCTCCAATATTCATTTCAAGGGCATTTCCGAGCATTGGTAAAGGGTTTATGCCTCGTCCTACCTGGTCAATAAGGTTGCAAAACTTTTTCCGTTTTAAATATTGATGCGTCACAATTGCCAAGATAATGAAGAATATAATAGAGCATTTCACATACGAAATATCTATATCCATTGTGTTTAACGTACATAATACAACTGAAAAAATTTGAATCGTTCTTGCGACTGGTTCTCTTATCAACTGAGGATAAATGATGACAGACGTGAAACCAAAACAAACTATTAGGTTATCATTTTCTGAAGAGAAAAAATCTCTTGGAAAATAAACATAGATGTTATTAAATATTATTATGTTGGCTGTTATTCCGAAACTGGTATGGGTTTGGTCAGTGGGAAGTGATAGGGCAATCCCCCCTCTTCCTTAGAAAAATCTGGAAATGTCACCGTAAAGCCAAGTTTTAATAAAAATCAGTAAATCTGCAACTTTTTCTGATATATTTATGCACATATATTTGACAAAAGCTGCAAATTATTTGTTTTTTGTCAAGACTTGACTTTACGAAGTGGTTTTAAAAAGTTCTCTAAGGAAGAGGAGGACATTGTTCCATTGCTTCCCACCGGCCGAACAAGTTTCAAAATGACTGAATTTTGAAATAATTTTACGGAAACGCTAAATTAAACGTCTCTTAGTCATTCCATTTCTGTAATGCGTTAAAAAAAAAATTTTGCGCCCCCTCGCCAAAAAATACCTACTGGGGACATATTTTTGACAGCTTAGACGAAAAATATTCCCCACCGCTAAGTTTTAAGAAGGTATATTAAAACAAAGTTTGATATCAACTTGGCATGACTGGTGGCATTTGCACTCCATTATGTATGTACGCTATTGGTGCATGAACACCAAATTCTAGGTAACATAGGCTAATTTGTACTGCTTTTACAGTGTTTTCAGCTTTTGACTGGGACCGGACAAAATATTAATTCTTCGTAGAGAATCAGAATATGGAAACATTTAAAAAGTTGGCGTTTTAGATCCAGTATGTGTATGCACGCTACATCCTATGTAACATAGGCTTATTTTCACTGTTTTTCAAGTGCTTGGAGCTTTTGACTCAAGCCCTTTTCGAAAGAAAACATTTTTGGACAAAATTTTTTTCTTCATGGAGAATCGCTACTTTGTTTCTATCTCATATCTTTTAATTAGTATTTATATTCCCTGTGTCCCGGTGTCCCGGTCGTCATTTGTGTCCCGGTGTCCCGGTCTGTAACGTCATCTTATAATGACGTCATATGCAAACCCTCTTTTTACAAAAAAAACACACATGCATACAACTTATTTATATATATATATATATATATATATATATATATATATATATATATATATATATATATATATTGGTTTTCTCCTTGGATCTAGTCAGTGTTTCCAGTCAACTTTTTAAATTTAATGCAAGGTTTGATGATGACAGGTCTGAATAGATTGGGTATGGTTAGGTTAGCTTGGATTATCCCATTTTTGATATTTAGAACCAGATTTAACATAATCTAACATCACCTAACCTAAAATAACATAATCTAACCTAACCTTAACTTTTGTTTTCATAGCATCGTTGCGTCAGACTAAAAAGCCTGAATCGTAAAGCTAATTGAATCGAACCAGGGAAAAGGAATTTCGAACATTCACTGGTGAATGTCGACACTAACAATAATTCGGACATTCACGGTAAAGTGCGTTTGACTAGTTTATATGTTTTTCTGTAGGCCTATATTTATTTATGTACTGTGTATTAATATCCTGTATTTAATTATTATTTAAAACATTTGGTCTTTTACTAAGATAATGGGGTCTGGGGAAACTGGTTTTGTTTTGATCTTTTTTTGGGCGGGAGGGGATACTAACAAGGTTAAGAAACGATACGCTTGAGTTTTTTTCCTTCTAACAAATTAGAATGAAAGTTCTTAAGCCGAACTGGCCAGCCATGAAAAAAAAAAACAAATAACGAGAGAAATAGAAGCAAAGATAAAAAGAAAAAGGAACACTATACTAAAAACAAATAAAACAACCACCAATATTAATAAAACACAATTGTCGCAACTGATCCACGTAGGGAAAAGAAAATACTAGAGTTACTTCAATGAGATCATCAAAGCAATTGAAGAAAAAATTACATAAATTGAAATTACATTAAGTTTTACCCCTCTTTGTTGTTTGCTCCCCTCCGCCCAATTTTTTATGCTCTCATTAATTTTGGTGAGGTCGAGACATAAGCAATGAAACTAAACCCTTTTTTAAACATTTCAGAAACATGAGCTTATGGCACATGTAGCTCATCAGGTTATTTGCGTGCAATACATTCTTGAGTTGGCTAAACAGTTAAATTTGGATCCGAGAGCCTGCATTGTCTCCTTCTTCTCAAAAATCCAGGTGGCAGATGAAGCGTATAAACAAGCCTTTCAGGATGAAGTGGAAGCCTTCATAGGAAGGTAAGATTTAGAGTTAAGATTATATTCAAAATATTTTTTATGCCAGCCTGATTGTCCGGCTTTAACAGAAGAAGCTGTTTTAACTTGCAGCTATAGTTGTTCAGGTAAATATATCACAGTTCATATTATTGACTTACCAGTAAATTGAACATACCACTCAATGCCTTTTTTTAATGTTCTTACGAATAAAATAATCACTTTTATCGCAAATTCAAATTTAAGCACTTTTTGACCTAACCAAACCAACCGTAATTTAACTATATAAAATTTTGGCACTGAGAAAATGTACTATTATTTTGTCGAAAACGACCGAGAAAACGGCGCTGAGAAAACGTAGTATCATTTGGTCGGGAACGACCAATAACTCATACTTTAATTGACAGTTCGTCATTTTTAAGAGCTCAAAAAGTGCTTAAATTTGAATTTGCGATAGAATCGATTATTATATTCGTAAAGAGCATAAAAAAGGCATTGAGTGGTATGTTCACTTTATCGGTAAGTCAATAATATGAACTGTGATGTATTTACCGTTTTTCAGGCATTAATTGTGTAATTAAGCTATTATTTCGACTGGTGTTTGAAATTAAATCCTCTGCCAAAGCGTGAATTGTATAATAAAGTCACTGAGCGCCCAGCATATAATCACCAAAATCGAAAAACATCATAGGAGGAACGCAAAACGCTACAAAATTGGATTGACCAGAGTTGGATGTATCTTTAGAAACTGAAGCAATTGAAAATGATTGATTGAAACTGAATTGGTTGACTGATCGGTTGAAACTGAAGCAATTTAAAATGATTGATTGAAACTGAATTGGTTGCAACTGAAGCAATTGAAAATTATTGATTGAAACTGAATCGGTTGAAACTAAAGCAATTGGAAATGATTGATTGAAACTGAAACTGAAAATAATTGATTGAAACTGAAGCAATTGAAAATGATTGACTGAAACTGAATCGGTTGAAACTGAAGCAATTGAAAATGATTGATTGAAACTAAATTGGTCGACTGATCGGTTAAACTAAAGCAATCTATTTTGTTCCTAAAGGATGAATTTTTGTTTCTAAGTTTAATATTTCGTTTTGAAAATTCGGTCTCAAAATCTAAGGGGGACGGTGTTGCTTTATTAGTAAATAATTGATATAATGAAAATATAAGATGTTAACAGCACAATGGCGGAACAAAAATCAAATAAGAATGAATATAGTGTTTAAATACAAGTAAAAATATTTGAATAAACAACGTTCAGTAAGAATGTGCCAAAATTAAATAAAATAAGCGTTGCACTTCAAGTGACTAATGGACAGACTAATAGATGAGAAAAAGGAGTGCAAATGGCCCTAAAGAGAATTTTCCATCTTTAGTGGGGAAAATAAGAAAAAAGAAGAAAAAATCAGTGATATAAAGAACGAACATATTTCAAAGTTTTTTTTTTTTTTTATTTTACTATGGTAAAAATGAGGATGTGTTGCGACAATGTTTGTTCGTCTTTGCTGAAGTACACTGGAAACAAATAATAGATACACCAACTAGCAAAACTTGAGAACCTCTCATTGCGGAAGATGATTGTGAGCTAACAGCCGACTGTTGCTTAAAACTCCCCTATATGTCTCACAATTGGTACCGGCCTATTTTTGGTTTCAGTGTGCACCTTACTTCTGAAGTTGTTAATCCCTTTAAACTTTCAAACAGGTATATCTCATGAAGGAATTTTTCTAACAAAAATGGATGACATATACTTTAACCAACTCATCAAGAGCTATCGACCGTCGTCAAAAAAAAAATCTATCTGTCTTAGTTCAAAAGTTGACTTTTCTTGCCGTAGGTCAAGTTTCTAACGTCATCACTTAGAAAGGAGCAAAGGATAAACTCTAATTTCTTTAGCAATGAGAGAACTTTTAAAGTTTAAGAGGCACATCTGATACCATTCCTCTACCGCAATCCCAAGTGCGAAAAACCGAATGATAAACTCAGCTGAAATCACGAACAGAAATGGGTGAAAACAATAGATGGCAGCACTTTCGAACCCTTGGGAAAATGCCACTTTTTTGTTTCTGTAATTTTTCTATTTATCACTCAAAGAAGGTATATTGGGTAACTCCGTGGGGCCAGGTAACTGCCTTATATATTTAACACTTTTAGATTTTAGTCCATCTTCAATTTGAAACTGATGCCTGCCTGCTTGCCTGCTAGAACGGAGCTTTTCACTCGAAAGCAGAAATATGATTTGATAAAACGAAAGCTTGACTGCATTCAGATAGTTCTCTCTGATATAGGCTATAAAACTCCACTTCACTCCACACACTATAGGCTCTGGCTCAAGGACAAGCAAAGACCATCCTTTTTGGCCCCAGGCAAGAGTTCTACGAAGCTTTCCAAAATGCAAAGTCATATTCATCAATCCGGTCTAAGGTCCACACTTTCGTAAAAACCACAGAGGTTAGACCCTCACCACTTTCTAGGAATAAGCTGAAATCGAGGTGCTAGGAACAAAAAAAAATACCATAAAACCAAAGTGTTGCTCTCGCAACACAATTTACCTTGTTTAGGTCTTTGAGGCTGGCACCGTGGAGAAGGGCGGTACATTCAGCCTTTTGCTGGGTGATTTTTTTTTTTTAAAGTGAACATTAAGTGATTAAAATGAAGCATGTACAAGATCAAAATTCTAGATAGTATTAAGCTAGAATGCATAAAAAAGCACTGCGTTAAGTATATATTTCGGCTTAAACTTATCACCAAAGTGTTTATCAACTAGTTTTTGGTTTCGGATTTCATCAAGTTTAAAGCGCTAGCCTATCATACGAACGTTGCCAACCTGAAAAAATCTGGCTGACTTTTGAAAAAGGGGGTAAAACACAACCAAGGGGGGTAAATTAAACTTAAGACAAACAGCAACAAAGTCCTATAATAATTCAAAAATAGAAAGGATGTGAAATTACAGTTAAGGAATAAGTGAAATACAAAACGAACAGAAATATAAATAAATGATCATATCAAACATAAAGATAACAAGTACTGATAAAAATGAATAAATAAGTCTTATCAAGAATAAGAATTAAATTGAATATTCCAGTCAAATTTAAAACAAACCAAAATTGCTTCAAGGAGGAGTTTAGCTACTGCCTACTTCCTCTTCTTTTACTACTTCCCTACTTCCCTCCTTCTTTCCCTTCTTTTACAAGAGCTTTTACTTTCTTTTACAAGAGCTTTATTTCTTTTCCCTACTTCCTCCTCCTTTACTACTTCCCTCCTTCTTTTCCTCCTTTAGAAGAGCTTTACTTACAAGAGCCTACTTCCTCCTTCTGCCTATTCCCTCCTCCTTTAACCGTAAAAGTTCAAAAGCCTATTGGTCCACTTGCGTCTTATTGAAAACTATTTGTATTGCGAAGAATATCCTTAAAACGTTGACGACAAATAAAAAAATGAATCACTATAATAATCAAGATGACTGGAAAGAACTAATGAAAATAAACTGAATATTTAATACATAATAATATTATATCCTGGAAACTCAACAATTAAAGATTTTATTTCACCATAATGTTTATTTCTATTTTTAAATGTTGTAATTATTAAAGAAATTAAAGAAAATATATAATATAAAATAAAATATAATAATATATAATATTTATATTATATAAATTATTTATATTATACTATAAAATATATAATATTTTATTTTGAATATAAAATAAAATATTATTAATTATTAAAGAAAATATAGTTTGCTTCGCATAAAATGACGAAATATGGTTTTGGCCCTTACGGTTAGGGGAGGGGGAACCAGGCAAAAGACAAACTTCTGTTTTTATTATTTTTTGTTCGTTTAAGTTTGAATTGAATATTCAATTTAATTTTTACTTGTTTCAAGATTTATTTATTCATTTATATTAGTAGCTGTTGTATGTTCGTTTGCTACGACTGTTTATTTAATGTCTGTTTATTTTGGGTTTCATTTGTTCTTAAATAGTAATTTCTGGTCTTTTTTAGTTAGAATTATTATAGGAATTTGTTTTCTGTAGCAATTTACATATATTATAGGATTTATTGAATTATTAAAGGAATTTTTTAGAGGAATATAAGAATGTAAGGCCGTAATAATCAAGATGACAAGAAACAACTAATGAAAATAAACTGATTATTTCATATATAATGATATTAGTCCCTGTAGACTCAGCAATGTAATTATATATATATATATATATATATATATATATATATATATATATATATATATATATATATATATATATATATATATATATATATATATATATATATATATATATATATATATATATATATATATATATATATATATTTAAATCTTTGTTGTAATTTTCGTTCGTTTTAAGCTTGACTTGAATATACAGATTAATTTTTAATTATTTTAAAATTTATTTATTCATCTATATCAGTATCTGTTATCTATATATTTGACCTGATCATTAATTTCTGTTCGTTTTGGGTTTCATTTATTCTTTAATTGTAATTTCTGGTCCTTTCGATTATGAATTATTATGCGGTCTTGATTTTGAGTTGGCTCTTTACTTTTCTTCATAAAATTTCTGTTTCGAAATTTTTCTTTAATTAATCTTTTGGTAGGATAGTAGTATGATGTTAGTCATGAGAAAATATATTTGACGAAATCAAATGTAAATAGTCTATCTTTTAATTGTTATTTTAAACTCAAAATTTTTATTTGTGTTTTTTTTTTTTTTTTAGTTACACAACGATAGAAATTGATGTTTTAGTCTCTACAAAAAAATTATCCTATTGAAAACTTAATTGGTGTAAAAATTTATTTAGGGAAAATTATATCTGCGGGGGATGCTGAGCTCTGTGTATTGTAAAATGTCGTGCCAAAAGAGAAATGTATGGCCCCTCTCTCAGGTATGTAAACAGGATTTTTTCGGGAGGGGGTCCAATAATAAAAATAATTTTTTATTAGTAAATTGGAATTAAAAATGCCCAGGAATTTAGAAAATTTAGGAGCTAGTATTGAACAGTCCCTTAGAATTCACCCCCCCCCCCTCATATGTCCTTTCCCTTCCCCCCTTTTTAGCTCCTTACATTTGCCTCTTTCATCAATTTGAGTGTATATTTATTCCAAACTCAATTGCTTGGTAAAATGAAAGAAGCTGCACTTTAATCGGTATATTAACATTTTATTCCTCATTTAAACTAAACTGATGAACTTGTTGAAGTGCTTTGAAAAAAATATGCCCCTGCTGAGGATTGAACTCAGGACCCCTGGTTTACGAGACCAGTGCTCTACCACTGAGCTACGGGGGCTTGAATGTAAGGCCTAAATATTCGCCATTATATATTTATCATTTAAATACCGATGTATTTTTTTTAACGCAAAACGGCTCACGGATATTGGAATCACAAAAAATTGAAAAAATGTTTATACAGGAATGGTCCATTGAAGCTGTATAAGCAAGAAATCTAGTATGACGTAGTTAAACAGAATAGAATAGGCTAAATCAAGCTCTGGAAACCGAGAAAAAATATTTAAAAGGCTAGCCTGTATTAGACTAAGCTAGCTATGCCTAATTAAGCGTATAATTTTCAGGGGAATGTTTATTTCCCGAGGAATTTCCTCTTAGGACTTAAGGACTAAATGTTTCTTTGAATGTCCTTTATCATATATCATTGTACAACTTGTGATTAATATGATTAGTTTATCAGTTGCATGGACGGGCGTGATAGGAGGGGGAAGGGGTTACCCCCCAATGATGTGGAGTTTCGAAGAAGGAAATATAAATATAACCCATTGTCCTTGTCCCCAATGTCCTTTGTTATATATCATTGTACAACTTGTGGTTAATATGATTAGTTTATCAGTTACATGCAGGGGCGTCGTCGTTGGAGGGGGTAAGGGGTTATCCCCCCCAAGAATGTGGAGCTTCGAAGAAGGAAATATAAGGCACTTTACCCTCTTTAAAGATAATTCTTAGGCACCTTTTTTGACTGCCTCTATTCTATCCGACAGTCCAATGGAGATGCCAGGATGTCAAATAGGGTGGGTGTTGTCGGAAGTTGGGCGTACAAATGAGAGGAAAATCCTCAAACAATGCGATTTGGGAGGTTTAAATTTTTTAAGGAGTTTAAGGAGGGAAAATGCAGCATTTGCGCGTCTTAAAATTTCATTAATATGACAATCACATTTTAAGTCGCTTGAGATGGTAAGGCCGAGAGATTTCATAGTGGTGACAGACATTTAAGGGGGGATAGGGTAGGAGAAAAAAGGGAGAATTTTAAGGAAATTAATAGTTAAAATTGTTGACATTAAGGGGTTGATTCTTGTATCATTAGTAACAGCTTCGTCTGATATTGATTCCAAGATGTCCTTTCGGTGACTTTTTAAATTTTTGAAGCATTTCTCAAGACAGTCAGATAATTAACAAATTTCCATCTATCCGGGTTCTAGTCTACCCTAAGTTTTTTTATACCCATTCATCGCATCTTATAGGATTCAAAAGAGATCTAAAGAGAAGTTAGAAAAGTTAATGGAAGAAGCGGAAGAAGAGGAAAGACAGAAGCGTCTTGGCCCAGGTGGACTAGATCCCGTGGAGGTTTTTGAATCTCTGCCAGAAGTAAGTTAATTACTAAAGAATTCGTTTCAGTAATTTTTAATGTCTAGTAGTATTATAATTATTTAATATTTCAGTAATATTATATACAATAATAACAAATAATTCAGTAATATTACAATTATGGTAACAATTTTGATGTAGGGGTTGGGGTGTTGTTATAAATGACATAGTCCTAAGAAAAATGATAAGAAGAACTAGGAAAGTGGGTTTAAGAAAAGCGAATTCGCTGAAAAAAAAAACTGCTGGTATTTTACCTGTATGAACAAAAAAGGCGATTATAGCTTAAAGGGAGGCAAAAAAAGAAGAAGAAGAAAAAAGGCAATTATAGCTTATAGGAAGGCCAAAAAAGACAGAAATTAGAGGAGCCAGAAATGAAAAACAATAACTGAAATGAAAAACGAATTACACAATAAAAAAAAATTACCTTCTGAAACAATGTGTAACACTAAGAAAACAGACTTCTCTCTGTTTTATATAAAAGCAGACTAACTTCGAAGTTCGAAAACTAGAATCACCTGTTAACATTTCTTTTTTTGCAGTAGGTCCACTGGGGTAGCTGTCACAGCCATTGCATCCTTATGATAAAGTCCTTGCATAATTTCGCTTCAAACAGGGGCAGCATAACTACCTTTCTGTAGAAACAGTTGGAGGGAGAGGGGATACTGGAGTGTCCACTTACCCACATCATGCCTCTAAGCATACTCATTTGAGAATCCTTATTGGATTATGGTTTTAACAAGGTGCAACATGCCCACCTTTATACTAAAAGCTGGCAGAGGGGGGGGGAGTATTTTGAGGGTCTTGATGCCACTATAGTCCCATAAAAGTTGGCAACAGGAGGGGCTGGACGGCATTGGATGGTCTTTTTATCATTCAGATTCTCCAATAATATGAACAAAAAGTCTTTTTGATTCAAACAAGTTGCTACATATCTACCATTTTACTAAAAGGTAAGAGAGTTGTGCAATGTTAGAGGTGAGATACTGCAATGTTAGCAGAACCCTAAAAGAAAGTTGAACAATCAATTAGCAGAAAGATGAATAACCTATTGGATTTGTAATTCAGTGGTCTTTCTAAATATAACTAAATTTAAGCTGTTAGGTCAATTTGAAGTGTTGCACCAACCTTAAACGCCGCTAAAAGTGTCGAAGCAACTACACTGTAGTTTTGTCCCTCCGTCATCGATTGACTGTTGTAGTTGCCAACCCCTGTAAACTTTAAAAATCTATTTCTAAGAGAATTCTTTCTTAAAAAACTAAAACAATTAACGACATATTTTTCAAAGACGGTGTCAACATTGGTTCGAAGAGAAGGTTGGAGAAAAGGTGATGATGAAGGAAGGTGGGAAGGGGTCGTTTGGTGGCACCTGTAAATGAATGGTTTATTTCGTAATGACTACCCACTTGCTCAAACGGTCGGATTTTTGTCAGGGACACCAGTTCACATAAATACGGTGGGCGGGTCAAGGATTTTTCTTCAGTTTTTTAATGAAGAAAAAAAAACTGTGTTTTTCATAAGATAAAGAAGGGATAATTTGTTTCATTTATTTTACTGAAAATTCAAAAAGGCATTTTTCAGAATCTAGGATGGCTAAACCAACTTCATTGTCCGTTCCCTGTCACCCAACCGATGCCGTTAATTTCAAAATGTACCATATAATATGCACCATATATAAAAGCAAGTTCTTTATTACTTAGCTCCAAAACTTAAAAGTTGAAAAATCTTCGCTATATTAAAATGGTAGCATTAAATTCGGTATATTAAATATTATTATTAAAGTGGTATATTTTAAATATAAAATGGCATAAATATAAATGTGCCATAATAAATATAAAAAATAAATAAAATTTAAAATAAATATAATAAATATAAAATGGCATTTTAAATATAAATGGCTTCGGTATATGAAAATTGCAGCATGTACAAGCCAAGATTACTTTACTTTTCCCTGAAATATAACACTTATTAAATTTTATTTCCGTGTTTGATGGTAAAAACAGTTTGATTTTATGTTACCAAATTACTCTAATTTAACACAGCCTATATAGACACCAATTGCGCGGAGTCGTATCTTGCCCATAGAAGGATTTCAATACACATCTTTAGACTAGGCGTTAACCTCCGGCACAGCCAATCAGCGCGGAAAGATCTTGGCTCAATTCCGGAGTGGCTCTATTCTGCCAATATGCGCGAAAAGATCTTGGCTCTATTCCGGAAGTGGCTCTATTCCGCCAATCAGCGTGGAAAGATCTTGGCTCTATTGTCGATATCGCGACGATAGCTATGTGTTGCTTTTGAAAAATGTTTGTGCAACTGGTGTCTATATAGGCTGTGCTAATATAAAGAATGTACTAATAATTCCCAAACTACGTCATTGCGCTGTTTTTTGTTTTTTTTTTATAATCATTATGTAACCTCTTGGATTAAAATAACTTTCCCCTCCTTAGAACGTACTGGAAACGAAAAATAATGAAACAATTTAGCAGGAGAATGTATACCTTCGTCCCAGGAGCAAATTAAACTGTATTCATCTTCTTGATTAACGTTTTCTTGGTTGAAAGTACCTTCCCCCCAAATTTTAAGTAAATGTAGACACTTTATGTGGAAAGCAAATTTAACTCAGATTTGATGACCGCCTTTGAAAACCCATCCACTCTGTTATGCCCGAGCCACAGCATAGTCGCATCCGTCGATAAAAAAAAAATCACGGTTTTATGATTCAAAGGGGTTTTGTCGTGGCTTCAGCATCACACTTGTATTTCAGAAGTAGATAACTAAAATAGTAAGAAATTGGTTTGAAAAGCTTGTACAGGAGAGCCAATTATGGGGGGGGGTAGGCTATTGCCCCCAGCCTACTCCAGACTTGAAAAAATACCTTCTTATTTCTATTTCATAGCGATTCTCTCCTCTAATAATTCTACGTCTTCATATCTTTGCCAGATTCCTGTTACAGATTGAAACTCTGCTGCTCCGTTGCTATTAAATTAAAAAAATAATAATTTTTAAAATTATAATTATATAATTTTAAAATTTTTAAATAGCTAATTAAAAAATAAGCTATGCCCAAACTCTTGGCTCTGATTGGTTAATCACAAACTTTATGCTTGAAAGTTGAACGATGTTTTACCTGAGAAATTACGGGTGGTATGCACAATCGGCACTGTAGTCCTGCGTAATTTTTGACTTTGTTGATAAGGGCAACTAAAATATTTACCTGATGTTTTACCTGAGAAATTACGGGTGGTATGCACAATCGGCACTGTAGTCCTGCGTAATTTTTGACTTTGTTGATAAGGGCAACTAAAATATTTACCTGATGTTTTACCTGAGAAATTACGGGTGGTATGCACAATCGGCACTGTAGTCCTGCGTAATTTTTGACTTTGTTGATAAGGGCAACTAAAATATTTACCTGATGTTTTACCTGAGAAATTACGGGTGGTATGCACAATCGGCACTGTAGTCCTGCGTAATTTTTGACTTTGTTGATAAGGGCAACTAAAATATTTACCTGATGTTTTACCTGAGAAATTACGGGTGGTATGCACAATCGGCACTGTAATCCTGCGTAATTTTTGACTTTGTTGATAAGGGCAACTAAAATATTTACCTGATGTTTTACCTGAGAAATTACGGGTGGTATGCACAATCGGCACTGTAGTCCTGCGTAATTTTTGACTTTGTTGATAAGGGCAACTAAAATATTTACCTGATGTTTTACCTGAGAAATTACGGGTGGTATGCACAATCGGCACTGTAATCCTGCGTAATTTTTGACTTTGTTGATAAGGGCAACTAAAATATTTACCTGATGTTTTACCTGAGAAATTACGGGTGGTATGCACAATCGGCACTGTAGTCCTGCGTAATTTTTGACTTTGTTGATAAGGGCAACTAAAATATTTACCTGATGTTTTACCTGAGAAATTACGGATGGTATGCACAATCGGCACTGTAGTCCTGCGTAATTTTTGACTTTGTTGATAAGGGCAACTAAAATATTTACCTGATGTTTTACCTGAGAAATTACGGGTGGTATGCACAATCGGCACTGTAGTCCTGCGTAATTTTTGACTTTGTTGATAAGGGCAACTAAAATATTTACCTGATGTTTTACCTGAGAAATTACGGGTGGTATGCACAATCGGCACTGTAGTCCTGCGTAATTTTTGACTTTGTTGATAAGGGCAACTAAAATATTTACCTGATGTTTTACCTGAGAAATTACGGGTGGTATGCACAATCGGCACTGTAATCCTGCGTAATTTTTGACTTTGTTGATAAGGGCAACTAAAATATTTACCTGATGTTTTACCTGAGAAATTACGGGTGGTATGCACAATCGGCACTGTAATCCTGCGTAATTTTTGACTTTGTTGATAAGGGCAACTAAAATATTTACCTGATGTTTTACCTGAGAAATTACGGGTGGTATGCACAATCGGCACTGTAGTCCTGCGTAATTTTTGACTTTGTTGATAAGGGCAACTAAAATATGGCCAGGCACTAACTTAACCCTAAAGTACTTCTCCCATAGGTTTAAAGTAGATTGGAGGCCAAAGAAGGGAAACATGCTTCTGAAAATCACCATTCTCGTATCCCATTGCCTCTGAGTACTTACCCCATAAATTTTAAGTCAATCAGATTTCAAGCCGTGAAAGAAAACCCTGCATACCTTTCTGCTGAAAAGTTGACAATGGGTGGCTGTCATAGAGGGTAAAAGAGCCCCTGATCTTGCCGATCAATATTTCTTGACCTGAAGGAAGCAGCATCTTCGCAGGGTCACGGACTCACTTAGCGCCTCGAATCATAAGGATTAAAAATCCTTTTCCGATTTAACCCAGGTGCAATCCGATTTAATCAAACAGCACCATGCTTACCTATTAGAAGCTGAAAGTCTACCACTTAGAAGCTGAAGATGAGAGATAATAGGGGGGGGGGGGTTAAGTGGTAAATGTCTTACTTTGGTTCACGAATTATGTAGATTGAGTATCGTTGGCTTTATTGCGGTTTAAATATGGTCTAACGTGCCTTCTGTTCTGAAAAAATAAATCGAGAATTGCAAGGGGCGAAGAGGGGATAGCAGGATATAAGGACCCAATTTGGGCCCTCCATAAGCATAGTTTCAAGGTTCTTTCGGGATTTCATTTCAAACAAGTTGTAACATGTCTGTATCTCTTCAAAAAAGTTGGTGAAAAGTGTTGGGTGGTATGAAGGGCATAGGCCCGCCATGGACGTCAAATCACACATGTTGAAAAAAATTGCTTGTTTTATATAAGGTATACATATATTCAAGTTAAATATATTAGAGATCCTTGTGTGATTCCTTTCTCAAGCAAAGGGTAACATGCCTTTCTATAAAAAAAAAGGCAGGGAAAAGAATAGTGGGCGGTGGAAAGTCCACAACGCTATACTTCCACCGCTTAACTGCCAATGGGAGCATTTTTCAGGCAAGCCGACTTGTAACACCCTGCATGTAAAACCCTGTAGCATTGCAAAATTGGCGTCTAACTGATTCTCCCCTCCCCCAAAAACTCCATCACGTGTTAGATTGGACAGCCGAAGGGCACTGAATCATCAGCCCGCTTGTAGTTTTTAATTCTTATCAAATCCGTATTAGGGTGTTCAAAATTTCTCTTTTACCAGTTGCCATACATTTTACTCTGCAGCACTTTTAATGAGACTAAGGGAATTATAGTAAAGACGGCAAATATCAGAGTGGTCTACCTATAGGAAGGGTGGCATAAGGGATAGGAAGGCATAGGAAGGGTGGCAAATTTCCCTTTTACCAGTTGCCATACATTTTACTCTGCAGCACTTTTAATGAGACATTGAAGGAGCGCTTCGACAAAAAGAACATTCCATTGTTTAAGGGAATTATAGTAAAGACGGTAAATATCAGAGTGGTCTACCTATAGGAAGGGTGGCATAAGGGATAGGAAGGCATAGGAAGGGTGGCAAATTTCCCTTTTACCAGTTGCCATACATTTTACTCTGCAGCGCTTTTAATGAGACATTGAAGGAGCGCTTCGACAAAAAGAACTTTCCATTGTTTAAGGGAATTATAGTAAAGACGGTAAATATCAGAGTGGTCTACCTATAGGAAGGGTGGCATAAGGGATAGGAAGGCATAGGAAGGGTGGCAAATTTCTCTTTTACCAGTTGCCGTACATTTTACTCTACAGCACTTTTATGAGATATTGAAGGAGCGCTTCGACAAAAAGAACTTCCCATTGTTTAAGGGAATTATAGTAAAGACGGCAAATATCAGAGTGTTCTACCTATAAAAGGGTGGCATAGTAAACCCTAAAAATTGAATTGTATTCCAAGTTTCAGAGGATCCTTCCTTGGAAGGGGGGGGGGAGTGGGCCAAGCTTGTAAAATAAAGTTTATTCTTAGGCTATTTTTTACCAGGATAGGAGTCGTCAGAAACAATCTCAGGGGCAACACCAAATCTACCTGATACAACAATAAAACTAAAAAAATAATTACCCATGAATATATCCCCACTTCCTGCTCCCTGTATGAGTCTTAATATAAGTTGGTGCAGTATTTACTTAAAGTTCTATTAATTTTTCAACCGCTAAGGGGGGGGGGGTAACCCACCTTACTTGGTTGCAGTTTAACATTTCACAGTTTGTATTTACATTTATTTGATCTCTTCAAGAAAATCGTGTCATCAAAATACTATCCCTTCATCCCAAATCTGGAATTCACCACTGCTGCTGGGGAAATCAGTACTATCAGTGGTGACTCCTCTCTTGCCAGATTCCCATAATCTTCGATCAAATACTTATTATACCTATTTCCAGGCTTTGAAAGAGTGTTTTGAGAAACAGGATATTCCATTACTTCAGCAGATTATAGCCAAAATGGAACCAACCGAAGCCAAATACCATATGAAACGCTGTGTAGACTCAGGACTTTGGGTACCAGAGGCTAATAAGGAAGAGCAAGCGACTTCAAATGAACCTTCATTTATTTCTTCATAAAAATGTTTTACCTCAGATTCTACTGAACTATTTGTCTTCGGAAGGAGAGATGTTTTGTTGTAGAGTGTTGCTTTCTTGAGATTTTCGGTTTTTCTTTGTTTTATGCTGTGAAAAACTATGAAAATCATATGGTGGATTAAATAATTGTGCATTTATTTTTCAATTATTTAATTAAACCATAGGCTTGAATAATGTACTTCGATTTTATCAACTCTGTTATTATTTTGAATTTTTAATTCTTCAGCCAAGAGGAATCGGTTTTTTTCTGTCTTTTTTTTCTTTTTTTTATATTATTTTTTTCTATTCATGTTAGGATCTGTAGCCTTATTCAGTTTTATCGTTGAAATAATTGTTTATATTAACCTATTTGTAAACCAATGAATCTGTAGAAATAATAAGTCCAGAGGTAATATATTTTTATGAAATTAGTCGTGAAAGTTTTTATCTCATACCATACTAAACTATTTGTCTGGGAAAATGGTTGTGTTTTTTCCCTCGTAGTCCTTGAAAATAACGATTTTAGGAGCTGCTCCAGTAATCACCCATTCTTACCATAAGCAGCTATAATCGTCCCAACAACTTTTGAATTTACAAGCATTTGGCTCAGCCTTTTTTATTATTTTTCTTTCAACTTACCATAATCTATTCCAGCTTAATGTGGTTACAAAGCACGGTATGTGATAGCATATTCTGGTTACTGTGAATGTCCGAAATCTGGTTAATGTCGACATTCACTAGTGAATGTCCAAAATTTTCCCTCTTTTCTCTGCTTAAGTTCAATTAGCTTTGCAAATCAGTTGTTTTATTCTTACGCAAGCTTTGATGATAAAAGTTAAAGTTAGGTTAGGTCAGGTTTAATTAGGTTACAAATATCAGAAATGGGTTAACAACTTAACAAAACCCAACCTAACGTGCCACCATCAAACCTTGCATAAAACTGAAAAAGTTGACTGGCGGCGCTGACTAAATCCTAGGAGAAAAATGGTATTTTGAACGTTCAATGGTGAATGTCGACATTCACCAATTTCGAACATTCACGGTAACATATATACACAAAAATAAAACTACAAGCTATGTTTCAATTTGTAACTTTTGAAGGATTTCCTATCTATTTTTTTAGTGTTGCCCAACTTTAATTGTTGCAAGTTTTGGCCTTGGTTTAGCTACATATGGCTATGAAAAGATGTTTCAAATACTAGTGAAAATAATATCAATTTTGGAAATAATGTGCAAATTGGCAGTAGCTAAGCCCTAATGGTGTTAAGCGATTTTTATGACTTTCTGTCCCTCACTTTGTCATGGATTTCTGTGCTAATACAATAGTGATGAAGTTTTATTAGAGATGATTTATTGCTTTTCCAAATAAATGATGATCATAAATCACAGCGAGCTTCCCGTTCTGTTCACCCGCTTAACTGATATACTCTTAGACTGAACACAAACATCTAAAACGAACAATGATCCGAATTACACATTATAAAGATTGCTGTTTACGTTATTAGAGGTTTTACGAGTTTAGGATGCAAGAATAGGTAGGTCAAGAAAAATAAGTCACTAAGACTAGGAATAAGTGGAGATGTGATGTAGGGTAATGAGAAGATCGATCAAGTCGACAGCTTTACTTACCTAGGTGGTATTATTTGCAAAGATGGTAGATGCAGTGAAGATGTTAAAAGAATATTAGCAAAGATGTTGAAAGGAATTTTGGCAGAGAGAGAGAGAGAAAGGTTTATTTAAACAACAATCGTAGCTCAAACGGCAAATTTGATGTTGAAATACAAAACATGTTATTATGCACTATTGTATATTGACGTAAACAAAGGGACAAAAGAGTTCTGGTAGCGGTTTGTCCGAGCACGTTCAGGCACAAGTTTTAGCTTCTGTCTCGTACGGCTGACTGTCAAGGCTTCTGGTGGTAAAATATCACGGCGAGAAGGGTTAGATAGCAGCATTTTGTCAAACCTCAGGATAAGCTCACCCAAACGGAGTTCCAAACTTTGGAGTTCAAGGGTTGCTAGGGCATCGTGGTAGGAAATGTCTCTGTTACTCAGGATGATCCTGGTTGCCCGTTTTTGGACTGACCCCAGTTCCTGCATTAGATAGGTGGTTCTCAATACTGATGGGCCCCAGACGGGACAGGCGTATTCAAGTATGGGACGTACGTAGCACAGGTATGCCCGCAGAAGACTGTGGGTGTTGCACCCGAAGCGACGCATTTTTGAAAGGGTTTGCAGAGATGCGTTTGCTTTACAGGACACACTATTAATATGGTAGTAAAGGTGCAATCATGTGAGAAAATAACACCTAGTATTTCCACCTCACTCACAACAGGGATAGAAACTTCAGGGGGGACTAAGTCTCTCTTTAGTGGGTTCAGTCTAAGTATTTTTGACTTAACAGAGTTAATAGTCATTTTCATATCAAAGCACTGTGAACTTAGTAGATCGAAAGTGATTTCGGGGAATTGTTTGGTGGGGACATTATCATGAAGAAGATAGGGGAGTAAGAGCGACAAATCGTCGAGAAATTTGTATTTGTCGGTATGTTCTACCAGCAAGTAGTTGATGATGGCAAGAAACGTTATTCCTGCCAGTTTCGTCCCTTGCGGGGCAACACAGGTTATTTTACTCCACTCTGAGTCACAGTCCTCTTCGTGCAAAGCAAATACTTTTTGCTGCCTTTCAGACAGAAAATCGAGCACAATGGCTAGCATTTGGCGTTTAGCACCCATTCGTTTTAGGTTTTGGCAGGCCACTAGGTGTGATAGGAGATCAAAAGCTTTGCGAAAGTTGATGGCTGCTAGGTCGACAAAACACTTGCTTTTCAAGTCAATTCAGGATCTGATCGTACATTCTGACTAGGTATATGGACGTCCCACATTTTGGGAGTCCACCATATTGGTGTTTGTCGATAGTCTGTCTTACTTGCTGTAATAGCCGCCGCAAGATGAACGGTTCTGTCACTTTAGCTAGGCGTGAGGGAGATTTGTCTTAAATCATCACACAACTTGGGTGGGTTCACTTTGGGAATTCCATGGATGTGGGCCTTTTTCCACGATCTAGGGAAGGTCCCAGGTGCAGCGCACTGGCTTATAAGAACCGAGAGTGGTAGGGCTAGTAGTGCTAAAAACTCAAGCTTAAATGTTAAACTACCGATACTATAATGCTGAAATTCAACAAAACCCCAAATTTTTGTGTATATTGGGATTTATTTATTTGCAAGGAAGTGAATAATAATGTTTCGTTTGCCTCATTATGGATGATGAGCTAATTAAAGGCAATGGCAACCTTAGCAATAGCCCTGGGCTCCATGAACTGAACGGTAGTTAGAATACCCACCAAACAGTAATTTTCGAAGGTTTCTGAATGCATCAGGGTCTTGGGTGTCTCGAGATTTTGGTTGACAAATGATTAGAGGGAGTGAAAAGAAGGCTTACCGTTTGTTATATAGCATAATTTGAGGGAGGTAAATAATAATAAACCGAATTTACATAATTCCCTTAGCACACTTATTACCAAAATTAAAATAAATTTTCCCTCTCCGTGATAAGACAGTTCATACAGCTGTCCATAATAAGGGAGACGACGCTCAGGCTTTCCTTCCTACGGTTGGAACTGGACGAGATAGAAAAGTGGCCTAAGGCTTAGATGACAAATTTCGATGCATTTAAGAACAGAAAACTGCTAATCACCTAATTGAGGACCTCATTTTGACTTCCCAACTTTACCTTCAAGGGTGAAGTTATCAATACAGTTGAAAAACAAGAAATTCATCTATTTAACCTCTTTGGGGTAAAACTCTAGGTGTAAGTTCTTCAAACCTACCATCCCGATGCCGTCCAGTGGGATTATCCATCTGTGTGCATTAGCACATCGCCGACCACGAATGCCCACTTTTTGCAAGGGCTCTTATTACTCCATTGGAACACTCCAGAGGATCCAAAAGAAAGTGTCAGGGGTTACTTGTAGCATAAATTGAGTAGCTATTTAATCTCTTAATCAGAGATTTAATTTGGTTTTAAGGGCAATATTCGACCAGGACATCCATTACCTCTCCTCTGATTATATATTTTACCGCCTTTGGTCAAGCCAATGCAATGAATAATCAAAAATCTAGTATCTAGAAATCAAATTACCTATAAGAGGAGACACTTTACTCTAGGCACTAAAAGAATAGCTTTTTTGACGATCTGCCTCCATTTGGAATGTTTTCCTGAGAGATCAAAGACACAGCTTTAGGGAGAAAATCACAGCTTTTGGTAATAGACTGACTACGATAATAGCGTTTTAGGCTTGAGTTCTTAGCAGCTCCAAACACTGGCATTTTGTAGCAAAAAAGGAGGTTAAGATAGGGCCACAGGGAAAGATACCTCCCATCTTTTTTTGCTATCTGATCTAGATTTTCAACATCTTTGTAGATGACTATTCAGTTGATTTTCGCAGCAGATTTAAAATTGTTCCGCGTGTTTGTTGGTGAGTGGTTTTGAGTAAGACTGATAATATTTTATTAGAATGCTATTGAAGTTCCGGTAAAGCTCTAGCTTAGAGGGCTTCTGGATATCCTAGAAAGTAGCTGATTTAGGCTGATGGAACTTTCAGGAAAAAATCAAGGGCCTAAAACATTCACTGGAAAGGTGTTATCAAGATATGCTAGCCTACTGTCTTTATCCTTTCCTAATTTCTTAGGCTTATAAGTCCATAAGTGACAGGTAATATTAAATAGTCATTTCTCTTCTAAAGGATGCATGTTAATAAAATAAAAGTAGCCTGTTAGGCCTACCATTAGATCCTTTACTTCATGATGCTGTTTAATATTTTCTGTGCCTATCTTTATTGTTGCCATGACAATACATCCCACCCTCCCTGATGTACCCATATATAACCCTAATAATATATTTCTTTGTTCCTATTTCCATATTTTGCTGCATTGTGTAATAGATACCTCCTGTGCAGACTCAAAGATATCCAGTTTAGCCTTTGACTGACTAAATATTGAATGACTGATTAAATATTGGATAAAAAGTAGGCTACTGTTTTATTGTTTGAAAATGCAAGCAACAATGGAAGAAACACAGTAATCTGATTAATGTAAACATGTTGCATATTATAAAGCAATAATTTCATTAGCCTACTTTGTGTTTTCTTTACTTTTTTGCTGGTTTTCTGTCTAGTTTTGAAAATGAAATTCTGCTAAATATTGTATTTTTTTTTTCTGTTATTTAGCCAAGAAGATGGTCTAATGCCTCTTAAACATTTTGAATATGACAAATGCCTCAGGTATAGAATTAGATTTGTAGCAGATGTTTGTAATAACTCAATTTTCTTTCTATCATCTTTATTTATTGGGTAGCATACTAGAGGGCAATATTCAAGGATAGGGTGAACCTTTGACTTGTGTAGTTAAAAAAAAAATTCACATTACACTTCAAAAATGCTCTTTTAATTCTAGACAATCCTCACATGCTCATCAAATTTTAATAACAGATCAAATACTATGCCAAGACTGCAGATATTCTGTACCTCTGGTACCTTGGTGCCACCAATCAAACAGTGAGAATGCGAGTTTCCAACCAACTTTCTATGGAGATAGTGCATGCCAGCACACTTTGAAGTGTTTAAAACTATATAGTTTACCCTGCATGATTCAATTAAACTATCTGTAGCCTCCTGGAGCAGTTTCTAATCTTGTACCAAGCCAACTTTCCTATACAACTTCAAATCATCAGCAAAAATTTAACTGTAGAATTTCTTATAACTGATGGTAAATCATCTATACATATGGAGAATAAAATCAGACCTAAGCAACTACCCTGTGGAACCCTGCTACTAATTAATATACTTGAGGATTTTGTGTGACCAAACAGCAACAGCAACAATCTACCTATGTGTATGCTCACCAAGATTTTGGAGTTTTTGAAGCAGCTGTATAGTGGCATATTTTGTCAAAGGCCTTAGAAATATCAAAATATATACAATCAAATGGGCTATCTTTGTCAGCAAACTGCTGGAAGTCTTTTATGACCCCCCAATAGTTGCATACCACATGAACACTTCTGTCTGTATACCTGTTGTGCCTTTAACCATAGCCCATTTTCTTCATAGTGCAACTGTATACAGTGGACCAAAATTTTTCCATTATTCTGCAAATTTTGAAGTAATAGAAATTGGTCTAAAATTTTGGGATCAATCAAGTCTACCAGACTTGTATAGTGACTTCACAAGAGCTTCTTTCCAACTACTTGGAAGAGATCTAGCTGAAAACAACAGATTGAACAGTGTGACAAGCAGCTCACATAAAACAGATGCCAAATATTTTAACATAATATTTGTAATACTGTCAATATTTGGGCTTTTACCTGTATCAAATGTTCTCAGTGCTTTTAGAACCTCAGAAATAGAAAGTAAATAATCATCAGATACTCCATTCAGACTAGTTAAATCACTCCTGATACTAAATTCCAACTAATTTTTTGTTGAACTCTCTGTCCCAGGAACTTCAAAACTACTTCTAAAAATATAGTTGAACTTCTTGGCTTTACAGACATCCATTTCTATAAGAATGGTACCTTCTCTAAAAACAGTGGAAGATGATTACTTATGTCCTAAAAAACGACCAACATACCACCAAAATGATTTTAGATTTTTTTTTTCGGAATTGCTAAACAAAATTGACTCTAGATCCTGCCTATTTTTCATGCAATAGTTTGGTTGCATGATTTATTGCTCTTTCATAAATTTCCATATTCACATCAGTCCTTCAGCAATGAGTCCCCTCCAAGCTGCATTTTTTCCTTTTATTGCTTGGACATGCCAAGCTGAACGTGCCCACCCTGAAATATTTACAAATGAGAGGAAACCAGATACAACTGTACAAAGCAATGCACAAGCTGGTGAAACTCTCAAGAAGTACTCTCACCTTGCAAAATATATGTCATCTGAGGACACCTGTGATAAGTAATCAGTAACCTGTAGCAATAGATTGATCAAGGGCCAATTTTTTGCAGTGTCCCAGCCATGGATGACTGGGACTCACTCTTAGAAACAGCAGTGATATTGGAAATTTTAAATTGTTTCAAAAATGGCTAGGATCAATTTGGAGAATATATTTTTACCCATATGACTCATAGTCTTAACCTGACAAATTACTAGATATAATTTAACGAATCAATGGACTGCCATCCAAAGATTGCTGGAAAAGGGATATTTCTCAATAAGTATACTGTAAGTTTGTCCTGCAAGTTTATAAGGCCAACATCCATTGTCTAATTACATTGTAAATTGAAAAATTTTTAATCGTTTTCAGGATTGTGAAGGTTTCTCAAAATCACATCTGAATAGGAAATTTTATGAATATTTGAAAGATCAAAAGAGGCATATGGAATTGAAGCTGATAAAAAAGCATAGAGTTTTTGTTTAGATTTTAGTTGACTTGAATATAAACATTGTCTATTATTGGTAGTATTCACACCATGGTTGATAACTTATAGTAATTGTCGGCTTTTGGGGCTTCTCAGTGTCTATAATGCTGAAAGAAGAAAAGAAAAATGACTCAAATATAATGAGATCTTTGTCACAAAACCGAGTGTACAATAAGTAAAGTAAAATATTTTTGGGTTAGCTGTATAACAGTAGGCTGAAATTCAGTGCCTGTTTATATTGGAGCTAGCAGCAAAGCCTGCCAAACAACAAGCATACAAAGAAAAATAGTTTGTACACTCACTTGTGTGAATTTGAGTACTTACTTACTTTACTTGTGGCGGGAATCAGGCGTTTCCACCTCGCCCGGCATCGATGATCTTAGAGACCTTCTTGGACCATGTTGATCGATCTTGTGCCAGCTGCTCTGCAAAGGCGAGCCACTGTGTTGACCACCTGTGACCAAATTTTCTGAAACCCCCTATTGGTTCAAGGTCTGACTTGGCCAGGTTCCACCAGTTCTTCCTCTGTCCTCCTTGGCGTTTCTTCCAGTAGCTAATAGGCTCAACTAGAAGTATTTGGCGAGGCAGGTACTCTGGCGGTTTCCGCAATACATGGCCCAACCATTTCAAACCATTTCAAACGGCGTTCTTTAATAGTGAGCACAACATCTCTCTGAATATTGCACATTCGACGTATATTCACGTTGGAGATACGGTCACGTAGCTGTACTCTGAGAATTCTTCGTAGACAAGTATGCTCAAACACCTTAAGTGTATTCTCTTGTTGTAGTTTTGCCGACCATGTTTCGCACCCGTAAAGGAGAACGGTGCGGACTAGTGCCATGTAAATTCGAACTTTCGTTTGGACACTGATTTCACGGCGATTCCATAAGGGTTTCCGAAGAGAGGCAAAGACTGTCTGCGCTTTCTGTATTCTCTGTTGGATATCAGCGTCGGAAGATCCGTCAGTACAAAGCTGGGAGCCTAGGTATGTGAAACGGTTGACTTTTTCCAGCTGAACTTGGTTGATAGTTAGTGGGAATGGTCCTGTGTCGTGGTTAATAGCCATGAATTTCGTTTTCTCTGTGCTGACTTTCAAGCCGATCAGATCTGCCCAGGCCACAACGCTGTCAAGCATGTTTTGGGCTTCTACAGGGTCTGACAGGAGGCCAACATCATCCGCATAATCGAGGTCAGTCAGCGAGAGATTCTGTCCAACCTGCGCTCCTGGATAAGACGATAGAGCATTTTCAAGCACCCAATCGATGCAATAATTGAACAGAGTCGGAGAGAGGACACATCCTTGTTTTACTCCGAACTCAACCAGAAATTCTTCAGTTTCTTCGCCATAGATTCTAACTCGGCTCACTGAAGCGTCATAGTATGCCTTCATCAGTTCAACAAACTTCAGCGGCATTCCGTCATTCTCCAGGATCTTCCAAAGTTTCTGGCGAGTGACAGAGTCGAAGGCAGCAATGAAGTCCAGGAACATCAAGATCAGGGGTAGGTTGTATCTTTCAAACTGCTGGATAATGAGGCGAAAGGCGAAGATATTATCAGTACACCCTCTACCTGGTCGAAAGCCGGCTTGATTTCCTCGAGTTCTTTCCTCCCTTGCCCCTTTAAAGCGGTTCAAGAGTATGATCCCGAATATTTTGACGGCAATGTCTATGAGACTTATTCCGCGGTAATTTTTGCATTCGGTTTTGTCTCCTTTCTTATAGAAAGGGAGGATGACTGATGTCTTCCAGTCTTTTGGAAAAGTGTTGGTCCTCCACACTTCGTCGAGAATGCCATGGAGCTGTTCAGCAGTGACCTCAGGGCATTGTTTGTATAGTTCCGGGGGGAGGCCGTCTTCACCTGGGGCTTTGTGGTTTTTTAGGGTTTTGATCGCTTTTAGTATTTCGGCTCTGGTCGGTGTATCCAGCTCGATATCATAAGGCTCTTTAGAGACGGAAGGTGGGAAGGCATCATGAGTAGATGAAGGGGATGGGTTCAGGAGGAGCTGAAAGTGATCCTTCCATCTTGCTGAACGTTCCTTCTGACAACTAATGATTTTTCCTGATCTGTTTTTGATTATTTCTGAGACAGCAGCTTTCTTACCAACGGATTCCTTCAGGATCTGGTAAAGCTTGCGGGTGTCATGTAAGCGTGCTGCTTTCTCTAATGACTCGGCAGCATCTTCCCACATTTGGCGGCGGTCCAGCCGAACAGAGCGTTTTACCTGTCTGCGTAACTCCTTTGTTTCTTCTTTAAGGCCTCCCATCTTTTGTCTTCGTTCACCGACTATTGACAGGGTTCTAGCAGTTATCCAGTGTTGTCGTTTGATTTTTGCTCGGCCTAGGATCTCATCGGCAGTCTCTGTCATCACGGTTTTAAAGGTCTCCCATCTCTTATCGGGAGTTAGGTTTTCATCAGAGCTGAGGGCGTCAAACCGGTTAGTTAGTTCCAAATTGAGGGCCTGCTGCACTTCTTTGTCTTGAAGTTTACCGATATCGAAGCCGACCTTTGACTTGTTTTTTCTTCGAATTGCAAGACGTAGCAAAATTTTTGCTGCGACGAGCCTGTGGTCAGATCCAGACTGTGAGCCTGTGTCCGCGCCATTGTAAGAGCGAGAGTCCTGCACGGAGCTTCTCCAGCGCTGGCGTACGAGAATGAAGTCAATTTGGGCCTTAGTGACACCGTCATTTGAATGCCAAGTTAAGAGGTGGCTAGGTTTGTGTTGAAATATGGTATTGGTGATAACAAGGTGGTTCATCAAGGCATAGTTTACCAACCTCTGCCCATTCTCGCATCTGTGACCCTGTCCAAATTTTCCCAGGATTTGTCTTGTGGTCTGGTCAGATGGACCAACTCTTGCGTTGAAGTCTCCAGCAACAATCAAGTAATCACGTGCTATAGAAGAAGACAACTGCTGCAGTTCACCGTAGAAATCATCCTTGGTCGTTTCAGTAGCGTCACGGGTGGGGGCATAGGTAGAAATTATGGACACATTGCAGGGTTTCCTTTTAGTCTGATTCTAGCAAGTCTACAGGAGACTGGTTCCCATTCTAGGAGAGCGTTTCTGGTTCTTTGGTTCATGATGAAACCAACTCCATGGAGTCCTGAATTATCTTCTATTCCGGAATAGAAAAAGTGGAACTGATGTAGTGTTTCTGGAGCCGTTATAACTATAGAGCCAGAACCGGAGATTCTGGTCTCGGATATGCAGAGTATGTCTATGTTGTACTTCTCCATCTCATGGACAAGAAAAGCTTGTGTGGCTTCTTGTTTAGCGGATCTTACATTCCAGCATCCAACATTTATCCTGGATTTTGCCTGTTTAATGACTGTGGTAGGTTTTCCTAGATTTATGGCGTTGAAAAGATTTTTCGACTTCGCCGCCATATTCAAAGTCGCGTCGCCTGCCGGGAACGCCGTAGTATGGTTGGCTAGTTTACTTCTCGACACCCGCGCCAATACGGGGGCCGCGTCGCTTGCCGGGGACGCCGTAGTTGTTACAACTTTTCTTCTAGGTCTCAGATCCATCAATGTTTCTTGGGAATAGAGTTGACCGCAAGGTCCCCAGTCTTGCGGGTCACCCGGAGCGCGTTGGCCACCAAATCGCTCGGCGTGGAGCTCAGTGGTGTTTACACCCTTCCACCGCTTTGAGGTGCGCTGCCGGATTTCCTCTGCTGCCCAGGGACGGAAGATCGAGCCTCATTGCCTGTAACTACCATCACCGCCATGGAGGTATACAGGCTTAGCTTGACCTTTGACTCCCACCTAGAATCAGCAGGGGCTTTAGGAATTTTTTGAATTTGAGTGTATGATCACAAATATTTTCTTTACAAACCCATTGCATAACATCACTTGATTGTTTTCAGAGCTTAAGGTTAGTGGCTGGCTAAGGGTTACCAACATAAGCAATTATGCAGGTAGACACTATGAATAGGATTTGATCAGTTTATGCTAGCCCTTTTATAGATATATTTTATTTTAATTTTGTGATCTCTTTAAAACCTAGTAACAACTTAATGGAATTATCAGTTCCTTTTACATTATCCATTTTAATCATGCTTGAATAAAGACTATATAATTGTGCTGAACATCAAACGAATTCTGTACTGCTGTTGAATTTCACTTCATTTTAATTACATATTCCCTTTGCTTGATTTAAAACTATATTATTGTGCAGAACATCAAACAAATCCTCCACTGCTGTTGAATTTCACTTAGTTTTAATTACATATTCCTTTTGCTTCATTAAAGACTATATTATTATGCAGAACATCAAATGAATCCTCCACTGCTGTTGAATTTCGCTTCATTTTAATTACATATTCCTTTTGCTTTATTAAAGACTATGTTATTGCACAGAACATCAAACAAATCCTCTACTGCTGTTGAATTTCACTTCATTTTAATTAAATATTCCTTTTGCTTGATTAAAGGCTAAGTTATTATGCAGAACATCAAATGAATCCTCCACTGCTGTTGAATTTCACTTCATTTTAATTACATATTCCCTTTGCTTGATTTAAAACTATATTATTGTGCAGAACATCAAACAAATCCTCCACTGCTGTTGAATTTCACTTAATTTTAATTACATATTCCTTTTGCTTCATTAAAAACTATATGATTATGCAGAACATCAAATTGTTTATGACCTTTTATTTGGTAAGTACTAGAAACCCAGGTCACCTAGAATAGAAGGATGAGTTAGAATGTTACATCCTTCCTCCTGTCCAAACTAGATGACTGGTATAAAACTTTCATAAAATTAGATCTTTTACATTAAACTAACTAAACAAAGGTTCTTCCATATGACACTACACTTATAAGTTCACTAGTTATTCACGACTTAATTGTCACTTACTACAAATAGTTTATGGAAATTCTCACATGTCAAGTCTCTGTATCGGCTTCACAAGCCGGCCACTACAGGTTATGTATGGGGAGTTTTGGGGTTCTTCTTTGGCTGGGCGACTGGTGCTTGGTGCTGGAGGGAGTGTGCAGAGCGCTGAGCTACATTCGAAATTTATAGGTTGGGGAAGGGTCTCTATCGGTGTTACACGTGGGACGGGGGCTAATGATGGTGGGCTTATAGGTGCTGGTGAAGTTTTGGCTTCAGGGCTGTCCTCCTCATGGTCTGCAAGGTCTGGTGATTGAGGTTGCTGGTTCAGTGTTTTTATGTGTCGCCTGTTGCGTCGGTAAGTTCCTCTATCGGTTGTTTCAATTATGTACGATCTTGGGTTTACATCTACTCTTTTAACGATTCCGGCTTGCCAAAGTTTCCCACGAATTTGAGCTCGGACCGGTTGACCGATTTGCAAAGGTTTTAGTTCCTTTGACTGTCTGTTATGATATTTGCTTTGGCGTGACTGTTGTTTTATCCGATTCTGTCGAAATCGTTTATGGTGAATGGTTTTTGGTGTGAGAAGTTGTTTAGTGCAGGGAACGACTGACCTTAGGTTTCTGCTCATCAACAGTTGTGCTGGGGATGCTAGACCATCAACCGGGGTGTTTCTGTATTCCAGCAACGCTAAGTTAAAGTCATGTCCTGCAATATCTGTTTTGATAAGCATATCTTTGGCTGTTTGCACTGTTCTTTCTGCTAGTCCGTTTGACTGAGGGAAGTTCGGGGATGATGTGGTTTGAGAGATTTCCCAATTATCAATGAACTTCTGGAATAGTGTGGATGTGAACTGGGGGCCGTTGTCGGTTATGAGGGTACGAGGGATTCCGTAGCGTGCGAAATGCTTCTTAAGACAGGATATTATGTGGTGTGAATTTGCATTTTCCCCCAATATGTCGATGTAAAAAAAGCGACTGTAATAGTCAACAGTAATGATGTAGTATTTTCCGTTCTTGTAGAATAGATCGCACCCGACCTTCTCCCATGGTAGATGAGGTATGCTATGTGGCATTAAGGGCTCTTTTTGGTTGGAATTTTGGCTAATGGAGCATGCATGGCAGTGTTTGATGAATTCTTCAATATCTTTCGTCATTCCAGGCCAAAAAACGATTACGCGGGCTCGTTGCTTGGTTTTTTCGATACCCAAATGTGCTGAATGGATGCAGCTAAGAATGTCTTTCCGCGAATTTCTTGGAATGACCAAGCGATCTCCTTTCATTATGATCTCGTCTACCACTGTTAGTTCATGCCTGATATTCCAGAATGGGGTGAGCGTCGGAGGGAGGTTTCTTCTGCAGGATGGCCAACCTTTTTGGATTGCTTGTGCAAGCTCAGCTAACTGGGGGTCGGATTTTGTCTCCTGCTTCAGTCTCTCGAGTCTGGCGTTGCTGATTGGTAGAAGAGACATGACAGAGTGAATGTATGATTCTATTTCTTTTTCCATTTTCTTATCTTCTTCGGGAAGGTTTAGCCATGACAGCGCATCAGCAACGGGAATTTCCTTGCCGGGGCGAAATGCTATTATGAGATTGTATGGTTGAATCCTTAAAAGCATCCTCTGCAGTCTTGGTGATGACTTTGATATTGGGCGATTTAGGACTACTTGCAGGGGTTTGTGGTCAGAGACGACCATGAATTTTCGGCCGTAGAGATACTGGTGGAAATGTATACAGCCGAAAAGGATAGCATAAAGTTCCTTCTCTATTTGCGAGTAGTTCTGCTCGGTGGAGTTTAGTGAGCGTGATGCAAAAGAGATTGGCTTTCCATTTTGACTGAGGGTGGCACCGAGGCCAAATTTTGAGGCGTCGACTTGTAGCTCAACATTACCTGCAGTTGGATCAAAGAATGCTAATGAGCTGCAAATGGATTCTTTGATATTAGTGAATGATGTATCATGCTGTTGTTTCCACTTAAATTGTCGCTGTTTTACTAGGTCACGGAGTGGCTGATTTATTGATGATAGATTGGGGATATACCTTGCAAGGTAATTCATCGTTCCTAATATTGTCTTGAGTTCATCTTTTGTATTAGGGGTTCGCATTTCACGCAGCGCTCTAACTTTTTGTGGGTCTGGGTGGATTCCATTTTCAGATATCACATGCCCGAAATACGGTATGCTATTGCACTTGAATACGCATTTTTGGAGGTTTAGTTTGACTCCTTTTTCACGGGCCCTTATGAGAGCACTGCGGACGTTCGCATCATGTTCCTCAATGGTTTTTCCTGAGATGATAATGTCGTCAACAATAACAGAGAAGCCTTGGATGCCTTCAAATGCTTCTTCCATGCGGCGTTGGAATTTGTCCTGAGCTGAAATCAGTCCAAATGGCATTCTTTTGAACTTATAACGGCTGTATAGTGTGTTGAAGGTTGTCAGCTGAGATGATTCTTCGTCTAGGACCAGGGACCAATAACCATGACGAGCGTCTAATTTTGTGAAGAACTTTGCCCCAGCGTGTCTAAGTATTGCTTCATCGAATGTTGGCATGGGATGATGTGGTCTTTTGATAGCCTTGTTCAGGTCATGTGGGTCAATGCAAACTCGGAGACTTTTGTCAGGCTTTTCAATTACAACCACGGCATTTACCCAATCTGTGGGCTGCAGTATCTTTTCGATTACTCCAAGCTCTTCCATCCTATTGATTTCCTTTTTGAATTTCTCTTGGAGGGAAATGGGGATGCGTCTAGCTGGTACAGCTTTGGGTTCAGCTCCTTCTTTAAGTGTGATGCAGCATTCTCCTGCGAGCTGTCCGACACCGTGGAATATGTCTTGGAATTCTTCTGTGAACGGGTCTGGTTTCAGGACTTTTGAATTTTCTACTGTCAGGATCAGCCTGATGAGTTTAAGCTTGCGACTGGATTCAAAGCCAAGGATTGGTATGGGGGCATCTCTTACTATGAAGAAGGGCTGTATTTCGCTGCATCCGTTAGTGTATGCGCATTTAAGGTTACATAAACCAAGTGTGGGGATTTTCTGACCTCCAAAACTGGTAAGTATTTGTAAGGTCTTGTTAATTCTTGGTCTTGGTCTGAGAGTATTGAAAAATCTTTCAGGTATGATATTAGCTTGAGCACCAGTATCTATTTTGAAGATGATATTGATTTGTTTGTTGATCAAGAGCTTTACACATGGCTGACCATCACTTTTATCCTTGTTTATAATATCAATAAATAGCTCATCACTACTGTCATTCCTGTGATCGTGATTTTGCTGTTGTTGGTTTATAAAGTTTACCGATTTTTTAGTGCTTTTGCAAACCTTTGCAAAGTGATTTGGTTTGTCACAGTTGCTGCATATTTTTACTTTAGCTGGGCATTTGTGGGAAGCTGAATAATCTCCACCACAGTAATAGCATTGTCTACTTGATGTGGAATAGTTTATTTTCTTTGATTTTTTAACAAAGTCGATCTCCTGTTTCATGTATGTTTCTTGATATGGTTGGCTTCCACTTGGATCGGATTGTGACATTGTTTTGAGCTGCACCTGGGTTTCTACATGTGTTCGAGCAATGGTAACTGCTTGTGACAAGGTAAGGTTGGACCCTACTTGGAGGAGCTTCTCTCTAACCTTTGCTGATGAAATTCCACATACGAATCTGTCTCTAATCATTTCCTCCGTAATAGCTGTCGTTATATATGCACATTCACGAGCCAGAATCTTCAAATTGGTTATGTATTGCTCAACTGATTCGTTATCTCGCTGGTCACGTTTATGAAAAAGGTACCTTGAGAAGACAGTGTTGCTTTTTGGGTTGAAGTATTTGGTTAATTTGTTCATATAAGATTGAATTTTATCTTTCTCTTCTGTTGTGAATGTAAAAGTACTGAAGATGTCTCTTCCTTTATCTCCAAGCCAAATTAGTAAGAAGGCACACTGGACTTTTTCAGTTTTTTCACTCAGGGGGCCTTCAAACATCAGAGTTGCATGGTTTTTGAATCTTGTCCATGCTTCTTTAAGGTTGTCACTTGTCCAGTCCATCGTTGGGTAAGGAACACTGATTTCCATTCTTCTTTACGAGGCTTCTGACACCATGTAAAATTTATGACCTTTTATTTGGTAAGTACTAGAAACCCAGGTCACCTAGAATAGAAGGACGAGTTAGAATGTTACAAAACGAATCCTCCACTGCTGTTGGATTTCACTTCATTTTAATTACATATTCCCTTTGCTTGATTTAAAACTATATTATTGTGCAGAACATCAAACAAATCCTCCACTGCTGTTGAATTTCACTTAATTTTAATTACATATTCCTTTTGCTTCATTAAAGACTATATTATTATGCAGAACATCAAATGAATCCTCCACTGCTGTTGAATTTCACTTCATTTTAATTACATATTCCTTTTGCTTCATTAAAGACTATATTATTATGCAGAACATCAAATGAATCCTCCACTGCTGTTGAATTTCACTTCATTTTAATTACATATTCCTTTTGATTGATTAAAGACTATATTATTTTGCAGAACATCAAACGAATTCTGTACTGCTGTTGAATTTCACTTAATTTTAATTACATATTCCTTTTGCTTCGTTAAAGACTATATTATTATGCAGAACATCAAATGAATCCTCCACTGCTGTTGAATTTCACTTCATTTTATTTACATATTCCTTTTGATTGATTAAAGACTATATTATTGTGCAGAACACCAAACAAATCCTTTATTGCTGTTGAATTTCACTTCATTTTAATTACGAGTTTATATTTATTTATTACCAGATTTTTTTTTTCATTTGCTTCCTATATTTTAAGGATTTTTTATATAAGGTTTCGGTGCCTATGCTGTTAAAGTAAAATATTCAAAGAAGCAGCGTGTTGAAGAGACGCTTTTTCACTTAATAATACAAAAATGATGGAACTTTGCTCGTATATTAATAAAGAAAAAGTGGATGTAATTTGTCTCCAAGAAACACATTTAAATAATCTGAAAAAAGTGTCCGTACCAGGATACAAATGCTATCGAAAAGATAGAGATTCTGGCAGAAAAGGAGGTGGAGTGCTCATTTTTATAGCTGATAAAATAGTTCACTATCCATTAGCATTAAAGCAACATGACCATGAAATAGATGTGGTAGGAGTATCAATCACTTTAAGCTCAGGAGACACTTTAATGATTAAATCTATGTATAACCCAAAGGGGGATACTGATATATATAATATTTTATCAACAGAAGCAGAGGGTCACAACTCCTTTATTTTTGGTGACCTAAACGCTCATAGCACTCATTGGGAAGATATTGAACAATCAAACCGAGCTGGGAAAAATGTTGAAAGATTACTGTTAGAAAATAACCATATAGCAGTTCTAACACCATATAATTTGCCAACTTATTATAATATAAAAAATATAAAATTTTCAACCATTGATATTCAACTAGGTCCTGCTGCTGCTATTGACCAGGTTTCAATAAGTAGAGTAACAGATCTACAAAGTGACCACTGCGCTATTAAGACTACAATCTCTAATATGTCTCACCAAACTAAACCTGGAAAAAGGAAGTTTATCAACAAGAAAGGTAATTGGCCACTGTTCAAGCAAATCCTGCAAGAAGCCAATTATAATTTACTTGAAGATTTTTCCCAAATTGATGATAAAGTAAAAATACTTAACAAAATTATGATGGACGCTGCTCACAAAGCAATTCCCAAGACAAGCCCCAACATTTGGACTCCAACTGGCAATAAGAGAATTAAAAATTGGTGGAATGAACTATGCTCTACTGCAGTGGAAGCTAAGAGCGTAGCAAAAAAGGCATTTCAAAGACATCCATCAATGAGCACTGCAATTGAATATAAACATAGCTCAGCCAAAGTAAAAAAAACATGTTTACAGGCCAAAAGAGAGGCACGGGAAAAATTTATGACTAACATAGATCATCAAACTGCAGTACCTAAGATTCACCAATACGTAAGCAAGATGAACGGCAAGAGAATGACACTTGATGATCGCAAATATGAAATAAAACACCAGGGTCAACTAATAACTTCTGATTTCCTAAAAGCTGATATTTTTGCAAACACATTCATGAAGAAACCTCTAGACACTGTTTTGCCAAATCCACCTGTATGTGTCCTCCCTTCTGTAGCACAGCATAAGAAGTCGTTAATGTTACCCTTTTCTTTATCTGAGTTACAGACAGCTATTGAAATGCAACTTAAATTCAGCCCCAGGATATGATGAGATACACATCAAATGGCTGATTGAAACACCTGACATTTTTCGAGCTAAGCTCCTGGAAGTATGTAACAACGCATGGAGAGAAGGGAAATTTCCTATTGCACTTAATTACCCAATCCTCAAACCTGGAAAACCACCAGAAGATCCTATATCTTACAGACCAATATCAGTTCTCCCCACAATGGGCAAAATATTTGAGCGAATGATTTTAAGGAGATTAGAATGGTTTGCAGAGGTAAATCAAATAATACCCCAATCTCAGACAGGTTTTAGAAAGAGTCATAGTGCAATGGACAACATAACTAGAATAGAAACAGATATGACAGATGCTTTACAGGAGGGCGAAGTTGGTATTGCTGTATTGTTTGATTGGACAGATGCATATGGGAATGTAAAACGTAAAAAGTTACAAGAAATTATGCATAATAAAAATTTTCCACCTCTGGCGATCTCAATTATAATGAATTTATTATGTGATCGTTCCTTTCAAGTACAGATTAATGAAATACTGTCTGTAAGAAAACAAGTTGAAGATGGTCTCCCACAAGGAACTGTCATAAGCCCTCTTTTATTTACACTATATATTTCTGAACTAAAACTTAGAAGTCAGTCAAAACATGGAGAATTTACTGACGATCTCCTTGTGTGGAACAGACATAAGAACATAACTTTACTCCAAAACATCATTCAGGAAGATATATATGATGTGTGCCTGTTTTCTAAAGCTTTTGGACTGCCCATTTCTATACCAAAAACAAAAGCAATTGTGTTCCATAAACGACAAGTAACCCTTCCGAAACCCTTAAGGATAGAGGAGAGTGAGATAGTCTATGAGCCGTCAGTTCGGCTACTGGGCATGATTCTTGATTCTCGTTTAAAATGGCAACCATATTTAATGATGTTAAGAATGACAATTTTAAAACGGCTAACCGTCCTCAAACGACTTGCAGGATCTAAATGGGGATCTTCACCCAAGTTGATTATTGACTTTTACAAAATTTATATTCGGTCTAAATTGGAATATGGCATACAATTTCTTACAAATATTCCGGTTACTTTGTTCAATACCCTTGAGACACTCCAAAATTCAGCCATCAGAATTGCTTTGGGGCTCCACAAACATACTGCAGTGGTTAAGCTCAAAGAACTTTCTGGACTACCTGCTCTGAAGGACAGGGCTACTATGCAGAGAAACTGCTACTTCAAAAAATACAAACATATGGCAAAATCCATGCAGTTTTCCCTCCACTTTTGGAAATCCTGCTAAGCCCCAACACCTACTATCTTCTTTTAGCCAGTATCTAAAAGATTACCCAAATTGGAAAAATGAACAGGCGGATAGTTACCCTTTTCCAAAATCTCCACCATGGGAAATGGTGGCTCCTGAATGTCATCTTCAGTTAGTTTCTAAAGACAAGTCACATTATTCAGATCAGTATGTCTGTCAACTGTTTGCTAATAAGATATCCTCACACTTTCCTGAACATATTCTAGCTTTCACGGATGGTTCAGTAAAAGGATCAAGAGCAGGAGCAGGGGTGTGTATTCCTCATGTTTCCTTGAATATATCAGCAACTCTTCCATCCCACACTTCAATTCTGTCAGCAGAGTTATTTGCTATACATAAAGCACTTGAAACTATGGCCAGACTAAACCTTTCGTCAAAGAATGTGTTAATCCTTACAGATTCAAATTCTGCAATTCAATTAATAAGAAAAATAAATTATGAGGCTGCTGATTCAGATTTAAAGATAATAAGAGATGATCTACAAAGATTAAATAAATGTGGTATTTTTGTTTGCTTCCAGCATATTCCTAGTCATAAAGGACTTATTCATAACGTGACTGCTGATAGGCTAGCAAATGAAGCAGCAAATATTGACCCCCAACCAGAATCAAAATTGGGGAACCTACGAGATATTATGAAACGCCGTGGTCAAATAAAATGTCTACCATTGCGAAATTCCCCATTTCGTTCTAGAGAAGACACAGTGTGGTACTATAGACTGAAATCAGGATTTCTTTTTCTGAATTCTGTCCGATTTCAATGGAATTTGTACCATTCTCCACTATGCAGGTGGTGTTTAACAACAGAGGAAACTCCCCAACACACATTTTTTGATTGCCAAATGCTTGCACCCGAAACTAATAAGATTAAGATAATTTGTAAAAAACTAAAGATTGAAGAAATGTTTGACTCCATCATTAGTTTTCAACTACCTCCTAATACTGAAAGGCCGATCTATAGGGTGATGATCCAAATTATGAAAAAGACAATGGAAAACGAGCTAATTTAGTAATGAAGATCTACTGTGCAGAAGAGAGCGAGAGTGAGTAGGAAGAGCCGTATTGGTACCGGCCGGCCTCTTGGCCTTAAACTGCTGGGGACAGGTAGCTCAAGTACTCGCACTTCCCACAAACCAAACAGAAGAGAAGAGAGGATGAAAAAGAAGGATTGCTAGTGCCATCTTGAAGTCAAAGGGGTGAAAGGACTGTATGCAGTCTGTATACCCTCATACAATTTATGGAATGGAATGGATGCTTACAATTTTGTAAGGTCTCATGAGGCTTAAACAAATTTATAAGGTTTGACTTCTTGTAATGTAAAAAAAACAACATAATAAATCAAGCTCTTCCAATTTTTGCAAGGTACCCATTGGAAACTCTGCCACATTTGCAGAGAAGATTAATTCCAGTATATGATTTTTTACCCATAAGCATGATGAAGATAATTTCTAACCACATTGGCCTGCCATAATAAAAAAAGAAATCATAAAGAGCAAACGAGGTTTGTTTTCAATATTTTTTGTTTGCCTAAAAAGCCCAGTTTTTGATCTTTTTTTCTTTAAGATTTTTTAAATATGATAAGTAGTTTGTCTGCTAGCAATTGTTTGGGTAGTGCAGTGTCTGACTTTTAGACAGGCAACTTTTGTCTCCTCAATTTTACTGATTTCTCTCTGAACTTAAAAAGCAAAGATGTGTTCAGGCCTAACCCTTAATGACTAGACCCCCTGGATCCAATTTACAATTAAAATGCCACAACATTATAATAAGGAGGATTTTTTTTATTAGTTGAAAGACGCTCTCCTTTCCTCATTGGTTTGTTAAAGTGCTTATAAAACACATGTACTTTTGTTAGTCAGCTGTTCAATGTAAGTCTTCCATGCTGTCTCCATATGAACATTATAAAGTAGGGCTTTGGTAATATTCTGTGACTACGCTTGAAAAAGGAGATTTTCTGGAATTTGCAGAACTGCCTGTCCATGGATTATCCTTTGCGTTTGATTGTGTATGGCTTTGCTGTTTGACCTGTGTAATTGGATGGATAAGTAGGGTTAAGGCCTTGTTCAAGTAGCCTACTAATGTATATTAATTACTAAAGTAGGAAAACAGTCTTTTTTTTCTCCTTCTGTCTGTCTTTTTTGTTTATATGGTTAATTTTTTTTATTATTTATTTTTTTATTTATTTATTTTTCATATTATCCATTATTTATTATTTATTATTTTTTATATTTTTTAATTATTTATTATTATGTTGTATAGTTTATATTTTTGCGTTTGGTTTTAAGGTGTGTGCTTGTTTCTGTGTTTGTGCTGTTGCACTGGTGATTTCTTTTTTCCCTATAAAATGATAGTTTTTTTTTACATTTATTCTTGTTCTTTCTTTAGTTCATATTTTGAAATGTCAGCTGCTACACAGAGCATGGAGACTGAAGGTGACAAGATTGAGGTGCTGAAGAGTATATTTCCACAATTGGGTGACGATGTTGTTATTGATGCACTGGCTTCTAATGAGTGGAATAGTAAGTAGCACTTTAAAATACATCGTAATTTATATGTAAGTAATTATGGTAATAAATAATGCAAAAAATATTTTCTTATAGGTTTTGCCCTTTTGTCGCTTTTATATTTTGCATGTTAGCATTTTATCAAACATTTTATCAGATATATAAATAGGTTACTTTGTTCCTAGAAAGTTACTTTTATTATATTTTTAATTTTTCCAAAAATTGCAAAAAGTCGGACGGTAACTCGTTCTTGTTTACAATTGTCTAAAAAAAAAAAAATATAAAGTAGTTTTCGGCCACAATTTTTTCAGTTACTCAGGCGTAGGAGTAGGGGTTCTTTAGAGTGATCTTTTCGGGGCATGTATGGGTACAGGAGGGGTTCATCCCTGAAAAGTATGCAAAAGAGTGATATTTCCTTAACGCGGATTTCAAAACCGAGGAGTCGTAGCCCCAGTGGCGTGTGATGTTGGTTAGCCCTAATCTTGCTTATCATTTTTGACTCTCTAAGCATAGGAGAAAATTTGCCTTAAGATGGAACAAAAATATATACAAAACAGGTAGGTATTTGTTAATAAGACAGTGGAAGAAAAAAAGGACCTAATTATATAAAAATAATGATAAAAGACCGAATATTTTATGCTTCACATCTGGAAACCTCTATCAACGGGAAAAAAAGGAGAAAAAAAAACTACCAAAAACTTAGTTTAAAACTAAATAAAACCGACACTGTGCCTTATACAAAACAGAATGGAAAACGAAAACGGCTTTATTGTATTATTTTTTTTTTCCAAAGGCCACCTTGTAGGGAAGGTGTAGTCATAGAAATTTATCGGGGGGGGCTCATGCGATCGGAAATTGAAAGGTTGAGTCACCTTTTTAAGAGTTAAAAGTGATTTGAAGGCTACCAGCCCCTCTGCCCTCACTTTCTTAGCTGCCCTCCCATCCAACCAAATTTCGAAAAAGTCATTTGTTTCAGAATAGTCGAAAAGGTCCAATAATTATACGCCTTTGGGGATCACAAAAACCCCCTACAGCCCTTGGGGCAAGGGCTGTAGGTTATGCAAGTTTCCCAATTGTTGTGCCTGTTTAATTCTTGGTCCTCAGAAAGGCTAAGGATATTATCCTTTGGGGAAGGACAGGCTTAAGGATGCAGCCCGCGGGAAAAGGGTCGTACGTTATGCAAGTGTCTTCAATGTTTGCATATAGCTTTTGCTTGTTTGATTCTTGGTCTTCAAAAAGGCTAAGAATATTAGCCTTTGGGGCAGGATAGGCTTAAGGATTCAGCTCTTGTGGCAAGGTCTGTAAGTTATGCAAGTTTTCCCAGTGTTTTGCCTGTTTGATTCCTGGTCTTCAAAAAGGCTAAGGATGTTAGCATCTGAGGCAGGATAGGCTTAAGGATTCAGCTCTTGTGGCAAGGTCTGTAAGTTATGCAAGTTTCCCCGGTGTTTTGCCTGTTTGATTCCTGGTCTTCAAAAAGGCTAAGGATGTTAGCATCTGAGGCAGGATAGGCTTAAGGATTCAGCTCTTGTGGCAAGGTCTGTAAGTTATGCAAGTTTCCCCAATGTTTTGCCTGTTTGATTCTTGGTCTTCTAAAAGGCTAAGTATGTTAGCATCTTAGGCAGGATAGGCTTAAGGATTCAGCTCTTGTGGCAAGGTCTGTAAGTTATGCAAGTTTCCCCAGTGTTTTGCCTGTTTTGATTCTTGCTCTTCAAAAAGGCTAAGGATGTTAGCATCTGAGGCAGGACAGGCTTAAGGATTCAGCTCTTGTGGCGAGGTCTGTAAGTTATGCAAGTTTCCCCAGTGTTTTGCCTGTTTGATTCTTGCTCTTCAAAAAGGCTAAGGATGTTAGCATCTGAGGCAGGATAGGCTTAAGGATGCAGCCCTTGGGATAAGGGCTGTAAGTTATTCAGGTTTCCCCATTGTTTGCATATAGGTTTTGCCTGTTTTATTCTTGGTCTTCAAAACGGCTAAGGATATCAACCTTTGGGGCAGGACAGGCTTATGGATGCAGCCCTTGGGACAAGGGCTGTAAGCCATGCAAGTTTCCCCATTGTTTGCATATAGATTCTGTCAATTTGGTTCTTGTCCTTGAAAAAGGCTAAGGGTATTAAGGTGAAACTTTCAGTACATGTTAATGAACTAAATCAGAGGGCACTTCGTGGGTCCAGGTTGTCAAAGTAATGTCAAAAAAATCTGTAATATCAAAGGAATGGCTAAATCACAGCTTTCAATGCATGTTGAGTGGGGTTGTTGAACTAAATCAAAAGACACTATATGCTTCCATATTTTCAAAATGGTGTGAAGGAAACTAGTGAATCCAGGTTGTCAAAAGGGCATATCTGCAATATCTTAAGAACGGCTGAAGATATTAAGTTGAAACTTTAAGGGAGTATTATGGGGGATGTAAAACTAAATCAAAAGACACGAAGCGTATTCAGATTGTCAAAAAGGCGTTTGTACAATATTTCAGGAACAGCTAAGGGTATTACGTTGGGATTTTCGAGGTATGTTGTTGGGGATGTTGAACTAAACCAACAGACACAATGTGCATCCAGCCTATCATCAGGGTGTAACTGTGATATCTCAGGAATGGCCAAGGATACTAAGTTGAAACTTTCAGGTCATTTTGAATTTAATCAAGACACTATCTATCTCCAGGTTGTAAAATGATATATCTGCATTACCTCAGGAACGGATAAGCGTATTAAATTCAAACTTACAGGGAATGTTGAGTGGAATGTACAGCTAACTAAAAAGACACTACGCATATCTAGATTATCAAAAGGGCGTCTGTAAAATGTATAAGAACAGTTAAGAGCATAATGCAGAAACGTATCTACGATATCTCAGGAACGGCTAAAGATAGTAAGTAGAAACTTTCAGGGTGTGTTCTAGGGAACTTCGAACTAAATCAAAAGACACTATGTACATCCTGATTGTCAAAATGGCATGTCTTAAATGTCTCAGAAACGGCCAGGAAAATCGATTTCGAAAATTTCAAGAAATATTGAACTAAATTAAACGCCACTTCGTGAATCCAGGTTGTCAAAAAGGCGTTCTGTAATATCTCAGGAACGGCTAAGGGCATTAAGTTGAAACTTTCAAGGAGTTTTGTGTGAGATTTCTATCCAAAAAAAGAAAGTATACACATCCTGACTGTCAAAAAGGCATATATTTAATTCCTCAGGAACGGCTAAGGGCATTAACTTGAAACTTTTAGAGAATGGTGAGGAATGTGCTGAAAAAAATCTAAAGACTAAATACGTCTAAATGGTCAAAATGGAGCATCAGCAACATCTCAGGAACGGCCAGGAATATTTAATAGAAACTTTCAGGGCATGCTGAGGGGAATGTTCAGCTAAATGGAAAAACATTTTATACAGCAATTTAACAAAATAGAATACCTGCTATATTTCAAGAAAGTTTAAGAGTACTAAGTTCAGATCCATACTACGGCGTTCCCGGCAAGCGACGCGACTTTGAATATGGCGGCGAAATCGAAAAATCTTTTCAACGCCATAAATCTAGGAAAACCTACCACCGTCATTAAACAGGCAAAATCCAGAATAAATGTTGGATGCTGGAATGTAAGATCCACTAAACAAGAAGCCACACAAGCTTTTTTTGTCCATGAGATGGAGAAGTACAACATAGACATACTCTGCATATCCGAGACCAGAGTCTCCGGTTCTGGCTGTATAGTTATAACGGCTCCAGAAACACTACATCAGTTCCACTTTTTCTATTCCGGAATAGAAGATAATTCAGGACTCCACGGAGTTGGTTTCATCATGAACCAAAGAACCAGAAACACTCTCTTAGAATGGGAACCAGTCTCCTGTAGACTTGCTAGAATCAGACTAAAAGGAAACTCTGTAAATGTGTCCATAATTTTTACCTATGCCCCCACCCGTGACGCTACTGAAACGACCAAGGATGATTTCTACGGTGAACTGCAGCAGTTGTCTTCTTCTATAGCCGCACGTGATTACTTGATTGTTGCTGGAGACTTCAACGCAAGAGTTGGTCCATCTGACCAGACCACAAGACAAATCCTGGGAAAATTTGGACAGGGTCACAGATGCGAGAATGGGCAGAGGTTGGTAAACTATGCCTTGATGAACCACCTTGTTATCACCAATACCATATTTCAACACAAACCTAGCCGTCTCTTAACTTGGCGTTCAAATGAAGGTGTCACTAAGTTCCAAATTGACTTCATTCTCGTACGCCAGCGCTGGAGAAGCTTCGTGCGGGACTCTCGCTCTTACAACGGCGCGGACACAGGCTCACAGTCTGGATCTGACCACAGGCTCGTCGTCCTTCAAGGTCCAAGGTCGGCTTCGATATCGGTAAACTTCAAGACAAAGAAGTGCGGCAGGCCCTCAATTTGGGACTAACTAACCGGTTTGACGCCCTCAGCTCTGATGAAAACCTAACCCCCGATAAGAGATGGGAGACCTTTAAAACCGTGATGACAGAGACTGCCGATGAGATCCTAGGCCGAGCAAAAATCAAACGACAACACTGGATAACAGCTAGAACCCTGTCAATAGTCGGTGAGCGAAGACAAAAGATGGTTGGCCTTAAAGAAGAAACAAAGGAGTTACGCAGACAGGTAAAACGCTCTGCTCGGCTGGACCGCCGCCAAATGTGGGAAGATGCTACCGAGTCATTAGAGAAAGCAGCACGCTTACATGACACCCGCAAGCTTTACCAGATCCTGAAGGAATCCGTTGGTAAGAAAGCTGCTGTCTCAGAAATAATCAAAAACAGATCAGGAAAAATCATTAGTTGTCAGAAGGAACGTTCAGCAAGATGGAAGGATCACTTTCGGCTCCTCCTGAACCCATCCCCTTCATCTGCTCATGATGCCTTCCCACCTTCCGTCTCTAAAGAGCCTTACGATATCGAGCTGGATACACCGACCAGAGCCGAAATACTAAAAGCGATCAAAACCCTAAAAAGCCACAAAGCCCCAGGTGAAGACGGCCTCCCCCCGGAACTATACAAACAATGCCCTGAGGTCACTGCTGAACAGCTCCATGGCATTCTCGAAGAAGTGTGGAGGACCAACACTTTTCCAAAGGACTGGAAGACATCAGTCATCCTCCCTTTCTATAAGAAAGGAGACAAAACCGAATGCAAAAATTACCGCGGAATAAGTCTCATAGACATTGCCATCAAAATATTCGGGATCATACTCTTGAACCGCTTCAAAGGGGCAAGGGAGGAAAGAACTCGAGGAAATCAAGCCGGCTTTCGACCAGGTAGAGGGTGTACTGATAATATCTTCGCCTTTCACCTCATTATCCAGCAGTTTGAAAGATACAACCTACCCCTGATCTTGATGTTCCTGGACTTCATTGCTGCCTTCGACTCTGTCACTTGCCAGAAACTTTGGAAGATCCTAGAGAATGACGGAATGCCGCTGAAGTTTGTTGAACTGATGAAGGCATACTATGACGCTTCAGTGAGCCGAGTTAGAATCTATGGCGAAGAAACCGAAGAATTTCTGGTTGAGTTCGGAGTAAAACAAGGATGTGTCCTCTCTCCAACTCTGTTCAATTATTGCATCGATTGGGTGCTTGAAAATGCTCTATCGTCTTATCCAGGAGCGCAGGTTGGACAGAATCTCTCACTGACTGACCTCGATTATGCGGATGATGTTGGCCTCCTGTCAGACCCTGTAGAAGCCCAAAACATGTTTGACAGCGTTGTGGCCTGGGCAGATCTGATCGGCTTGAAAGTCAGCACAGAGAAAACGAAATTCATGGCTATTAACCACGACACAGGACCATTCCCACTAACTGTCAACCAAGTTCAGCTGGAAAAAGTCAACCGTTTCACATACCTAGGCTCCCAGCTTTGTACTGACGGATCTTCCGACGCTGATATCCAACAGAGAATACAGAAAGCGCAGACACTCTTTGCCTCCCTTCGGAAACCTTATGGAATCGCCGTGAAATCAGTGTCCAAACGAAAGTTCGAATTTACATGGCACTAGTCCGCACCGTTCTCCTTTACGGGTGCGAAACATGGTCGGCAAAACTACAACAAGAGAATACACTTAAGGTGTTTGAGCATACTTGTCTACGAAGAATTCTCAGAGTACAGCTACGTGACCGTATCTCCAACGTGAATATACGTCGAATGTGCAATATTCAGAGAGATGTTGTGCTCACTATTAAAGAACGCCGTTTGAAATGGTTGGGCCATGTATTACGGAAACCGCCAGAGTACCTGCCTCGCCAAATACTTCTAGTTGAGCCTATTAGCTACTGGAAGAAACGCCAAGGAGGACAGAGGAAGAACTGGTGGAACCTGGCCAAGTCAGACCTTGAACCAATCGGGGGTTTCAGAAAATTCGGTCACAGATGGTCAACACAGTGGCTCGCCTTTGCAGAGCAGCTGGCACAAGATCGATCAACATGGTCCAAAGAAGGTGTCTAAGATCATCGATGCCGGGCGAGGTGGAAACGCCTGATTCCCGCCACAAGTACAAGTACAAAAGTAAGTAAATGGTCAAAAAGGTGCATCTGCAAACTCTCAGGGGTGGCTAAGGGTATTTAGGTGGAACTTCCAGGGCATGTTGAGGGAGATGTTGAACTAAATCGAATTAAACTATGTGCAAAAATATTTTCAAAAAAGTGTACATGCAGTATGTCAAGAATGGCTAATGGTACTAAGTTAAAGCTTTCAGTACATGTTGATATAAATCAAAACATAGTACTTGCTTCTAGGTTTTCAAAAGGACGTAACTATAATATCTCAGAGGAACAGCTCAGGATGCTATGTTGAAACTTTCAGGGAATGTTGTGGAGGATGTTGAACTTAATCATAAGACACTGTATGCATCCAGATTGACAAAAGGGTTTATATGCAATATATCAGGAACTTCTAAGAGTATTAAGCTGAAACTTTCAGGGAATGGTGAGGAGGGTGCTGAACAAAATCAGAAGACACTATGTGCCTAAAGGTCATAAAAAGGCGTGTTTGCAATACACCTGCATCAACTAAGGATGTTAAGTTATAATTTTTAGCAATGTCGAGGGGAATATAGAACTAAATAGAAAAAACAACAACAAAAAACACTAAGTGCATCGTGGTTGTCGAAATGATATTTATATGGTAACTTAGAAACAATTATGGTTATCAAGTGAGATTTTCAGGGAAGTTGAGGGGGGTATTGAATTAAATCACATACCATATGTGCATCCAGGTTGTCAAAAGGGCATATCTGTAATTCACAGGAACTTTTGTGGGTATTAGGTTAAAACTTTCAGAGAAAGGCCAGGAAGGTGCTGAACAAAGTCAAAAGACATCATGTGCATTAGTGTCGTTAAAAACCTGCATTTGTAATATCTCAAGAACATATAAGGGTATAAAGCTGAAATCTTTAGGGAATGTTCGGGGAATATTGGAATAAATCAAAAGACTCTAAACCCGTCGTTGTTGTCAAAATGGCATATATGCAAAAACTCAGGAACAGCCTAGGGTATTAAGTTAAAATTCTCAGAGAAAGTTGAGGGGGATGTCTTACTAAGTGAAAAGACAATCTGTGTATTTGGGTTGTCAAAAGGGTATGTCTGTAATATCTTAGGAACTAGTAAGTGTATGAAGTTCATACCTAAAGGGAATGGTATGGGGGATGTTGAAGTAAATCCAGTGAAATCGCATACATTCAGGTTGTCAAAATGGTTTTCTGCAATATCTCAGGGGCTATTGAGGTATTAACTTGAAACTTCTTGGAAATGTTGATGGGGATGTTGAAATAAATCAAAAGATACTAGGTGCATCCAGGTTGTCAAAAGGGGAAATCTGCTATATCTTAGGTATGGCAAAGGGTATAATCGAACGACTTAAGGGGCCCAGCTATAACTGCAAAGAAATGTTGGACGAAGAGACTAAGTATGTTCAAAATTTTGACTTGGAGGGACCATGGGGAGCTCACCAAGGGCAAAAAATACTACTACTACTACTAACTGCCTGAGGCTGTATTGATTCTTGTGTGAAATGCTCTTTCTTTATGCTGATCTGATTGAAATTTCAGGCCGTGAAGACACCTCAGTTAAAGATTAAATAAAAAAAAAACAAGTTTTTTTAAATGAAAGTAAGGAGCGACATTAAAACTTAAACGAACAGAAGTTACTCCGTATATGAAAGGGGCTTTTCGTCCTCAACGCCTCGCTCTTTACGCTAAAGTTTGACTCTTTCTCTTAACTCGACTTCTTAAAAATTTAAAAAACTTTAGCGTAAAGAGCGAGGTGTTGAGGATAATGCTAGAAAATCCTGCGCCCCCTCCATTGAAAGTCTCTTCTCCCATGAGAAGTTCCTCCATGGAAAGATCCTCCCACGTAACCCCCTCCCCCAACTCTCCCCCAAACCAAAAAATCCCCCTGAAAACGTCTGTACACTTCCCAGTAACCATTACTATATGTAAACACAGGTCAAAGTTTGTAACTTGCAGCTCCTCCCACGGGGACTGCGGGGGAGTAAGTCGTCCCCAAAGACATAGTTATTAGGTTTTTCGACTATGGTGAATAAAATGGCTATCTCAGAATTTTGATCCGGTGACTTTGGGGAAAAAATGAGCGTGGGAGGGGGCCTAGGTGCCCTCCAATTTTTTTGGTCACTTAAAAAGGGCACTAGAACGTTTAATTTCCGTTAGAATGAGCCCTTTCGCGATATTCTAGGACCACTGAGTCGATACGATCACCCCTGGGAAAAAAAACAACAAAAAAAACAAATAAACATGCATCCGTGATTTGTCTTCTGGCAAAAAATGCGAAATTCCACATTTTGTCGATAAGGGCTTGAAACTTCTACAATAAAGTTCTCTAATACGCTGAATCTGATGGTGCGATTTTCGTTAAGATCGTATGACTTTTAGGGGGTATTTCCCCCTATTTCCTAAAATGAGACAAATTTTCTCAGGCTCGTAACTTTTGACGGGTAAGACTAATCTTGATAAAATTCATATATTTAAAATCAGCATTAATATGCGATTCTTTTGATATAACTATTGGCATCAAAATTTTTAGAGTTATGGTTACTATTGAGCCGGGTCGCTCCTTACTACAGTTCGTTACCACGAACTGTTTGATTAAGAACTAAGAGAACATTAGCTGGAAACAAACCTGGTTGTATTGATTCTTGTTGTCCTACTTTTTATTTTTTTATTTTTTTTAATAACAAATAGAACTTTTAAAAAATGAGCTTAAGATTAATTTATTTAAACAGACAAGCAGTTAAAACGAAATATAACCACAAACAACAGTAAGGCTCTCGCCTTCTTCATTGTTTTTTTTCAGTAACCTATGCTATTAAGGTAATTGTTTTCTTTTTTTTGTTGTTGATGTTGTGCAAAAAAAAACACACCTCGGAATAAAATGTGTTTTCAGTAAAGGGCAAATCTGCAAATGTGCAAAATGTAATTAATTTATTGGTTCATGTTCTTTGTGGGATTTGAAATTTGTTTTTAATAAAATAGACAAGGTACTACAAATTCTACAGACTTGTATCAAAACAACGAGTTCTAAAAAATGTTGCATTCCCTCTTTTGGGGTAAGAATTTTTGTATCTCTTTATAGAGTATTTGGTATAATTCTGGATTTATACTTTTTTTGGTTTATCTTTCAGCCTTTAAATTTTGAATTTTCATTAGAATTTCTTTACTTTAAGTTAATTTAATTTTTATGCATTTTTTGTCTTCGTTTTACTCCGTTTATTATTCTTTTGTATAGTGTGGGTAAAAAATAAATAATGATAATAGGGTGTTCTGACAACTTTTTAAATGAAAACCTTTTTTATGTGCCTAAATGTTTTGTTTGATCCTAACCAAGATTTTTCAGTATGGTATGAGTGTTGCTAAAACATCACAATTTAAAAAGGCGACTGTGAGCTACTTAGAGTGGAGGTCTTCTGGAGGGACTGGGGGGAGGGGAGGCTTAATTTTATTAGCCTGGAATCTAATATTCTTCATATGATACTAAATGCAGGTGAAAAACATTAAGAGACTGGTGTATAAGATGAAAGTAATAATTATGTTTGCATTCCTTACTATATTTGTTTTTCCTTTTCTAGTGGAAATCAGTGTCCAGTGTTTGCTGATAATTTCTGAAAGCAAATCTGAACAAGAAACTGTCGTCAATACTCAATGTGAAACCAGAATAATGTCATTGACTCCTCCCCCAATTCTTGAACAGCCTATAACGAAAAAAGAGCCAATCACCGCTCCCAGCCCAAAGGCAAGAGAGAAAAAGCCCAGATGGCGAGATTCAAAAAATGTTGATGTTACACAGGGTGTTTCTTATAAAATTGCTGATCAGTGTATTGCTGAGCATGATAAGGTTCTAATCCTGATGCGGGGAGTACCGGGAAGTGGGAAGTCAACCCTCGCTCGGGCTATTGCGGAAAGACACGATGGAGTAGTCTTCAGTTCTGACGACTTTCACTATGATCAAACTGGTGTTTATCGATTTGACCCTGCGAACTTATCTGAAGCTCATTCACAAAATGCAAGAAGGGCCCAATTTACTATGGAAAGTGGTGTCAGTCCAGTCATAATCGATAACACAAACATCGAACTATGGGAGACGAGACCTTATGCAATGTCAGCATGTAAAGAAGGCTATGATATCCTGGTGCTTGAACCAGATACACCGTGGCGTTATGATCCTCGAATTTGTGGACAAAGAAATACACACGGTGTTTCTCGAAATAAGACGACACAAATGATCGAAAAGCTGCGGAGGAACACAATAACGTCAAGCCAGGTGAAAGCCTATGGTATATCTTGTTTAGAGAAAGCGAGAGGGGAAGATGTTGAAAAAGCAGAAGAAAAGAAAACCCTCAAAGCTGAAGACCATAAAGAATTGGCAAAACAAGATGAGTCTTCTGAAACCTGTAAGTTTATTATGTGTTTATTATTTATTTTAAACTAGCTGTTGGGGTGGCGCTTCGCGCCACCCCAACACCTAGTTGGTGGGGGTGCTTCGCGAGCCCCCCGCGTGCGTAAGTCGTTACGCGCCATATTGGTTACGTGCCATTGTAGTTGTGTCCCTGTGTCCCACCTGTGAATATAGATAGATATAAATATATTTTTAACTACGTAAAACTTGCGAATATACAACATTCTTGGCTGTCCCATTGTCTGTGCATATAAATAGATTGTCAGGTTTACCGACTCTTGAACATGCAACATATAATTGTCCATGGGAAAAACAATCTGTATTCAGATCTATACCTTATTCTTCTAATGATTGCCCCTGAGCTTTGTTGATGGTGATTGCTAATCGAACATTCCTTGTGTCCCGGTCGCTTTCTCTTTGAGTGTCCCGGTCGTCATTTATATTCCCTATCCTCATTTGTGTCCCGATGTCCCGGTCTTTAATTTCGTCAGTCGACAAACATGACGTCAGTCGACACATACACACACACAGACAACTTATTTTTATATATATATATATATATAGATTACCAGTTAACCTACGTACACAGTGCAGTGCAGCCTTGTTGAACCCAGAATATTTGAGACAGAGCAATACGCGGGTTTGACGCCTACTCTAAATACATAATGGAGGAAAGGGAGGATATTACAAAGAAAAATAAAGTTTATTTACAAATCTATTCTTGAACCTTTTGGTAAGGGTGGTTCGGGCATATGCTAGGGAGGACTCCCCTCTGTGTTCCTCAGCGTGAATGCATGTTTTCCAGAAATGAACCACAAATTCTTATCTAATTGGCCTGCTTAATTTTCTGTGCCGTTTTCTCTTTCGTAATTCTGTCTTTAATTCAAACTTCCGAAAATAAAATGATGGGGCAGAATAAATAGTATAAAAAAAGTAAAGAGGCCTAAGATCACAGATATGAAATTAAATGATTCATTTTTTATGAAGAAAAGTCCTGAAAACGCAAGGAATAAATTCGTAGATGTGCTCGCACCATATCTGCGGCAGCTAGTCTCAGGGCTAAGCCCATGACGAAGACCCTGTTTCACCATCTCATCTTTTTGAAAGCTTCATCTATGTCTCTCTTTCTCGATATTAAATAAAAAACAAGTTTTTTCAACTGAAAGTAAGGAGTGACATTAAAACTTAAAACGACAGAAATTATTCCGTATATGAAAGAGGTTGTCACCTCCTCAACACCCCGCTCTTTACGCTAAAGTTCGACTCTTTCTCACAACTCTACTTTTTAAAACAATAAAGAACTTTAGAGAACTTATGAACTAAAGGACTTTATATGGGCTTGGAATTTCTACAGTAGGGTTCTCTGATACGCTGAATGTGATGGTGTGGTTTTCTTTAAGATTCCATGACTTTTAGGAGGCGTTTCTCCCTATTTTCTAAAATAAGGCAAATTTTCTCATGCGTGTAACTTTTGATGGTTACGAACAAACCATCAAACTTATATTATATATTATGCTTATATTATATATTATATTATATATTATATATTATAATATTATATTATATTGTATACATTATAATACTTATATTATATATTATTATATACCACAAACCAGATGAAACTTATATATTTAAAATCTGCATAAAAAAGCAATTCTTTTAATGCAACTATTGGTATTAAAATCCCGTTTTTTAGAGTTTCGGTTACTATTGAACCGTGTCGCTCCTTACTAAAGTTTGTTACCACAAACTGTTCGATCCTCAAACATTTTTGTTTTTTTGTGTAATATCAGCTTTCCTACATTGGATTGCTTAAAATATTACTATATATTTTCAGCTCTGTAAAAATAAGATCCCTTTCGATATTCTATAACCTCTGGTTTTATAGAATAATCCCTAGAATAGAAATGGAAAAAAGTGACACATAAGTACCTTTTGAAGCTGGGAGATTATAAAACCTCCATTAAAGGTTTTTGGCCTTCTTTCATTTGGCTTTTTTTTAAATGGTGACTTTTTATTTGATTTTGATGTCATCTTTCAGTGATTTTTGGCTCTTTTTCGAGATTCTACTAACTTTCTTCTTGTAAATTAAAAGTGAAGTTTTGTTGAATTTTGAATATTTTGTCGGAGCTACTGCTGAAACTTTCAGCTCAAGTTACCTCGTTTTTATTCTCGTATTATATTCTGTATCTAAGGAAATATATTCTAAGCCTTTCAGATCAGGTCTGAGATAGATCTTATCCAGTAATAAAATTCTTAAACTTGCACTGATAGGTTGCAACTTCATGTAACGAATTGGCTGCAACAAAAATAGGAAGAAATGGTTGTCATATTTTCAATCCCTCATAAGATTAGAATTCTCTGGACACTTTATGGAGGGGAGGAATGTTGAATAATCATATAAGTATATTATAAAAGTATAATTGCATTAATTTTTCACGTGGGCTGATAGATGAAAAATAATCTATGTCTAATCTGACAATAGTTTTCTATTGGTCGTGTACACCGACTTTTTTTTTCGATAGAGAATCTATAAAAATAACCAAAAACAGGGGAACTAAATGAAGCTTGTAGGAAGTTATGGTGAATCGTTAATAGTAGTAAAATTTTTAGCTTTTTTTAGACCGCACGTTGTATAGTAAGTAAGTAGCATATTTTTTTCATTTCTTAAGGTCCTGAAACACAACTGCAAGAGACAGAAAAACCAGTACCAGTGGAAAGTCCTATTGAAATTCCCAAGGAAGAAAAGATTGCAGCAATTGATACAACTCCGGAAGAACCAGCTATTCCCATTGAAGTGCAAGAAAGTTTTGACCTTTCTTGCTGCAAAGGTTTGGAAAAGAACGGAGAAAGAGAAAGAAGTGACACAGTAGAATTAGGTAAGTTTTTGCTATTTTGTGGTTGCCAGTAAGAGATCAGTGTTGCCAGTGAATATGTTGCTGTTTCAACAAGTGTTTCTCTTGTGTAAGAACTGGTTTACAGAACTTGAACATTTTGTCACTTGAAGACATGATCGAATTAGTGATGGTTTTCAAAATCGGGAATTTTCAGTGGTCGTATCTGAAATTGGAAGTCAGTTCATTCGGGTTTAAAAAAAATTATAACAGTCATAACATACTTAATCTCTCATCTCTATGCAAGTTGTGGGATTAGTCAACGCCTCGCTGAACTGCTATAATGAGGACTAGCTAAATATTTCTTGTACTGCTTACCTTCGAAATGCAATATTCTTCGCTGATATATCAAATACCATATTTTCTACTGCGTAAGGGTTGTAGATGACATAAGCATGGAATTGGAAAAAAGCGTGTTTATTGTATCTGTCTGTCTATTTTCGATCTCCTGAAGCTGAAAACCATATAGTGACTAAGATGGGCCCCATATTTTTGATTGCCTTCATTCAACTGTACCCCTTAGAACTTCTTGTTGTCTGGTCAAAAGCCGGCTTAAGTGCTTTATTTTGGTCTGAGAAGAGCTTATGGACTGCAACAGTTGGACCGTTTGCTGCTCTTGAGGCCATAATGCTTTTGTAATGCCATATTGCGACCCGAGAATAACTTATAAGAACTTTTGTAATGTTATAATCCATAATGCGACCTGAGGAGGACTTACAGATAGCAACAGTGGGACCTTTTGTTGGTCTTAAGGCCATAATACTTTTGTAATGCCATAGTGCGACCCGAAAAGAACTTATGGGTTGCACAAGCAGCACCGTTTGCTGCTCTTTAGGCCATAATGCTTTTGTAATGTCATAATCCATAATGCGACCCGAGTAGAACGTATGAACTGCAACAGCAGGACTATTTGCTGCTTTTTGGGCCATAATGCTTCTAACCATTTAAACAGTATTCCAATTGTAGTAATGTAACATGTAATGTTGAAAAGCTACCGCATTGACTTTTTAGCATACGACTTTAGATATTTTAAATTGAACTTGCAAGGAGTTTCAAACTTATCTCTCAGAATTATAATTATTGAAACTAGGTGAAATAGAAGGATGAATTGTATAGCCAGGGAATAGAACTCATGATGATAAGGATGCTTTCAAGTCTTTTTTATGTTGGTAAGTTGTTAATAAAATAATGAGGCTATAGTTGTACATTTTATGAATAAAAAGTGAGTGGTATCTGTCATGCAGGAATATGGAAGGATGTAGGCATACGAATGTGGAACTAGTTGGTATAGAAGGATGGAATGCATAGCCAGGGAGTAGGACTCATGATGATAAAGATGCTTGCAATTCTTTTTTAGGTTGGGAAGTTGTTAATACAATAATGAAGTTGTAGTTGCACATTTTATAAGTAAAAAGTGAATGGTATCTGTCATACAGGTATATGGGAGGATATAGGAATATGAATGTGGAACTAGTTGATAACAAAGGATGGAATGTATAGCCAGGGAGTAGGACTCATGATGATAAGGATGCTGGCAAGTCTGTTTTAGTTTGGGAAGTTGTTAATAAAATAATGAGGCTATAGTTGTACATTTTATGAATAAAAAGTGAGTGGTATCTGTCATGCAGGAATATGGAAGGATGTAGGCATACGAATGTGGAACTAGTTGGTATAGAAGGATGGAATGCATAGCCAGGGAGTAGGACTCATGATGATACGGATGCTTGCAAGTCTTTTTTAGGTTGGGAAGTTGTTAATACAATAATGAAGTTGTAGTTGCACATTTTATAAGTAAAAAGTGAATGGTATCTGTCATACAGGAATATGGGAGGATATAGGAATATGAATGTGGAACTAGTTGGTACAAAAGGATGGAATGTATAACCAGGGAGTAGGACTCATGATGATAAGGATGCTGGCAAGTCTGTTTTAGTTTGGGAAGTTGTTAATAAAATAATGAAGTTATAGTTGCGTATTTTATGAATTAAAAGTAAATGGTATCTGTCTTGGAGGAATAGGGAAGTGTGCAGGAATATGAATGTGGAAATAGGTGGTATAGAAGGATGGAAGGTATAGCCAGGGAGTAGGACTCATGATGATAAGGATGCTTGCAGGTCTTTTTTAGGCCAGGAAGTTGTCAATACAATAATGAAATCATAGTTGCACATTTTATTAATGTGCTTGGAGGGTAGTTTCTCTTGCTTCAGCTCAATGTTCAGGGTCTTTGTTTTTCATTTGATGAGTTGAAACAAATAGTTCTTAGTGGCCACACTGAATTTATTGGTCTTTGTGAGACTTTCCTCGATTCGAACACTAAATTTCTTTTAATTCTCCCTGGATGGAGTATTTGAATCGTAGGAAGATGACTAAAGGGGAGTAATATTTTTTCATTGCTAACTTTGGTGCAAAATTATGTATTAATAGGTGATATCCCAGACCATTTTTCTTTCCCTGTATGATTTTTCTGACTCCTTACTTAGGAGGCATCAGGGAGCGGGTTTTTCGTCTTTAAAATATAATGGTCAGTAGTTAGCTCTGAGGTCGCAGTTGGCAGGTCATTCGTGGAGTAATTTTGAAGCTTAATCTGATGAAGATTCTCTTTTTAATTCGTTTTGTGATCCCTTGAAAGAAATTATCCTGGATGCATTCAACGCGTCCTAGTTGAAATTGGCATCGAAAAAAAAACCCTTTGAATCCCCAACCCCAGGAATACTCCTGGACTCCTTAAAAGCTAGAGGAAGTAAAAATAGTGGTACAGGTCCGCCAAACTTCGCGCGATTCTTAACTTCAACTTTTCAAAGCTTTATAGGAGATTTTACGACTCGCTTTGCCGGAAGGCCAAATCGTAATTTTATAAAAATAAATTCTCTGCGTGCGGTAAAGGCACTAGAAAAAATTGGCTAATAATCAATTCCGTTTTTAGGCCATCTTCTCGACCCCCTTCTGTTCCATCAAATGTTTTGATTGATGGTAAAATCGTAGACGGCGAGTTAAAAGTTCTATGCTTACTTCGTCAATATCGGGAAAACCACGATCTCATCTGTAATTCCTTCTTCTCTAAATATTTTAGGTCATATCTTGGACCGCCTTGCCTTATGCTAAATGAAAAAGTTTTTCTTAACAAGAGTAAGAGCGAAAATATGTCTTCAGCAGAGTAAAAAAATGACATTATAATGAATAATCAACTAAAAGTTAAAAGAAACAACTTAATAAAAATGAAACCAATAATGGACTTATAACTTACAAAAAATAAAATTAATATTCAACGCAAACTCAAAACGAACAGAAATTACTAAATAATTGAACGAGGAAGTTGTCTGTCCTGTACCCCAATTATAATTTTTTGTTTTAAGCAGTTACTATGAACATAGAATCTACCCAAAATAAAACTGATATTCTAATCATACTCAAAACGAACAGAAATTATATGGAGTTTGAAATTTCCCCCCCTTACACTCCAATGATAGAGTGATTCTTATTCGCGCTTTACTGAGAGCAATATATATTTTAAAAAATTTGTTGTTATTTATACTTTTTATTATTATAACATTGAAAAATAAGTAGAGTAACGATAGTTCTCGAATTTGTTTTGATTACATTTTGTAATATCAATCTGGTTCCATCAAACTGATATGCACTAAAGTTCCATGAATATTATTACTTCCCTACATATTTCTTTAAAATGCATATAAGAGCCAAATAGGTTTGTTATTGCAAAACTTCAGTGCGAAGAATAAAATGAATTTCCTTAAAAAAATTAAACAATTCATTTTCTAAAGGTAATTGAGGCATCATTTCTTTATATCTTTCAAAGAAATAAAACTAAAAGAAGAATATTGACATAAAAATGTTTCTTTTAACTTGAAAATTTTCTTTGATGATTGCTATTGGAGTTTTAGTTTTTAATTATTATATTTTAAATAAAAATTAATTTAAATCGAAAATTTTAATTAAAATTAAAAGTTCATAAAAATGCAAGCTATTCATTTTCTAAAAATAATTGAGGCACAATTGCTATATACCTTTAAAAGAAATAAAAACTAAAAGAAGAATATTGACATAAAACTGTTTCTTTTAACTAAAATTTTCTTTGATGTGATGTTGATTGCTATTGGAATTTAGTTTTTAATTCTTATATTTTTAATTAATAAATAAGTATAAAGTGAATTTAGTTTTAATTTCTTATAAAATTAACCACAACGCAAAAAAGAAAAACGACGTCCCAGGACGAATCAATTTTTACAAAAAAATGGTGCTTTCTTTTGCTTCTATTTCGTTTTACAAATCTAAAGTGTATTTAATTGAAAACAATATGTATTGTGAACAGTCTAGTTTTTGTACGGCTATATCTGGGATTTATTTATGGGGTAGAGCCTGATGATTTTTTTGAGGGGGTGTTGAAAAAAACTTTACAGAACGTATCAAAATTTATTATATTGCATTTTTGTAGCCATTTTATTTCATGAGTAAAATTGAACCTTTGAGTGAAGGAATGGGGGGGGCTGAAACACAATAACACCCGTCACTCCGGATGCATTGTTTTGGGTGTTTTGTTCGAGGAGGCATAAAAAAAAATTTGTAGCCTTTTACGAGTAGAATTTAACCTTCGGGTGGTGGGAGGGGGAATGAGCTGCAGCCAGGTAACCACTTTACTCTGTATGTGGCCTTGAGTTTTTATTTGACATAAAAGTCAATTTTTTTCTCTCTCGCTTTGAATTCGCTTAAAATGTATATTGCTTTCTGTAAAGCGCAAATAAAAAATCGTGGTATGTTTGGGTTGCAAGGAGGAAATTTCACACCCCATGTATCTAGTAATTTCTGTTCGTTTGAGTATGATTAGAATATAAGTTTTATTTTGGGTAGATTCTAAGTTCATTATTGGTTTAATTTTTTTTTATTAAGTTATCCATTTCTTTTAACTATTTTATCTCTTATAGTGTTTTAACTTTTTTTTAACTCTCACAATAACTGCTTAAAACAAAAAAATATAATTGGGGTACAAGACAGACAACTTCCTCATTCAATTGTTCAGTAATTTCTGTTCGTTTTGAGTTTGAGGTGAATATTAGATTTATTTTTTGTAAGTTATAAGTCCATTATTGGTTTCATTTTTATTAACTTGTTTCTTTTAACTTGTAGTTGATCATTCATTATAATGTCAATTATATTTTTTTACTCTGTTGAAGACATATTTTTGCTCTTTACTTTTGTTAAGAAGAACTTTTTTTTTAAATATAATTTCTGTTCGGTTTTTATTCATATCGTAAAAACGAAAAAAAGAAAAAAAAATTGTATGAAATAAATTGAAACTTGAAGTACTTTAATTAGAGCTGATATTTAAATAAGACATGCATTTTTAATTAGTAAAACAAAAGTAGTTATTACAATCATAATGAATACATTTATTTCTGAATTCTAATACGGCCATATCTAAATTTTTTCAGGCTATATATATATCATATATATATATATATATATATATATATATATATATATATATATATATATATATATATATATATATATATATATATATATATATATATATATATATATATATACATATATATATATATATATATATATATATATATATATATATATATATATATATATATATATATATATATATCAGGCTATATAATGATCAGTTATCGATCTTATTTGAGAACAAACTTGTCTTGTGTTTTCTTAAACAAAAATATCTGTTTCTGCATTCACTTTCCCATTGAAGACTCAAAAGCCTTTCTGATCCTTTCTTCTAAGGTTACAGTAAATTTAAGTAAACTAGACCAGAACTCTTCATTTCAAACTTTAAATGGAAAACGTGGAAAAAGCTTTTGAAAATTTAAAGAAAATTCTAATTGCTAATTTATAGCTTATTCTTTTGCTCTTTCGTTGCCAACTAGTAAGTTGGCTACTATTCTTACTTGGACTATTTGCAAGTAATTTTTGACTAATATTAAAAAGTAAAAGAAATTGGTGATACCTCTATAAAAAATACGCTATTTTCATTGAATAAAATAAGAGAAAAGCCCAGGTCCTCCTCTTTACATTTTTCCGAATTGGCTTGCTTTGCCGGACAATTCGCGTGAATTGCCAGTCGAATTGAATTTGCATGAATAATTATTAGTTATTAATCTTATTTGAGAACAAACTTATTTTGTTTTGTGTTTGAAAAAAATATCTGTTTTGCGTTAACTTTTCCGTTGAAGACCCAAAAGCCATTCTAAGCCTTTCTTCTACGGTTAAAGTAAACATAAGCAGACTAGGCCAGAAAACTCAGAAAAAGCTTTTGGAAATTGGATGAAATACTAATTGCTATTTTTTACGAAATCCTCATATGCCCCGTGATAAATTGCAACCCTTGCCCATGGACAATTTTCACAAGGAAGATTGAAAAGTATCGTAAGTGCAGAAACTATGAGAAGAAGAATGAACTTGACAACCTTAATACTAATTTGATACCCCTATTAATTTATTAGGAATACGTTCTGAGCCAGAAGAGGAAAACCCTTCAAACCATTGACAACTCAAGTTATTTTAACTTTGAAGATATGCTCCAAGCCCATTGATCGTAGGTACCGCAATAGCGCTGCCTAAGTAAAGAGCGATGTGGCCACAATAATTTTTTTTTTTTTGGGGGGGGAGGTAGACCAGGGCAATTCGTATTTATGGAGTTGTAAAAACTTCGAAAAGGGCTCATTCGATTGGAAATTGAAAGGAATAGTGCCCTTTTTAATAGTCGAAAGTGATTGGAGGGCAACTAACCCCCCTCCCATGTCCAAAATTTGCCCACCCACATCCAATCAAAATTTTAGACAACCATTTTGTACAATGTAGTTGAAAGTTTCGGAAATTATGTCTTTCAGGAGGACACCCCCCCCCCCCATAGCCTTTACGGCAAGGACTGTAAGTTATGTCCTGGGGGCATTTAAGGTATTTAAAAAGGGTGATCATATAAACTTGGGTGGGGGGGGCTCATTGGATTGGTAATCAGAAGTTCTAGTGCCCTTTCTAAGATTCAGAGTGATGAGAGGATGGACCTCCCTCCCCCCACAAGGACTATTGCCCTTTTTAATAGTTGGAAGTGATTGGAGGGCTACTAACCCCCCTTCCACACCCACCATTTTCCCAAACGCATTCTATCAAAAATTTGAGATAGCCATTTTGTTCAATGTATTTAAAAGGTTCGGAAATTATGTCTTTGAGCATGACCCCCCCCCCCCACAGCCCCTAGAGCAAGGATTGTAAATTATGTCCTGGGGGTATATAAAGTATATTTAGAAAGGGTGAACGTATAAACTTCGGAGGGGGCTCATTAGATTGGTAATCAAAGTTTCTAGTGTCCTTTTTAAGATTCAGAGTGATCGGAGGGTGGATAACCCTCCCCCACCTAGTTTCTTCCCGAAATGCCTCTTATACAAATCTTGAGATGGACATTTTTTGTCGTAGAAACCTCGGAAACAGCTTTATAAAAAGAGTGATAAAAGTGGGTGTAGTAATTACAGAGCCATTAGGTGGATTTCGGTAGGAAGTAAATGATATTTATCTGATCAAGAAATGTTGTACATAAACTTTTAAGAGAAGATGGGTTCTTGGAAGGGGATAGGATGTGTTGGACAAAATTTTTACTCTTAGATCAATAGTCGAAAAGTATTTTGAATACCAAAGCCTTTTTGGCTTAGTTCTGATAGAAAAGAATAGGTTTTATAAAGCAAACTTTCGTCTTTTTTAATCCAAAATTTTCTGAACCACTGCTTGAAACGTTTTCGTAGCAGAAAAACTCCTTTAAGTAGCTATATCAAACATGACTACTACATATTTTTACCAGTAGATGCACAAGAAGCTGCCGGTTGCCGGTGTCGGTGCACAATCTTGTCGGCTGGAGGAACGAATAATGAAACGAACTGAATAGTCGCCCCCATGGAAAGATTTTTTTTCAGGCGATGAGATCTGAATGCAGAGGGGAAATTTGACTCGTAAGGGAAATAACACCCTATCTTAAAAGTAATTTTCTTTTATAAATTAAATAAAAAAAAGTTTTTTCGACGGAAAATGAGGAGCAACATTAAAGCTTAAAACGAACAGAAATTATTATGTATACGATGGGGTTGCCTCCTCCTCAACGCCTCACTCTTCACGCCAAAGGTTTTCAGAATTTAAAAAAAAAGTTACTTGTTATCCTAATTAAACGACCCTCGTGTTTCAGGATTCATTTTTAAAGAACCGGGATAAGATTTAAACTTTAGCGTAAAGAGCAAGGTGCTAAGGAGGGGGACAATCCCCTCGTATACGTAATAATTCATGTTCGTTTTAAGTTTTAATAATGCTCCTTACTTTTTGTTGAAAAAACTTGTTTTTTTTAAATTTAATTTCTAATCGTTTTTTAAATAACACCTGGAAATCTGGCTCCATTCCACGGAAAAATGCCTTTCCCCACGGAAATATCGTCTGGACAATAAGACCTGGTGAAAATTTACCCCGGAGAATTACCCTTAAGAGTCATTAAAGAGAAAGCAAGAGATGTAAAGAAATTTCCTATAGGAATTCTGGTAAATTCTCCCAGTATAGAATTTACTTTGAAAAGTCCCCCAGAAAAAAAATTTGTCCCCCCTCCTTCCCCACTCGAAAAATGTATGCATGCTTCCCAAAATACTAATACTATACAATTACTTTACGTAAACAGTGGACAAATTTTATAACTTAAAGACCTCTCCCCAGGGACTGTGGGGTCATGTTATCTTCGAAGACATAGTCTTTCAACAATGTGAACAAAATGGCAATATCAGAATTTTGATTGGACGATTTTGGGGAGAAAAGTGACGCTGAGGGGGGCCTAGTTTCTCTCCAATTTTTTTGGTCACTTAAAAATGGCGCTAGAATTTTTCATTTCTGTTTGACTGAGCCCTCTCTCGATGTTCTAGGCCCACTGGCTCGATACGATCACCCCTGGGGAAAACATATATATAAAAAACGAACAAGTAAACACGCATCCATGATCTTTCTTCCGAGAAAAATTGCAAAATTCCATATTTTTACAGTCAAGTTTGGTCTCTTTCATTTTCATTAAGAATCTAAGAATTTAGGCGGGTCTTTTCCCCTTTTTTGAAAATCAGGCAAATTTTTTCAAACTCGTAGCCTTTGATGGGTATAACTAAGTTTAATAAAACTTGTGTATTTAAAGTCAGCATAAACATCCAATTCTTTTGATATATCTATTAGTGTCAAAATTCCGTTTTTTAAAGTTTCGCTTATCATCTAGCCGCGTCGCTTCTTACTTGCAGTTCGTTGCCACAGACTGTTTGATGAAGCCTGTTTAGCAGACTAAAACTTTCTAAACTTTTAAGATTAAGATTATACTTTTCAGAAAAAAAATACTGCCATCTAATGCTATATTCGAAAACCAGAACAGGTCCAATTCTACAAAGAAATAGAACGTATTGAATATTGTGAGCTTACAAAACTGGGATTACTACTTTGTTGCGCCCAGATGAAATGGCGTACCTGAAGTCTTGGTTGTTTGATATACCAGGGTGATAAACTTTTAAGCTTTTTGTTGGAATATTTACATGGCTGACATTAGTGACATGAGTTCTCCGCTCCTCAGAGAGTTGAAATTTTTTAGCCAGTTAATGGTGGTGAGGAATGTCTTTTAAAGTACAATCGTTATTTTTTTTCATGTGGGTTGGCAAATGAAAAATCATGTATGTCTTAAATGAGAATAGTTTTCCATCAGTCGTGTGCACCTCCTTTTTCTTTCGAGAGAGAGAATCTGTCGAAAGAGCCAAAAGGGAAGAATTAAATTAAATGACACTTGTAGGAAATTATGGGTGAAATGTAAGTAACAAATCAAAAGTTTTTAGCTTTTAGATAGACGACACATTGTATCGTAGTAAGTAACATATTTTTTCGTATCTTAAGGTCCTGAAATACAGCTGCAAGAGACAGAACAACAAGTACCAGCGGAAACTCCCAAGGAAGAAAAGATTGCAGCAATTGATGTAACCTCCAAAGAACCAGCTTTGCCCATCGAAGCCCTGGAAAGTTTTGACCTTTTCTACTATAAAGGTTTGGAAAAGAAGGAAGGCAGAAAAAGAAGTGACACCGTGGAGTCAGGTAAGTTTTATTGCTTTTCGGTTGCCAGTCAGAAGTCAGTGTTGCCAGTGAATTGAAGGCTATATAACAGGTGCGTCTTTTATGTAAGCACTGGTCTACAGAACTGGGATATGTTGTCCTTTGAAGACATGATCGAATTAGTGATAAAGTTGAAAATTGGGAATATTCATTAGTCCTATCTGAAATTGGAAACATTTGTCACCGGCTAGTTGAACTCGTATTATAAGGACTAGTCGAATGTCACTGCTTATCGTAGCCATGCAGTATTTTCGGTCGAGACATCAAATATCATATTAAACTTTTGTTCTATTATTCAAGCATTCTATATATCACAGGCAGGGATTTAGAAAGAAGTGTGTTTATTGTCTTCCTGGTCTTTTTGTGGTATCCAAGTGCTGAAACCATATGATGACCAAGATGGGCCCATACTTTCAATTTCCTGCATTCAACTGGACCCCTTGAAACTTCTTGATATCTGGTCAAAAGCCAGCCTAAGTGCTTTATGTTGACCTGCGAAGGACCTATTCGTTCCTGGGCTGCACTAATACCTAATGTAAGCTGTTCTTGAGGCCATAACGCATTTGACTGTTTAAATAATTATCAAATTTTAGCATGATATTTACTGACGTTGAAGAACAACCTACGCATTTAAAAAGGGATTCTTAAAGAAACATTTGAAAAAAATGTTAGAAATTTTTTATTAAAAACTATTTGAAATAGAAAAAATTAGAATTTGTTTTCAAATAGTTTGAAAAAAAAATTCGCATGCTGACCAATGGTCTGCGTAGCGCAGGCATCGATCACCTGATTCCCTGCCTCCGGCCAGGAGTGTAGTGCTTGTTTGGGGGTATATCATCTGACGCTCTTCAAGTTTTCTTTCCACATTTCTTCAGGTACCCATTTGTAGCTGGTTTGACTCTTGACTGAGCTTACAGAGTCACGCCATTGACCCTCGTTCTAGACCAAATAATGAGTGACACCAGGACTCGAGCTCCCCGTCCTTACAGACAAAGTCTAGCGTGCTAACTTCTCGGCTAGGACGGCTCAGATTAGTCCCAGAACGTTTGAGACTAATGGTAAACTGTGATGAAGCATTTCCACCCTATTTCCACCCTAGGTGAGGTTGAAGAGGTAAAGATGCCATTTGTGGTAATATAGTAATATAATACATAATCGAAAAAAATGGGGAATGGCTAAAGCCTTTTTTGTCTCCGGTGACATAGTGTTACCACGTCATAATTGGTAGTAGAAGTTTATGCATTTATTGATGCATCCATATTGGTAATCTAACTTTAATCATAATTTCCACTTTTCAAAAGAGACAGAAAATAATTGCTCAAAGAGGATATTTCCTACCCTAGGTGATTTCCCACCCTATTTCCACCCTAGGTGAGGTTGAAGAGGTAAAGATACCATTTGTGGTAATATAGTAATATAATACATAATCGAAAAAAATGGGGAATGGCTAAAGCCTTTTTTGTCTCGGGTAACATGGTGTTACCACGTCATAATTGGTAGTAGAAGTTTATGCATTTATTGATCCATATTGGTAATCTAACTTTAATCATAATTTCCACTTTTCAAAAGAGACAGAAAATAATTGCTCAAAGAGGATATTTCCTACCCTATGTGATTTCCCACCCTATTTCCACCCTAGGTGAGGTTGAAGAGGTAAAGATACCATTTGTGGTAATATAGTAATATAATACATAATCGAAAAAAATGGGGAATGGCTAAAGCCTTTTTTGTCTCGGGTAACATGGTGTTACCACGTCATAATTGGTAGTAGAAGTTTATGCATTTATTGATCCATATTGGTAATCTAACTTTAATCATAATTTCCATTTTTCAAAAGAGACAGAAAATAATTGCTCAAAGAGGACTTTTAGGAACATCGTTTGGAATTAATTTAACTGCACTGCAAAATTATGGTAGGTTGCACATCATTGTCTGCATGCAATTTTTTCCCTTCTCACTTCATTGTTTATCCGCTCTATTGTGGTGTTTATATAAAGTAAGTGCATTATTTGAATGAACTACTGATACGAATCAATGGGTGAGTGACTTGAATGACTGATGTATTGATTTAATAACATAGTCACGGCGTATCTATTTCATTTTTTCTAGTCTCTTTTTTTCTTTTACTTTACCCTTCACTATTCTACCTTTAATGCTTTGCTTCTTCTTTTATACACACTGAAAGTGTTATCACACTTCTCGAGTATTTTTTTTTCTCTGCCTTAGTTCATTCCTAGAGTTGTGTGCATCAAATTGAGAGGTTACAAGTCTAGGTTACCTGAAGAAATACGTATAGCTACAGCATGCATGCACATTGAGGAGGGGAAAGGGCTGGTTTGTCGGGAATTCTTGTCTTAGATTGGTTTGAAAGACCCTTCCCAGCTCTACAAAGTTAAATTTGTCGTGATGGCATATCAGTGGGATATGCCTCCAGAAAAACAGGAAGGATAAATCCACTCATTTATCAGACAAGCAGACTTTCAGCAATCTAATACAATGTAGGTTGTTTATAATTGTTATAATGTAAATTTATAATATTAATTAATAATTAATTATAATTAATTATAAATTAATTATAATTAATTAATTAATTATAATTAATTAATTAATTATAATTAATTAATAATTAATAAAAATTAATAATATAAATTTATTATATGTTGTTTAATTGTTTATAATTTTTTCAGTTGTCTCTGCAAATACTGATAGTGGTGAAGTTCCTTTGGAAGCGTCTCTTAAACCACTCCAGAAGCCCCGGAGGAAATGCAAAATTATGGCAAATTTCAGCATTGCATCTACAGAGCTGACTCGCGTCTCGGCACAACAACCTCAAGACACCACGATTGTTGCTAACCCTACCCTTGACATCAAAGAAGAAGAGAAAACCCTAGTGAAAGAACCCCTGTTGAATAGTGAAAATCCTATAACAGATTCTCTTGCAACGTCCCTTTCCCCTTGTGTTTCAGCTCCTGCTAGACTGCAAGATATAGAACAGCATGGAGATAATGACTTGAAAGCTCACGCGTCTTCAACCAGTGTTGACAGTATTCTATATGGCAGTATCCCGGACGATTGGTCTGTCCTCAGCTTTAAGCCGGAAGTTGTAAATTTACCCGAAAGCGACTTTGTAGAAAATCAAAAAACGTATGATGACGTTTCAATACAGACAAACTTTGGAGATGGAACACATCTTCGTGAAATTCTAGCGATTCCTCGTAACATCAATATTGGTAAGACCTTACTTCCGCCAATTCAATCAAGGTTGAAGCTGGATAAAGGTACATTGACTGATGCAGGAGAATTTGAAAGCAACACTTCAGTAAAGCTTCTAATCAAACTTTTCCCTACAGTTGAAGTTGATAGTTTGAAAGACGTATTACAAAATTGTGGAGGTGATGTCGACTGGACTGTTAATGTGCTCTTGGATTCTGGCTACGAAATAACTCCCGAAGTGCCTGAAATGGAGGAATGTCACCAGGAGGATGTTGAAGAGATAAGTGTGACGGTAGAAAAACCAATAGAAAATCAGGATATTATCCCGCCCGAAATAAAAGGTAAGACTGCAGTAATCCTTTGATTTTAAGACTGATCAATTTATACGTTAAGTTATTATTTTTTCTCATCAGTAACCCACTAGAGATATATATATATTCATTTGAACTGAATATCAAATTATACTTATCGGCCAGACACGCTAACTCTCAACTATCTCTTTTTGCCGGTACTTCAAAAAGCCGTATAGCTCCTCTCCAATGCGCCCAAATTCGGATAGCTGCATCTTCTGGAAATCTTCCAACCAGGGGCTCTGCAGGGGTACCCGGCAGGACTACCTTGAGCGGAATGGAACCGTTAGGAATGCCAGAAAATGAGCTTTGCCCGACGATTCGTCGCCACCTCGAATAGCCTCCAAGCTGAGGTAATCTCTTGAAATATCTCGCATTTAAGTGAAGGTACAACAGATACATCACAGCTGTATATAAAATGCGGAAATTACCAGGACTAGGGACATGTCATCATTATTGATGGACCCGCAAAGATTGTAAAAAAAAAGTATATTAGGTTTTGTGGGGATTATTGAAATGCTGTGGTTAGGATAGTGCTAACTGTAAGCTTCAGACTAGCGGTAATAGTCTTACTAAGAGTTTGTACTAATGTAGGCCTATATAGGTATTGGCAAAACGGACTAAATAAAAACACATTCATATAAAAGAAGACAAGATTTATTGACTTGCTCTGATCATACAATTGTTAATTAAGATCTTTCTGATTAAAATTTTAAACATAATTATTTTATTAACTCCGTAGGTTTCGTCTATATTACTCCGAGGCAAAATTTCTGAAACCTTATAATTTCATACAGTGTTCATATTCTGTTTTTAAACTTTGTTTCTAAACGATGGTGGAATATTGGGCACAGAACTTGACTTGTTATTTATTTATTTATTTAGTTATTTATTTTTAATATTTAGTTATTTTTTATTTAGTTATTTATTTATTTTATTTATTTAGTTATTTATTTATTTTTTGAAGCTGCATAATAGTTCTTTTCAATTTTCAACTTTAAATATTATTATAATATTATTTATGATTTTGTATTATTTATTATTTTCGAGTTAAATATTATTTTTACCATTTTGAATATTATCTGGTTATTTACTGTAGACTGTGGAATGTCGACTAATTTCTTCTTTTTTGTGTGTGCTAATGAAATTCATTTTATTATAATACAAAGCGCCTGATGTCAACATAACTGTGGTTGATCCTGCCCCACCCCTGCTTCAGATTTTAATTATTTACTCTCTCCTATGAAGTTCCGACCTACTTTTAATCTTATATGATCTCTTCTCATTTCATTTGAAGGCGTCCTGTTTTGCGTTGTGCTCAACTGCATTTAAAAAAGAACTGCTTCAGCTGCATATATAAAAAGTTATAGATGTCTTTTCTATCTCAACTGCTAGTGTGGCCATCTAATTGCACCCTTCGTGTTCCGCCTACCAGAAAATTCGTGATCCAGCCAAGATCTTTGCCCATAATCCCAAGATTTCTTAACTTATGAAGGAGCTTTGAATGAGAAACTTTATCGAAGGCTTTTCTATGATCAAGGTATATTGCGTCGACTTATATGACTTTGTCGAGATTTAGTTTCCAGGTCTTTGTCGCTAGAAGTAGCTAGAATTCAGCTGACCTATGTCTTAGGAATCCAAACTGCCTTTTGTTTATTAGCTTTTTAGTTAGAAGGTACTCTAGTAATCTGTCTGGTATGATGGACTCAAGGATTTTACAAGTGACGCATGTAAGAAATTTATTTGTTGTCCTTCGTGTGGAACCCGTCATTTTATCTGAAAACTGTTTTTTAAAAGATAATTGAAAACGCAGAAAGAAACTAAAACGAGTGAACAGGTACAAAACATAGGCAACGCCTATAGAAGTAATAAAATGAGAGAAACCATTAGGATGCTTCGCTAATTTCTCGGTGATTTAGGCAATACATTTTTCATATCTGGAGGTAAAGCAGTGAATCGGGACAAGAACATGTTAAGCTTTGCTAATTTTCTCCGTGATTTAGGGAATACATTTTTCATATCTGGAGGTAAAGCAGTGAATCGGGACAAGAACACGTTGAGCTTCGCTAATTTCTCGGTGATTTAGGGAATACATTTTTTATATCTGGAGGTAAAGTAACGAATCCAGACAAGAACACGTTGAGCTTCGCCAATTTCTCGGTGATTTAGGGAATATATTTTTTATATCTGGAGTAACGAATCCAGACAAGAACATGTTGAACTTCGCTAATTTCTCGGTGATTCGGGGAATACATTTTTATCTGGAGGTAAAGCAGTGAATCGGAACAAGAACATGTCGAGGCTGCTACACTTAAGCGTTTCTAACCTAGCTTTTTTTTGCAAGAAGAAAGTATGAAATTTTACCTTTCTTTTTTTGATGGATTAAGTTTTGTTTGACTCCTCTTGAAAGATGCAAGTTTACCGAACTGGAAAGGAATATTCAAGATGAAGACAAACAAAGGAAGCATCAATCCTTAGCAGTGGGAAGAGAGGATGTCAGTTTTATTGAGGACCCCGAGGAGGGAGATAGAACCATTGAGGAGGGAGATAGAACCATTGAGGAGGGAGATGAAGCCATTAGCTTTGTGGATGGTGTTTTTAACACTGATATCCCACTTAAATTGGAAGAAATTGTAACGCCAAGTAATTTCAAGGAGGAAACAAAAATTCAGGAAGTGTAGGATCAATAAAAAGAGGTGAGGACTTAAGGTAACATCAGGATTTAAAAGAGTTTACTCTCATGTCTGAATCTGAGGGTTCATCTATATTGTCTTTCAAGATGCTCATAGAAATTAATTTCTATTATTTGGGACTCGTATTTAGGACTTGTATATTTAGGACTTAGGACTCGTATTTAGGACTCGTACTGTTGATTAGTTTGCAAAAATAATTCCACAAGACTTAATATGAACAATTTGTCGTCCTTGCTTAATAAACATTTTTGAGCGTGGTGAAATGCTGACTGCAAAAATAGATTTTTATCGATACTGTTCAAAATCCCAGGGGGTCCACAAGGACGATTCCGAGAAAAAAAAGTCACACTATCTGATTGGTCGGCTTTAAATATCTCTGGCAATACGTTTGATAGAAACTGGGATAAACGGCCTTTATTAAGTTTGTATAGCAGGTTTCAACGACTGTTAGGTCGTCGATAAAATTTTCTCTGTCGGAAAGCTCCTCAGCGAGGTTATTCGTCATAATTGAAAAGAGGAAGAGACCTAGATGATTACCATGGGCTTCTCCACTGTTGATTGGGAGAGGACAGAAATAGGGTTTCTGATATTAGACTACTTGTAATCTGTTTGATAACAAGTAGGCAATCAATTTCATCAGAAAAGAGTCAATATTGAATTCAGTGACAAATTTCTTAACTAATATACGTGGTTAGCAAGGTCAAATGATTTTGGGAGATCGACGGAAATTAAGTTTAGCCAGATATTAAGCTTTTCAAGGATTTTCATGGTTAGCAAGGTCAAACACTTTTTGGAGATCGACGGAAATTACGTTTAGCCAGATATTAAGCTTTTCCAGGATTTTCTCGAAGAAGACGATACGATAAACATGGTAGTGGAAAATAGAAGCGGGTTTAAGGCTCCCGAATTTCCTCAGGTCAGGTCAGTTCCCGGAGTGCCTCAATCTCCAAGGAATTCTTCATATAGTTTGGAGAATATAGGAGTGAGACATATAGGGCGAACATCTTTAAAACCAGGCTGTATGTCTTTCTTTTTTCAGGGGGGTTATGAAAGGAGACTTATTGTTCATTGCACATATAATGATAATAACTTCTGGAATCAGAAGTTATTGATTTTTTAAGGTTATAAATATAAAAGAGAATGTTCAAAATATGTCGAATTTTAAGATAGATCTGGGATTCTCGGTCGAGCAAACGGTCTCTAAAAATTTCGAGCTGATCAGACAACCAATCCCAAACAGTGCCGCCTTTTCTAATTAAACTGTATGTGATGAACAGGGAATTTACATAATTTTTTGCGTGTTATTATTTACATAATAACATTGCAACATAATATCGTATTATTTACATCATAATTATAATAATAAATTAAAAATTACATATTTATACAATAACAGGCAACTTCTATAATTTCTTAAATTAAATCAGCCCCCTCCCATGTTTTTGCGATCTCCATTTCCATAGAAAGTGGCAAAGGAAAAAATTGTTTTAGTACTTTGTCAGGCCCCGTTGTGGATTGAACGAGCATTTGTGTCCCTTCGGCGTTGATAGTTCCCTTATCTAAAAAACATAAGGATACAAGTTTCATGCCATTGGATAACTTTTTTTACAATTTTAATGGCACTTCTTTTTTTTTTTGGGGGGGGGGTGCCCTGGAGCATTTTTCTTGGTACACTAAGTTCCTTTTGGCCCATTGACTTAAGGCTTAAAATTTCAAACTGATCAGGAACAAAAATTTGTGGTATATTTTTGGGCGAGCGACCCCCTCCGCCTTTTTCCAGAATGTTTTCTGAAAGTTTGGACCCAATTGTACGCCCATGATGAAGTGAATTCCCCCTCCCATTTTTTACCATTATAAAACTTCTGTGTAAATAATTTTCAATCTACAGGATTTACACCTCTTGGCTTAGGGGCTATGGAAGACATGCCATTGCTGGAGGCATATTTCCTTGAACTTTGGACTAATTTGGAAAATGGCTATTTCAAAAGTTAATTTATGTCTTTGGGGCTACGGAGGTGCTGGGTAGCAAGAAAGGGGACTAATTGTCCCTCGATCACTTTTGACTCTTAAAAGGACACTGCAACTCTTAATTGTCAATTGAATGTGCCTCCTACAGAGTTTCCACGACTACTCTTTGCATGCAAACTGGCCGAAAACACAAATTAATAAAAAAGTGGTACTAGTCAGCCTTTGAATTCTATTCCTCTGAAGGGTACATAAATCAATCTATTAAATAAGCCACATTAGTCAAACAACCAATTTTCAGCAACGAACAAATTGCTTTGGTCTCCTCCCTTTGTATGTGTAATTTTTCCAGAAGAAACAACAAGGTAGAGAACTAACTAATGAACCTCTTATGGAATTACTCTCCTAGCTAATTCACTATTTTCTTTATTAAAGAGGAGAAAAGGGATTCAGCAACCCCAAAGCATTCTAAGAAACGAGAAAGGAAAGAACTAAAAGCAGAAGAATTCTTTGTTATGGCACCGTCACTTAGTGAGCAGACGAGACGAATTACTGGAAAAGACTATTCTTCGTTCACGGCATATAAAATCAGGTAAATTATCAGTTGTTTGCAGTGCTGTCACGTCTCATATTTTTTGGGCAAAAACTTGGTAAATACCAAGATCACAAGCTGTTTCTAGTCACATTCTGACAAAACTTGTCAGAATGTCACATTCTTCATTCACGGCATATAAAATCAGGTAAATTATCAGTTGTTTGCAGGGCTGTCATGTCTCATATTTTTTTGGGCAAAAACTTGGTAAATACCAAGATCACAAGCTGTTTCTAGTCACATTCTGACAAAACTTGTCAGAATGTCATATTCTGACAAAACTTGTCAGAATGTCAGATTCTTCATTCACGGCATATAAAATCAGGTAAACTATCAGTTGTTTGCAGTGCTGTCACGTCTCATGTTTTTTGGGCAAAAACTTGGTAAATACCAAGATCACAAGTTGTTTCTAGTCACATTCTGACAAAACTTGTCAGAATGTCACATTCTTCATTCACGGCATATAAAATCAGGTAAATTATCAGGTGTTTGCAGTGCTGTCATGTCTCATATTTTTTGGGCAAAAACTTGGTAAATACCAAGATCACAAGCTGTTTCTAGTCACATTCTGACAAAACTTGTCAGAATATCACATTCTTCATTCACGGCATATAAAATAAGGTAAACTATCAGTTGTTTGCAGGGCTGTCATGTCTCATATTTTTCGGGCAAAAACTTGGCAAATACCAAGATCACAAGCTGTTTCTAGTCACATTCTGACAAAACTTGTCAGAATGTCATATTCTGACAAAACTTGTCAGAATGTCACATTCTTCATTCACGGCATATAAAATCAGGTAAACTATCAGTTGTTTGCAGTGCTGTCATGTCTCATGTTTTTTGGGCAAAACTTGGTAAATACCAAGATCACAAGCTGTTTCTAGTCACATTCTGACAAAACTTGTCAGAATGTCATATTCTGACAAAACTTGTCAGAATGTCACATTCTTCATTCACGGCATATAAAATCAGGTAAACTATCAGTTGTTTGCAGTGCTGTCATGTCTCATATTTTTTGGGCAAAAACTTGGTAAATACCAAGATCACAAGCTGTTTCTAGTCACATTCTGACAAAACTTGTCAGAATGTCACATTCTTCATTCACGACATATAAAATCAGGTAAACTATCAGTTTTTGCAGTTCTGTCATGTCTCATATTTTTTGGGTAAAAACTTGGTAAATACCAAGATCACAAGCTGTTTCTAGTCACATTCTGACAAAACTTGTCAGAATGTCACAGTCTTCATTCACGGCATATAAAATCAGGTAAACTATCAGTTGTTTGCAGTGCTGTCATGTCTCATATTTTTTGGGCAAAAACTTGGTAAATACCAAGATCACAAGCTGTTTCTAGTCACATTCTGACAAAACTTGTCAGAATGTCACAGTCTTCATTCACGGCATATAAAATCAGTAAACTATCAGTTGTTTGCAGTGCTGTCATGTCTCATATTTTTTGGGCAAAAACTTGGTAAAGGATTGCTGAAAAAGACTATTCTTCGTTCACGGCATATAAAATCATGTAAACTATCGATTGTTTTCAGTGCTATCACGTCTCATGTTTTTTGGGCAAAAACTTGGCCATATCTCCCACAACTCAATCACAATCTCCCACAACTCTAAGTACGAATTAAATTCGAAAATAATTTGTTAACATTATATTTTGGCGAAATGACTTGGCTATATTTGTTGATATAAGACTTCCTATAAACTTTTTCTTATGGAGAAAAAATGTTGCCATTTTCCTGCAATTAAGATTAAATTATCAAGCTCTTCCTTGGGGGCTTAATTACAACTCAAGTTGTTCTTCATACTTTTGCGTGAATTTCAACCAACCAGATTGAAGGTGGTTTAAAAATTATCTACCTTTGAGATTCCATTAGTGTACCCCCTATGCCAATCCGGGATCCAACCTTATGTTGGTTTAGATTAAATAAGAACCAAAGTATTTGTATAGAATCTTGCGAAAGTTCTGTCAGAATGTGACTAAAAAAAAAACTTGTTATCTTGGTATTTACCAAGTCTGGACTTGTTTAGATAGACTAAAAAAAAAAGAAAAAAAAGAAAAGAAGCTGAAAAAATGGCTACCTCAAAATTTTGATCGGACGCCTTTGAGGAACAGGGGTTGCCAGGGAGGGAGGACTAGTTGCCTTCAATCGTTTTTAACTTATAAAAGGGAACTAGAAGTTTACATTTCCAATCAAATGAGCCTCCTCTGAAGTTCAAACCCTTCCATAAAAAAACTTATACGCCCACGGAACTTAACTTCCTTGTTATGTGATCTTTGGACTATTTTTTCAACAAATAGATACCTCAAAATTTCAATCGGATACATTTAGAAAACAGGACGTAGGGGGGGGGGCTATTTGCCCTCTGATCACTTTGCCTCTTAAAAAGACCACTAGAACTTCTTATTTTGAATCCTGTGACCTCTCTCCGAAGCTTATAAGACAATTATTTCATTAAAAACCATAAATGCCCCAGGGTATAGCTCACAAACGTTGCCTTGAGGGCTGTGAGGGGGTTGTGATCCTCAAAGACATAATTACCGAACCTTTTAACTACGCTGAAAAGAACAGCAATCTCTAAATTTCTGGTTAATGCGTTTGAGGAAATAATGGGTGGGGAGAGGGGAATGGAGAGCTGTAGTTTCATGGTTGCCTTCTAATCACTTTCGACTATTACAAAGGGCACTAGTGCTTTTAATATCCAATCGAATGACCCCCTTTTGAGGTTTCTACGACAACCCCTTCTATGCAAACCAAAAAAAAAAAATCTCCATAATTCAAAAGGGTGGACACGAACCCCCAGAGCTCAGGGACAAGGGTTTTAAGTTATGCCCTGGGGCATATAAGGTTTCTACGGAACGGGTGGTTGTATACAATTCAGATCAGATGGGGCTCATTTGATTGGAAGTAAGAGGTTCTAGTACCCTTTAAGAGTCAAAAGTAAATGGAATGCTACTAGACCCCCCCCCACAGGCCTTGTCTTTTAAATAAAAAGACACCATGTGGAAGCACACTGTAAAAAATGTATATCGAGAATCGATTTGGGTATTAAGTTCAAACTTTCAGAGAATACATAAGGGGGAAGATCAATTGAACAAAAGACAATATGTGTAGGCTACTACTAATATTACTGCAACTGCCACTGCTACATTTACCACTACTACTACATCAGCTACTACTTTTGTTGCAACTACTGGTGAGGGTAAGAGCACTGAGATGAACATTTCAAGAAGTTTATGAGCATATAGGTGATCAAAAGGACATATCAGAAATGTTATAGCAATGGCTAATTGTATTAAGTTGAAACTTCCAGGACTTGATGAGAGGGATGTTTAACTAGCAAAAAGGCCATACATTAACACTACTGCTGCTCCTAGTACTACCCTTAGTACCATTAATACTTGTACCAATACTACTACCGTGACTGCTATTCCATCTCGTAAAAACAAAAAACGCAACAAAACTTATCTTTCTGGGGATGCTATTCTTCCAAATCCCTCTGTTGACTTCTCCAAAAGGAGGTTCAGTAGACATTTAAAACTTTGAGGTTTTGGAATGAGGTAAATGAATAGTGGTATAAAGGATACCTTTGTATACCTGGTGCCGTGAATATAGGAATTAAAAAAGTCTTTATGCATGCTTGAGCCCTCCTCCTTTCACCGAACTGCTTATCTAATTTAGATATACTTCTCTTATATTTTAGGCTGCTATCTATATTTTTGCGGCAGTGCCGTTTTCTTGGAGTAGATATTTCGGCTGCTTGGCTCTGATACTTGTCTCGGTTATTTTCTTTTTACCTAGCCCAGTTGTTGCCATAACGATGTGCTTGTTTTTACCGGTTGTTCATTGTAATGTAACACCCGTTTATATCCAAATTAATTAAAAAAAATTTTCCACAAAGCAAGTTTTCAAAGCTGTAATTCCGTAAAGGCAATTAAATATATTTTTAAATACGTCAACAAAGGCAGCGACATGGAAGTTTTTGGCTTGCAGTCCGAAATCAGTGATATCAATGAAGTCGAACAATATCAGGCTGGGTGATACATAAGCAGTAATGAAGCTGTGTGGCGCATTCTTTCATTTCCGATGCATGAACGAAGTCCAGCTGTTGTTCACTTAGCGGTAAATTTACAGAATGGTCAACGTGTTTATTTTTCGGAATCCAACGTGCGACAAAGAGCCCTGAATCCACTGGATACAAAGTTACCTGCTTTCTTCGCGTTATGTCAAAATGATTCTTTTGCAAAAAAACTGCTGTATTCTGAAGTGCCTATGTATTACACGTGGAATGCTAATAAAAAATCATTTGAACGCCGAAAACGGGGTGAGTCATTCACGGCCAACCTAACATCTTCAAAGAAACCACGATAGGAAGAATCTATACCATTCACCCCAATCAAGATGAATGCTTCTTTCTCCGCCTGCTTTTGGTTAATGTACCCGGCCCGACGTCCTTTGAGCATTTGAGAACTGTAAACGGGACTATACATGCCACTTATCGTAGTGCACGCCAAGCTCTGAATTTCTTGGAGAACAACCAACACTGGGATAATTGCATCAATGACGCATGCGAAATGTCAACTCCAAGTCGAATTCTTGCATTGTTTGGAATCATATTGACAACTTGCTCTCCTTCATCTCCTAAAGAGTTATGGGAGAAATACAAATCGCAAATTCCTCCAGATATGTAGGTCAGATATGACCTTAGACTTTACAATGGAAATTTATAACTGCACTTTAGTTATGATTGAAGATGTGTGCTTATCTATGGCAAACAAACTTCCCAAGCATTTGGGAATGCCTTCACCTAATCGTACTGCTGCTATTTCTACATGTGTAGAATTGGATTGTGAACAAAGTTACAACACGATTGATCTATTGTCTTATGTACAAAAAAAATATTTCTACGTTAACGTCTGAACCGAAAGGCAGTTATGATCAAATAATACATTGTATCGATAACCAAGTTGGAGAAATCATCTTCTTGAATGTGCCAGGAGCTACTGGTAAAACGTTTCCAATTAGATTGCTTCTGGCATCAATTTATCCAAAAATGACATAGCGTTGGCAATTGCGTCGTCCGGAATAGCCGCAACGTTGCATCCTGGTGGGAGAGCTGCTCATTCCGCTTTGAAATTGCCTCTGAATATGCAATCTACAGAAACTCCCACGTGCAACATTTCCAAATCATCTGGGATGGGTAAAGTAATGCAACAATGCAAACTTATTGTTTTGGACGAGTGCACAATGGCGCACAAAAAATTGCTCGAGGCTCTCGAGCGATCATTGCAAGATTTGCGAGGAAATTCTAAACCCTTTTGCAGCACATTAATATTGCTTGCGGGAGATTTCAGGCAAACATTACCTATTATTCCTAGATCGACACCTTTGGGCGAAATGAATGCTAGCCTGAAAAATTCTTATTTATGGGCACACGTAAATACATTAAAATTAACTATAAATTTGCATGTCCGATTGCAAAACGATCACTCTGGTGAAACACTTTCAGATCCATTGCTGGAAATTAGAAATGGAATGTTCCCAGTTGACTCAATTTCAGGACATATACAACTACCTCCTGAATTCTGTAATTTAGCGTCAAAAAATGATTTGGTTGAAAAGGTATTTCCGAGTATTCTAACCAATTAAAAAATCATAAATGGCTAAGTGAACGAGCGATTCTGGCAGCCAAGAACAAAGACGTCCACGAAATCAACAATATTATTCTGAGCAAGATTCGAGACCAGGCAGTCATTTACAGGTCAGTCGACACAGTTCTGGAATCAAATGAAGCGGTTAACTATCCATCAGAATTTTTTAATTCCCTGGATCTCCCAGGGTTTCCACCACACGTGCTTCAACTAAAAATAGGCGTATCAGTAATACTGTTGTGAAATATTAACCCACCAAAGCTTTGCGATGGCACGCGACTTGCCGTAAAAGAACAATGGAAAACGTAATAGAGGCAACAATCTTGACAGAGCCTTCCGAGGGTGAGGCTGTTCTTATTCCTCGCATTCCCATCACTCCAACACATCTGCCTTTTCATTTTAAAAGATTGCAATTCCCAATTCGATTAGCATTTGCAATCACCATCAACAAAGCTCAAGGGCGATCATTAGAAAAATGCGGCATAGATCTTAATACGGATTGTTTTTCCCATGGACAGTTGTACGTTGTATGTTCTAGAGTTGGTAAACCGGACAATCCATTTTTTGCACAGACAATGGGACTGCGAAGAATGTTGTATATCCACAAGTTTTACGCAGTTAAAAATTAGCACATATCTGTTGTATACACATATGAGAATCCATATATAGAAGCCTCCCGCGTATCGCAAGATTGTGCCAGGCAGTGAAGCCGCCTGATCCCAGCTAGTAACACATAACAATGCAAACAACTACAACAAGTTAAAATCCAAACAAGTAATACACTTGAAAATGCAAACAACTATAACACATAGCAATGCTTGCAATTATAACACATAAATGCTATCAACTATAATACAATTTGTAGTACTGCTAAGAACTGTAACACAGATGATGCTATCAACTGAAACGCCTAAAATTGGTAGCAGCTACAATATATAAAATGCTAACGACTATAACACATAACAAGAGCCAAGAGCTCATATGGCACTTGTGACGAGGTCGGAAAAGCCAACATTTGGCAATGTTATCGCGGTGATTTTTTTTCTGGAGGCTACCCTGATAAGCACCATCTGCACGGGATTTCTGCCTCTGAAGCTGAATAGCTTTTGCTATAATTTTTGATCCCTTTAAATCCATCGCTTGATTTAGCTCCTCCTACGCTTGCTGGCCCATACTATAGCAAATTCCAGATTTAATCACCATAAATCGTGATCCAATCTGACATTTTTGCTAAAAGTGTTAGTCAAGGCCAGACATTTAGAAAAGGTTTTAAAATTACTCTAAAAATTATTACGAAAAATAGCAAAGCAAGAAAAAACAACTCATAAAAATTGACTCTATCAGGAATTGAACCTACGACCTTCGGAGTAGAATATTAACACCATATTCACTGTGCTATGCAGGTTTGCAAGGAGACATTTTTAAAACAAATTTCCTAATTTTTCCGAATTGACCGTCCCTCCACCCCCCCCCCCAGATGGTCGAATCTGGGAAGCGGCTATTTCTAATTTAATCTGATCTGGTCCCTGATATGCTTGCCGACTTTCATCGTCCTAGCTTATCTGGAAGTCCCCGAACTAGCAAAACCGAGACCGACAGACCGACGGACAGAAATTGCGATCGCTATATAGCACTTGCCCAACGAGCAAGTGCCATAAAAATGCTAACAACTATAACACATCAAAATGCTAACAACTTTGATATGAATTATAGTGTTATATATAGATTACACAAAAAAGCTAACAGCTATAACCCGTAAAAATGCTAACTATAATATAAATTGCAGTGTCCCCAGTTATAATACAAAATATGACACGTAACAACTTAAAATGCTACAAGACATAAAAATGAAAACAATTATAATATAGATTGTAGTGCTAACAACAATAATACAGAAAATGCAAACAACTATAACACGTAACAATGCTAACAACTGTAACATATTGAAATGCTATCAACTTTAACACATAAAAATGATAACAACTATAACACGTAAAAATAACAACCGAATTCTATAACACAAATAATGCTAACTACTATAACCCATAAAAATGCTAACAACTAAAACACATCAAAATTCTAACAATTGTAATGCAGAAAATGCAAACAACTATTGGCTAACATAACAATGCTAACAACTGTAACATATAGAAATGCTATCAACTTTAACATATAAAAGTGATATCAACTATAACACATAAAAATAACAAATAAAATTCTATAATTCTATAACACAAATAAGGCTAACTACTATAACCCATAAAAATGCTAACAACTAAAACACATTAAAATTCTAATAGTTGTAATATAAATTATAATATAATAGTGCTAACAACAATAATACAGAAAATGCAAACAACTGTAGGCTAACACATAACAATGGGTTAAAACATATAGAAATATATCAAACTATAGAAATGCTATCACTATATAGCAACTATAGCATACTAAATGCAACTAAATACTAAATAGCAACTAAATGCATATACAACTATAGGCTAACACATAACAATGATAACAACTGTAACATATAGAAATGCTATCAACTTTAACATATAAAAATGATAACAACTATAACACATAAAAATAACAACTAAATTATATAGTTCTATACCACAGATAAGGCTAACTATTATAACCCATAAAAATGCTAACAACTAAAACACATTAAATTCTAATAATTTTAATATAAATTAAAATATAATAGTGCTAACAACAATAATACGGAAAATGCAAACAACTATAGGCCAACACATAACAATGCTAACAACTAAAACACATTAAAATTCTAACAATTGTAATACAAATTATAATATAAGAGTGCTAGCAACAATAATACAGAAAATGCAAAATAATAATACAGAATCGTAGGCTAGCACATAACAATGCTAACAACTGTAAAAAATGCTATCAACTTTAACACATAAAAATGATGACAACTATAACACATGAAAGTAACAACTAAAATTCTATAATTCTACAACACAAATAAGGCTAACTACTATAACCCATAAAAATGCTAACAACTAAGAAACATTAAAATTCTAACAATTGTAATATAAGGTATAATGTAATAGTGCTAACAACGATAATACAGAAAATGCAAACAACTATTTTCCAACACATAACAATGCTAACAACTGTAACATAAAAAATGCTATCAACTTTAACACATAAAAATGATAACAACTATAACACATGAAAGTAACAACTAAAATTCTATAATTCTACAACACAAATAAGGCTAACTACTATAACCCATAAAAATGCTAACAACTAAAAAACATTAAAATTCTAACAATTGTAATATAAATTATAATGTAATAGTGCTAACAACGATAATACAGAAAATGCAAACAACTATAGGCCAACACATAACAATGCTAACAACTGTAACATAAAAAATGCTATCAACTTTAACACATAAAAATGATAACAACTATAACACATGAAAGTAACAACTAAAATTCTATAATTCTACAACACAAATAAGGCTAACTACTATAACCCATAAAAATGCTAACAACTAAAAAACATTAAAATTCTAACAATTGTAATATAAATTATAATGTAATAGTGCTAACAACGATAATACAGAAAATGCAAACAACTATAGGCTAACAAATAACAATGCTAACAACTGTAACATATAGAAATGCTATCAACCTTAACACATAAAAACAATAACAAACATAATACGTAAAAATAACAACTAAAATTCTATAATCCTATAAGACAAATAAGTCTGACTACTATAGCCCATAAAAATGCTAACAACTAAAACACATTAATATTCTAACAATTATAATATAGATTATAGTGCTAGCAAGTATAATACAAATAAGGCAAACAAATATAAACAAATAATGCAAACAACTATAATAAATAAGAACACTAATAACTAAAATACATAAAATACTAACAACTATAATATAAATTGTTGTACTAGCAACCATAATACAAACAAAACTAACGACTATAACACATAAAAAATAAATGCTAACAGCTATAACACATCAAGATGAAGCATCTATAATACAAAATTTAGTGCTAAGAACTATAACACAAAAAAGTAAACAACTTTAATGCATAAAAATGCTAACAACTATTTTATAATTACAGTTCTAACAACTATAAATCAAATAATAACAACTTCAATGTATAACAATGCTAACAAATAAAACACATAAAATTGTTAACAAATATAATATAATTTGTAGTTCTAACAATTATAACAAAAGTATCGCTATCGACTATAGCACAAAAAATGCTAAAAACTATAATACACCAAGATGCTAACGACCATAATATAAGTTGTAGTGCTAACAGGTATAACACGCATAATACTAACAACTATAAAACATAAAAATGCTAACAACTAAAGCACATAAAAATACTAACCCCTATAATCTTGGGAAGAAAATCTGGAGAAATTTGGGGAAGGTAAACAGGAAGGGTGTGCGAAAGCACAGAATGGCTGGCCCCCAACCCCCAGTTGCACTTCCTGGCTGAAGGGCCAAGAAACGGAGATCAGCACCGCCGGTACAGACTGTAAAGTCTAATGCCGTATCCTTTTTTTAATGCTAACAATAGTACAATCATGAGAATATTAGCAACTATAGTGTCAATTATAGTGCTAACAACTATAACACAAATAATGATAAAAATTATAACACCTAATAATGCTAACATCTATAACACAAAAATATTAACAACTATAATATAAACCATAGTTCTATCAATTTTAACTCAAATAATGGTAACAAATAACATATATCAATGGTAACAACTATAAAAGATCGTAACAATTGTAACACATAACAATGCAATAATAAAATGGCCAATATAATAACTAATAACTATAACATATAAAAATGGCAATAACAAACAACTAAGACATAATAAATTGGTACACTTACTTTTAGAAATTCAAACTCTTTCTGGGTAGTGAACGACGTTCATGGGTCATGTCGACTACAATATTTAAATATGGCAGTAGAAAGCTTATTAGAAAGGATATAATATTTAAACAGGAAGCATACCGAGGGCCGAAAAATCCAAAAGGCTGCATAATGTCATCATCTTCGCTCTTAAGTGTTACAATGCAACATAAGAAGCATATGAGTACGAAAGGCCAGAATGACCGACGAGAGTGTTGAGCTGCTGACCGCAGCGAGGTTTTGAGAACCTTAAAGCCGTTCATACTAAATGTTACATCCATACTAGACGGTTTTTGGTCAGCCGATGTAAATCCTGAAAGGATCCCAAAGAAGGATGCTTTCGTTTGCTCATCTTCCAATCCCAGATATGGTAGAAGTTCTGCATAATACGGAAGGTCTAACAAAATTTTCATTTTGGTAAAAATTCTAGTTGTTTTCAAATTTCCTAGGGCGTCGGTTGCCCCTTCAAACACCACTATTTCTTTTTTTTGATATTTTTTTTCTGATAATTTGCATTTAATGTACTTCGTACTGTTAGCTGGAAGGTACTCACTCATAGGACCCAGAATAGAGGCAAGAACATCAAAGACACCTCCAAGAACCCCCGTTTTCGAAGTGGTCAATATTTTTGATTCAAAATTAAGTGATCCATCACCATGTTTTGAAAATTTATTTTCCACCTTTAGAACTTCATTTGAAATAGTAACAAATATACTTTTGGAGGGGTCGTATTCAGGTAAAATAGTGGAACCCTTGAGCAATTCAAGCTCTAGTCCATCAAGGGTGATAGTGGTCTCTATTGTAGTCCAGACACATGGCATTAGAATCCCAGGAGAATCTGGGCCGTCAGAAAAAGGGAAACGTTTCTCTTTGGACTCCGAGATTTTATCAGAAATTCCGGTCTTATTTATATTTTCTGACAGGATTTTCAAGATTGTAGGAAAATCTGTCTCTTTGAGCGAGACACTCATTTTAGTAATTTTTGCTTTTATTGATATGTCATAATCTGATGTGTCCCTCTTTAAAGTTCTTCTTTCTATTTCTATTGTGAAAGTAATGGGCTTCGTCAGACTTCTTTGAAAGTAGATCTTCCCGTTCTTGTACACTCCTGTCAGAAGCTTAAAATTTTTTAGTTTTATAGTAACTTTTTGTCCTTGGGTTTTGTCTTTAGGGACAAGCTCAAAATGATTGTTTAATGTGATTTTACTAAAGTTAAAGACGACAACAAAGCCTTCAGTTGAGTCTCGAGGAATTACCACAGTAGGTGTAGCTATAGAAACATCAAACGTTACCCGAGTTTTGAATATTTTCTTTGGATCCGCGATAGTCTGCTTTGTTGAAGCTTTTTTTGTAACTTCAGATTCAGTTTTACGTATTGAAAGAAGAAATCTCAAAATGTCCTTAACGGCTCCACTAGGGTTGAACAACAGTAACTGCGGGGCAATTATTTTTATATTCATATGATGTTTGACGAAATCGCTCAGATCTTTATATTTCAATGAATATATTCTGACAGTAACATCTAGAGGGGTTGCTTGATCAACCTGTTGAAGAATTGAATGGTAAGCCGTTTTATTAATTTTTGTATCTTTTATTTCTACCTTACAGATTCTAAAGTGCCATTGCTGTTCAACCTCTGAAATGTTTGCTTTTAGGCTACCTTTTGTGATTTGGAGTGCCACAAGAGGGTGATTTTCAACTCCACAAAAATGTGCAATATTTAGCACCAATGAAGACAAACAAATGTTTAATGAAAACCAGCGTTGTTGCCTTTCCTCGTTATCTTGGTAAATTGTGTCTTCTTCCTCAGTATGATATTTTCCTTCTGTTAGTATCTCCTTATCAGGCAATGGTGGCATCCAGGCCTCAATGATCTTAAAAACCACTCTAAAGTCTGTTGAATCTGTAATAAAAATCTGTAAAGGCAAGACGTTGATGGTCAATTTATGCTTGCACATAATATGGTCCTTTTTGGTGCTTTCATAATGAACAGATACTTGGTTACTACAGTCTTTTAGGCTAAGAGAGTGACGCCTAATTAAAGCATGATTTCCAATTTCTACTATAAAATTTTTTACTGAGGCCAAAACTCTAATATAGTCTGTATGGAATGTTTTCGAAAAGTCGAAGTCAATATCTTCAATTTTCACTTTTATATCCGCCACATTTCCATTTAATTCATCGTCTTCTTCAGGAACGTCTTGTTCCTGATAAACTTCCTCAGAATCTACTGCATTTTCTTTTTTATTATTTTTAATGAGGTCGAAAAGGTAGGATAGAAGTGGCCCAAGCAAGGATCTAAGTGACCAGCTGGAATTCTCTTTATCTTTGCAATCTTTTAATTTCCTCCCAAATTTTGATTTCCAGTGCCCTTTACGACACCAAACGTCAAGTTCATTAATTTTTACAGTCTTCCTAAATAGCCCTTGTTTATTTTCTGAACTGCAGAAAAGCTCCTGAAGGGTCATACCCACCGTAAATGGCCTCTCTTCAATTTTTCTTTCACTTTTGATGTTGACATTCCTGATGGTTAGATCGATGTTTCGTTTGAAAAAGCCTACCAATTTTTGTCGAGTAGAGGAACCAGTTGTAAGAACATTTTCCTTTGCCTGTTCTAATTTCATATCCAACTGCTCTTGGACGTTATCGTTGGATAACGTTTTGAAGTCTCCTTTTGATGATGTTTTGATAACGTTATCGTCATACGTTTTTGAAGACTCGTCTAATGTTACGTCGGAAAATCTGATATTCCATTTTTTAGAGAATATTATTGGGAACGGGAATTCTATCAAAATAGAGCCTATATGGCCTATCGTTATTTCCAAGGGAAAATTCAAGTATGCCAAGGCTTTCCGCTTAAGATAAATATCTTTAATTATGAATTTCCCCTTCAATAATTGAAGGTCAAAACTGAAACCTTCAGCCAAGTATTCTTGTATGTTAACCTTAATGGTGCTTGATATTATTTTCTTGGTTATTTTGAAAGCCATTATTCCTCCACTCACGATAAGTAGTTTGGATGATACTTTTTTGACGAAATGAAACCAATTTTTCATGATTTCCCAGACGTAGTTAATCAGTTGAATTGACATTGAACTCTTTTGCCTAAGTTTAGTATAACTAAGTTCAGTATAAGTTTACATCAAAGAAATTTTATTATTGCGTTTACCTTTTAAAATTTCTACTCTTTAAGGTTATTTTGCTTTTTTTGAAATAAATAAGAAAAAATGTAACACCAGTTATTTTTAATTTTAAGGAAGCTCCGACGTAAGGTGGTTAACTATGATGCCACATTTTTTTTTCAAACCCCAACTTTAATTGCGGCATAACTTTACTAGCATGTTGTGGTTTTGTTTATGTATGGTAGATTTTTATTAGTATTAAAAAAAATAGTTTTTTTTTAACTGAAGGTAAGGAGCGACATTAAAACATAAAACGAAGAGAAATTACTCCGTATATGGAATGGGTTGTCCCCTCCTCAACACCTCGCTCTTTACGCTAAAGTTTTTATTACTGTTGTAAAAAGTAGAACTGTGACAAAGAGTCAAACTTTAGCGTAAAGAGCGAGGGATTGCAGAGGGGACAACCCATTCCATATACGGAGTAATTTCTGTTCGTTTTAAGTTTTAATGTCCCTCCTTACTTTCAGTTAAAAAAACTAGTTTTTTTATTTAATTTCTGAACCTTTTATGAATTAATGCATGTTTGTTTTTGGCTCTCCACACATAAATTATTAAAATCAAATTTGCATATTAATTTTTTTTTGGCTAAATGGCTGTCTCTTAGTTTTGATCAGACGATTTTGAGAAATAAGGGGTGGGGAAGGAGGCCTAGTTGCCCTCCTAGTTTTCGGTTACTTAAAAAGGCAAGTAGAACTTTTAATATTTAACGAACGTTTTATTGGTAAAAATATACGTAACTTAAAAATTAACTTACGTAACAAACTTTTACATTCTTATATTTGTATTATGTATATGAGGGGGTTTATCCCCTCGTTAATACCTCGCTCTTTACGCTAAATCTTAAGTTTTGTCCCAATTCTTTAAGAATGACCCCTGAATCAGAAAGGCCGTAGAATAAATAGTTGAAGTTACTAAAAATACTTTAGCATAAAGAGCGAGGTATTTATTTCCTCCTAAATACTCGCTCTTTATGCTGAAGTATTTTTAGAATCCCTCATATGCGTAATAATCTCTGTTCGTTTTAAGTTTTAATGCTACTTCTTACTTTCAATTGAAAAAAACTTTTTCATGTTTATTTTCTCATTGTTTTTTTCATAGTAATGCTAGAAAATTCCGCGCCCTTTTCATTGAATTTCTCTTCCCCCATGACATATTCCTCCAAGGAAAGATCCCCCCACATAGCCCCCTCTCCTCAAACCCACCCCCAAACCAAAAAAATCCCCCTGAAAAGGTCTGTACACTTCCCAATAACCATTACTGCATGTAAATACTGGTCAAAGTTTGTAACTTGCAGCCCCTCCCCCTGGAACTGTGGGGCAGTAAGGCATCCCCAAAGACATAGTTATTATGGTTTTCGGCTATGCTGAACAAAATGGCTATCTCAAAATTTTGATCCGTTGACTTTGGGAAAAATTAGCGTGGGAGGGGGCCTAGGTGCCCTCCAATTTTTCGGTCACTTAAAAAGGGCACTAGAACTTTTCATTCCCGTTAGAATGAGCCCTCTTGCAACATTTTAGGAACACTTGGTCGATACGATGACCCCTGGAAAAAAACAACAACAAATAAACACGCACCCGTGATCTATCTTCTGGCAAAAAATACGAAACTCCACATTTTTGTAGATAGGAGCTTCAAATTTTCGCTATAGGGTTCTCTGATACGCTGAATGCGATGATGTGATTTTCGTTAAGATTCTATGACTTTTGGGGGGTGTTTCTCCCTATTTTCCAAAATAAGGCAAATTTTCTCAGGCTCGTAACTTTTGATGACAAAGACTAAATTCGATAAAACTCATATATTTAAGATCAGCATGAAAATCTAATTCTTTTTATGTATCTCTTAGTATCAAAATTCCATTTTTTAGAGTTTCGTTTACTATTGATCTGGGTCGCTCCTTACTACAGTTCGTTACCACGAACTGGTTGATAAGTGAGTGCGAAGCATGTCCACTTTGGCTGCTAATTAGTTGATAAAGTGCAAGTAACGTGTATAGTTAAAATACGTTTTGACTTGTTAAGTGTTGTGGTTATTGAGAGGAGGGGAGGTGGGATATTAACAAAGAATGAAATAAAAATGACGTCATGACTTTAACCTTTACAATGCATGTCCTTCAGTTTAACGAACAGTGGGTTTGACAAGGTTCAAGTTACTATAATAAACTAGCTGTAGGGGTGGTGCTTCGCGCCACCCCCACACCTAGTTGGTGGGGGTGCTTCGCGCCCCCCCAAGCCCTCCCGCGCTCGTAAGTCGTTACGCGCCATATTAGTTACGCGCCATTGTAGTTGTGTCCCTGTGTCCCACCTGTGAATATAGATATATATTCAAAATATATATTCAATATATATATATATATATATATATATATATATATATATATATATATATATATATATATATATATATATATATATATATATATATATATATATATATATATATATATATATATATATATATATATATATATATATTTTTAACTACGTAAAACTTACGAATATACAACATTCTTTGCTGACTCATTGTCTGTCCATATAAATAGATTGTCAGGTTTACCAACTCTTGAACATGCCAACATAATAATTGTCCATGGGAAGTTCAAGTTCAAGTTCATTTATTTATTAATCGCACATACATGTATATATAAGTGACATAGGCCCATGGGGAGACAAGCTCGAAAAACTAGGCCTAGACAAAGATAAAATAATAACACGCTAAAATACAAAGATAAACATGACGGCAAAGATACAATAACACAACAATAATATGAAAGTAGCAGCTAGCCCAGGATCATTCAATACTATTGAAGAAATTAAAAATGTCCATATTATTAAATATAAATTAATACTGGAAGATAGCTGAGAGGCCCATAATCACCCAGAGCAACGAACCATACAAAAACTTTGCCTTACTAAAAAGATACTTAATTAAAAATAATCCTGAACTAAATGAAATTTAAGTTTCCTTTTTATTAAATGGATAGAGGAAAAATTATCAATAAGAGTCTTGTGAGCATCCCAGCACCGAGCTATTGACACAAACGGAGCGAATTTAGATCTCTCAGTATTATACTTGTCAATGTAGATATCCTTTTTTTGTCGAGTGTTATAATTATGTAAATCTTGTGATTGGGAGAACAAACTTTGATGGAGGTAATATGGCGGTAATTTCTTAATGTCATAATTGATTTTGAAAAGAATTGCTCCAAAAGCAAATTGTTGAGAGACTGGAAGTATATCTAGATAAGTATATAAAGATGCAGTAGAAGACTTATTTGGAAGTTCAATAGGTGATGGAATAAAAAGTTTAAGGATTCTTAGGGCTTTATTTTGTAAAATCTGTATTGGTTTAATATGGCTTTTAAATGTAGATAAATATACTAGAGAACAATAATTAATATTAGTCTGAATCAGAGCAAAATAAATACTTCGTAAAGCAGAGTAGGGCAAACAAAGCTTCAACCTTCGCATTAAACCAACATACCTTGAAATCTTTAATCGTAGATTTTGAATGTGTGTTTTAAAAGATAAGCTTTCGTCAATCACAAGTCCAAGGTACTTTATCATTTTCACACGAGATATTGATAATAGATACTTTGAAGAAGTAACTCGGGTAATACGAGGGCAGATATTTGACTTTCTGCCGTAAATTATGAAATTAGTTTTTGATACATTCAAAGCAATAAAATTTGAAGAACACCAATCAAGAACATTAGAAAATGCAGTATTCAGTTTTGCCTCCAGCTCCTCGTCATTCTTTTCATAAATTGAAACTGCCGTATCATCAGCAAAACAATCCGTATTCAGATCACCGCATTTTTCTAACGATTGCCCTTGAGCTTTGTTGATGATGATTGCTAATCGAACATTCCCTGTTTCCCCGTCGTCATTTATATATCCCCCGGCGTCCCCGTTGTAGTTGTGTCTTTGTGTCCTGGTCGTCATTTATATTCCCTCTGTCCCGGTCGTCATTTGTGTCCCGGTATCCCAGTCTCTAATCTCTCTTTGAGTGTCCCGGTCGTCATTTATATTCCCTCTGTCCCGGTGTCCCGGTCGTCATTTGTGTCCCGGTGTCCCGGTCTGTAATTTTTCTTTGAGTGTCCCGGTCGTCATTTATATTCCCTGTGTCCGGTCGTCATTTGTGTCCCGGTGTCCCGGTCTGTAGTGTCATCTTATAATGACGTCATTTACAAAGCCTTATATACTTATAATGACGTCAAATGCAAACCCGCAAGCAAACAAATATGCATATATAAAACCTTTTTTAGTATTTTTTTTTCTTTTTTAGTTTTTTCTTTTCTTAGTTTTTTTCTTTTTTAGTTTTTCTTTTTTTTTAGTTTCTTCTTTTTATTGATTTGTTTTCTTCAATTTGTCAATGTTCATTCTAACATTGACAATTGGAAAAATCTTTACGTGCCAAGCATGCTACAGCTTAACAATTTATAATAAACCTCAAATTTTGGGTATCTGGTTTAAGGTTTTCGAATTACTTTAATCTATTGCCAAAATATATTGAAATATTTTTGCAATTCCCAGTTTTTTTTTAGTTTTTTTTTATTTTTTTACGTTTTTTCTTTTTAGGTTTTCTCTTTTTAAATTTTTTTTTACTTTTTAGTTTTTTTTTAGTTTTTTCCTTTTAGTTTTTTTTAGTTTTTTACCATTTTTCTTCTTTCAGTTTTCTTTTTCTTCTTTATTTTTCAGCGTCACTATGAAATACATATCGCCAAACCTTTGTTTTTTTTTAACTAAAATCTGGTAGGCATTCAGATTCAGATTCATTTATTCAAAAATTCATATTCATCAAAATCTTCAACTTCCCCAAATGGAGAGATAAGCTCGACTACTGGGCAAGACATATAAACAAAATTTAACAATCCTCATTGATACAGAACAAACAAAAAATAAACCACTATTTCATCAATAAATAAAGAGTATCTTTAATGAGAGTATTTAAGGTGGAGTAAGTGGAGTGAGGCCAAAATAAAAATAAGAATTAAAAATTTTTACCAACCGTTCTTGCAAGCAGATTCCATTATATGACTTTTTAATCGTCTCTTGAAAGATCATTTTGGTAACTCAACAAATTTATTTAATGAATATTTGTTGGCTATTGATGGGATCATATACCGGAGGTTGAAACGGGATCTTTCATTTTTCACCAGAGGAAGTTTGTATGGGTGAACACATCTAATTGTCAGTGAATTTTGATGTTTGGACAGTAAATTCTGGTCAAAAAAGAAATTATGTACATGTTGAATCTTAAAAAACCAACTAGATAATAGGAAATGAGATTTCTGTGTGAGAGTCATTATGTCTAGAAACAGGTAAGAGGTACGTGTTTCAGAGTGGATATCTGTACTCCTCTGGTGTTGTAAAAACTGATCTAGAATTCGAATAGCTTTGTTTTGCAGGGTTTGTAGTGGTTTAATATGTGATTTCAAATTCAGCAAAAATATAGCTGAGCAATATTGGATGTGTGCATCAATTATGCAAAAATATAGGATTCTTAGAACCTTATATGAGAATAAAAATTTTAGTCGGTGGAGCAAACCTATATATCTTGATAATTCTAATCTCAACAACGAAATATGTGTTTTAAAATTCATGGTAGGGTCAAAAACGATACCTAAATATTTTGCTGTGTATACTCTTTTGATTTCATGAATAGTATCAATGGTAATTTCATTCAGAGAAATATTTTTCAACTTTTGATTTGATCTTCCATAAATAATAAATTCTGTTTTAACAAAATTAGGGACAAGTTTGTTAACTTGGAACCAATTTGTGAGGGATTTTGCAACTTCAATCAGTTTTCCTTTTAGTGCATCTAATGTTGGTGCTTTTAAACTTGCTGCAGTATCATCCGCAAACATAATTGTTAATACATTTTCAGTAGTAGAATTTGGGAGATCATTTATATATATTAAAAATAATAGAGGTCCTAAAATTGAACCTTGCGGTACACCGATATTATTATTCGATGTCTCAGACGAATATTCACCATCAATATCTACCACAAACCTTCGATTGTGCAAATATGATTTGATTAATTTTAAAGGTACTCCTCTTATTCCCGTATTTTCAAGTTTTTTAAATAGAATTTCGTGATTTAAAGTGTCGAAAGCTTTCTTAATATCAAAAAACAATGTAGCTGCTAAACAATCATCATCTAAAGCATCATTAATGAAAATATGTGTTGCGGCGACAGCATCTTCTGTCGACCTTTCTTTTAAAAAACCAAACTGGAACTTCGAAAAAAAATTTATCTTTTCCAGAAATGATGTAAGTCTATATTTCATTATTTTTTCAAAAACTTTAGCCACTGGGGAAAGGAGTGCAACAGGACAGTAATTATTGGGATCTTGAACCTCCCCTTTTTTAAATATAGGGATTATTTTAGCCTTTTTCAGAAGATCAGGGAAAACACCATTTTTTATGCTCTTATTTATAACATCTGCAAGAGGTTCATATATTACTCCTGATATTTTCTTTAAGAGATTTGTCGATATATCATCTACTGAAGCCGAATTTCCTCTCTTTAAATCACTAATAGCTTTTTGGTATTCATCAAATGATACTGGTAGCATATACAGCGATTTATCTTCGTTTTGGGGCATAAATCGTGTATAATCTGATGGCTTATCCAAAAGATCTCTAACCAATTCTTCACCAATTTTACTGAAATGCTTAGCAAATAATTCTGCGATATCCTTTTTTTCAGTTGATTCATTAGCGTCATTTCCATTATTAAGAAAAGTCGGTATTGATCTTCGTTTATTTTTATTTAATTTATCACGCGATATTTCCCACATTTTCTGTTGGGACGCAGCTGAAGATATTTCCTTCTCATAATAATTTCTTTCACTTTCTCTCAAAGTTCTAGTCAGAGTGTTTTTGTACAATTTGAATTTCTGGATGTTTTCATCAGACGGATAGTTGCATTTAATTTTGTATAGTCTATTTTTTTCATTAATACATTTTAACAGTCTCGGAGATATTCATGGTTTTTGTGGCATTGACTTGGGTGTTTTCCTTTTAACTTTCGGACATATATCATTATAAACATCATTTAATGATTTATAAAACATTTCCAATGCCTTGTTTGCATCCTCAGTACTGACTACTTCCTTCCAATCTATATCTCCTAGCTTAATAAATTAAACGCGCAATTGATTCATCATTTATTATACGACCTGTTTTTTCAATCCGTTTATTTTTTTTAGATCTGGCCAAATTAAATTCAGAAATTATCACACCGTGATCTGAAATATCGTTTAATATTACAAAAGTTGAAAAACAAATACTATTAGAAAAAATATTATCAATTAATGTTGCTCCAATATCATCTATTCGAGTTGGAATCAGACATGATGGGAGCAGTCCTTGACAAAGCATTAGTTCTAAAAATTCTCTTATCTTCGAATCATTTTGCTTTGCTTGAATTTTCATTAGGTCTAGGTTGAAATCACCAAAAATAAATATTTGCTTATTCATCTGTGATATTTTATTTAATAAAATTTCAAGTTGCATCAAAAATTGATCTATACTTCCGGAAGGTGGGCGATATAAAGATATCATGATTGTTGATTTTTTATTAACTTCACATTCCAGAATACACGTTTCAAAAATCATTTCTACATTCCAAATCATTAGGTCTCGTCTTATTTTCAATTTTAACTCTTTTCTTATGATAAATCCTAATCCACCATGCTGATGGTGTTTTCTACTCTCGTGAACAAAATCATAATCAAAAAACTTTACATCATTAATATTTCTATCATTTAAGAAAGTTTCGTTTACCGCTAAAGCTTCAATTTTATTTTTATTAATTATGTCATTTATGAACTCAATGCTATTAAGTAAACCTCTGCAGTTAAAGCTAGAAAAACGTACATTACTGCATGTGGGGATAGAATCATCCATAAATGAATATTTGTTTTTCGGGCTATCTTCCAAAATTACTGCTTCATCATCCTTCACATCTTTCAAGCATTCCAGTATATCAAAAGGATTTTCCTCTAACAGTTTAGTTCTGCTTGCAAGATCAGGTAAATTATGTAAACTCAATATCATAAATCAACAAAAAAGCCTCACTCCAGTTAATCAATAATTTAACAAAAGACCACTCAAAAAAGAAAACTAAGCTAATCACATATAACAACCGCATACGTCGGGGAAATCCATTGCGTTTCGGTGGAGGTATGTTCATTCTTTTTCATTCAACAAAGAACACGCATATTTTGGCAACAATGTGGGCACACCAACACATATTTGCGGATTTATATAATGACTGTTATGAACAAATCCTAACAAATCACTAATAATGCGAAAAAAATTTAAGAAATTACACAATTTATTCGACAGGTGGGACGTTATACCACTTCTTTTTTTGTTTCACTCCGTCTTGGTCTATGTAGCATAATGTGGGTGGTACCGTGGGTGGGATCCATGCAATAAAACCTTTCTCCTTCATTTCTTTCTTTTTTTGATTCAGCGTAGCGCGAATCTCCCTGCAAGTTTTACTAACATCATCACTGAAGAAAACTCCATTGTAATTAAATTTTGTCGCTTTATCACGGTCTTTTTTCCAGGGCTGGTCACGTAATTGTTTATTCGCTTGAAGTACCGAGAATTTGTCATCCGAGTTCATGGGTCGTATTTTCACAAATTTGTTATGTACTTCTTTAACTTCAAAATTAATTTTTAGTTGTAAGAAATTTACCAGCAAGTGTTCCATTTTCGTCGAGGCCTCCGGCACTGAAGCAGCCTTTAAATTCCAAGCAATAATGTTATCTTTCTTTTCCAAATTCTCTAATATGAGGACCTTATCAGTGAGAGGGCCTAATTCATGGGTTTCTTTCATTCTTATATCTTTTAATTCTGCCTGAATCTTTGTAATTGTATCCGAGTGGGTAGCAGTTTTAATTTCAATATCATTCACTTTGGAGGTTAGACCACTAATGTCTGAACGGATTTCGGATAATTCAGATCTCAAACCTTGTATCTCCTCCCGCGTTGCTTTAACTGTTTCTAAAATCTGATGGACCGAACTGGTCAGTGCATCAATCGAATCACGTATTGTCCCTTCGGCTGTTGAATCTTGCACAGATAGTCGTGTGGATTCCATCTCATTACGTCTCTTTTTCCTGGTCATAATAACTATTCACAGATGTTCACAAAATTGGCATAAAATAAGTCAAAATGCGCGCTCTCCGATACTGAGATGTTAACTCGAGGAGAGCATTGAATGAACTGATCATCGCTATCATTTTCAGTTTTGATACGTTTTGACCCTCGCTGTCCAGGTGGATTTTCATCCAACTGCGCGGTTTTGCGTTCTTTAGCCGCAAGCCTTTTGGCATTAACCCTTTGAGGAGATTCCTCGGCTGCTTCTTCTGCCATTGTAGGATTTATACTAAAATTTCTCTTTGAATTAACTATTTGAGCAGCTTCCTCGGCTGTTTCTTCTGTCATTTTAAGATCTATTGTAAAAATTCCTCTTCACGTGCCATGCTTGCTAAAGCTCAACAATTTATGATAAACCTCAAAATTTTAAGTATCTATTTTAAGGTTTTCGAACTACTTTAATCTATTGCCAAAATATATTGAAATGTTTGTGCAATTCCCAGTTTTTTTTTTTAGTTTTTCTTTTTAGTTTTTTACCTTTTTTATTATTTTTTATTTTTTACGTTTTTTCTTTTTAGGTTTTCTCTTTTTTAAATTTTTTTTACTTTTTAGTTTTTTTTTTAGTTTTTTCCTTTTATTTTTTTTAGTTTTTTACCATTTTTCTTCTTTCAGTTTTCTTTTTCTTCTTTATTTTTCAGCGTCACTATGAAGTACATATCGCCAAACCTTTTTTTTTTTCAACTCAAATCTGGTAGGCATTGATGACCTTATCCAAGTCAAAATCCCAAGTCCAATCATCATCGCTATCATTTTCAGTTTTGATACGTTTTGACCCTCGCTGTCCAGGTGGATTTTCATCTAACTGCGCGGTTTTGCGTTCTTTAGCCGCAAGCCTTTTGGCATTAACCCTTTGAGGAGATTCCTCGGCTGCTTCTTCTGCCATTGTAGGATTTATACTAAAATTTCTCTTTGAATTAACTATTTGAGCAGCTTCCTCGGCTGTTTCTTCTGTCATTTTAAGATCTATTCTAAAAATTCCTCTTTACGTGCCATGCTTGCTAAAGCTCAACAATTTATGATAAACCTCAAAATTTTAAGTATCTATTTTAAGGTTTTCGAATTACTTTAATCTATTGCCAAAATATATTGAAATATTTGTGCAATTCCCAGTTTTTTTTTAGTTTTTTCTTTTTTTAGTTTTTTACCTTTTTTATTATTTTTTATTTTTTTACGTTTTTTCTTTTTAGGTTTTCTCTTTTTTAAATTTTTTTTACTTTTTAGTTTTTTTTAGTTTTTTCCTTTTAGTTTTTTTAGTTTTTTACCATTTTTCTTCTTTCAGTTTTCTTTTTCTTCTTTATTTTTCGAAATATTTCGAAAAATATTTCGAAATATTTATCCAATACCCTGTTTTTACATTTTAGTTTCAGTTTTCTTTTTCTTCTTTATTTTTCAGACGTCATATGCAAACCCTCAACGCAAAAATACATACAGCTTATTTTTATATATATAGAAGATATAATCTGGCGTAACAGACATAGTGTAACAGACATAACACACAAACAACTTATTTTTATATATATAGAAGAAGATAGTGACAAAAACCTTTTCTGCTGGATGTAAAGAGCGAAGTTAAAACTTTTTTTTTGTTTCGCTAAAAATGAAGGATATTGAAAATTTTTATCTTTAGGTGAAGACGTCTGGCGTACATATAGGCGAAATATCCGCGTTGTTTTAGTCTTTCATCTCTGTTCTGTCTACTGGCCGCAGTAGACAACCGCTCTGTTCTTCTGGTCTCGTTTGTTGTCTTTTCATTCAGTTTTATCTCTCTTTGTTGTTTGTTAGCATATTTTAGCATTATCAGTTCTTATATTACTGTACCATACTATTTTTGCGCCTTATATTTCTTATGGTTATGTTCTTTGTTCTAGCAATTTTTATGGACATTTTAAAAAGGTGCAGACTCTTCAACATAAAACACTACGTCTTCTTGTTAATTATGTAGAAAATGTGAACGATATTACATTCTTTACTGATTTGTTTCGTGTAAATCGTCCCTCCACAGGTGTGCGATTAGGGAGGTGGATAGTTTTGTTGTTGAGTACCGAGACACCACACATGCAGGTTTCGGAATTAGGTATTTAGCTCCGGCTATTTGGAATGATATCCCAGCTGGTATTCACATGGGAGGCTGAACACATTGGGTCATTTTAAGTAAAATTTAAAAAACGTTTATTTGGATATGGTAGTTAACATCGGTATTTTTTGTTAGTTGAGAGAGTTTTTTTGTCTTTTTCTTTTTTTTGTAAATGATTCTATTATTGGTTGAGAATCAGGGGATTGCAGCAGTCCATCATCAGGCCTTTCGAGTCTTCCCCGGGTGGTTGTGTGTATATATAGTGTATTTTTTAATTACTAGTAAATAAATTAAACTTGTCTAAGAAAAATCTGTTTGTCTAAATTTGTCTAAAAAATTTTTTTCACAAAAGCTGTTTTTTTTGGCAGTAAAACCACTATTTATAATGAAACACAGAAAAACAGACATATCTTTCTTTTTTAGTTCAAATTTATAAGATGACGCAACACACTTAAATTTGGAAAGATAAAAAATAAAATGTAAATCTAAGGACATCCAGAATCCATATAACTCTCTTGGAAATATGCTAATGCACGACAACAAAGACCTTAGACAGTCCCTGGGTAACTCGAAGAATAACGATGGGAAAGTTCAACAAGTAAAAATAAAAAATTCCATAGATGTCAAATGCACCATTCAAACTGGTTGGTAGAGCTTTTCATCACAAAGAACGAACTACAGCCAATAGTAACCGAAAGTTTAAAAATATTATTGAAAAATGATGGCAAAGACCTGCTCGAATCTCATGAGGCAAGCACCCTGAGCTAAGGCAAAGTAGGGGGAAGGATATCCGAGGAATATCTACGTTTACTCAAAAGGAAACTGGGGCTTGTGTATTGACTTTTACGGTTAAAGGCAATGAAGTATATGCACCAAAAGGGTTATAACCTCATCACCTTAATTGATTAAAACTGAGCCATTCAATAGTTAGAGTTTGGAATCACTACTTATCAGCTAACCTAACGTATTACGTATTGACTTACTTGCACTTGCAACAGGGCCAGGCGTTTCCGCCCCACCCGACATCTAAACAAAGCTTTTGAATGACGGTCTCTTACGATGACCGGCCTTGTGCCAACTCTTCGGCAAATCTCAGCTAGCATTTATCCCATCTGTGGCAAAAACCTCCAGCTGGCTCCATCTTGTTTAACTATCGTCCACCAGTTTTTTAAATGACCCTTTTTTCTTCTACGCTATGTTGATCGGGATTCAGCGAGCTATATTTGTTTAATGAGGCCATCGTCAGCGTGACGCAAAGTGTGTCCAAGCTAGCGGAGCCGGTGGAGCTTGATGATGGCTGAGATTCTGTCGATGTTGTAAAAACATCAACGGATTTTTGTGATTTAAAATCTTGTCTGAGAACCGAATGTGCAAGATTGAACACAAGCAGCGGTGGTTGAAGACTTCTAGAGCGCGCCCTGAGCTGCTTTGATGGGCCTTGATTCGACACCATAGAGGAGAACTGCCCTCACTGTCAACTTATAAATGCTTATCTTTGTCCTTAAGCTAATCTCTCGATGAGTTCAAATATGCTTGCGGATTTGAGAAAGACTGCTTGAGCCCTAGATACTCTTCTGTTGTCATCTTGATTGTATCCCTTCAAATCCATCCCAGATCCCAGATAGACGAAGCTGTAAATATTTTCATGTGTGAAGCCATAGAAGATGAACCGATAGTCTCTTGTGACGCTCAGGTCAAGAACTTCTGTTTTCTTTGAATTTATCCGAAGGCCAAGGTAGACTGAGAAATATGCTACTTCGTCATGTATTTGCTGGGCTGAGTCTGGGTTTGAGGCGAGAAGATTTAAATCGTTTGCGTAATGAGGGTGCGTAAAGCTGGCGTTTCTACTAACTAGTACTCCTTCAAATCTCCAGACAGTGGGCTCTAGGATTCAATACAGTAATTGAAAAGGAACGGAGAAAAAAACAGCTATCGAGCAGCGAATATTCTTCGCCATAGACTCTGACTCGGGATATACATCCTTGGTAATACGCCTCCAGGATGTCTACCAATTATTATACAAACTTTGGAGTTCAACTTAGTGGAAGGTAGCAATGTAATTTATGAATATGTTGATGAGTTGAAGGTTGTACCTTTCGCATTGTCTCATCATCAAACGGAGGGTGAAAATTTGATCCAAGCTTCATGTGCCAGGCCGGAACCCGGACTAATTTTCCCGTGTTCGCTTTTCTCTTTCTGTTTGGAATCTCCTTAGTAGAATAATGGCGAATAACCTTGGCTTCGATATCGATGACATTTGCCTCTATAATTGGCACATTTTTATTTTTGTCTTTTATGTAAATCGGAAGGATGACTGAGAATTTCCAATCTTTTGAGAGCTGAAGGCAAAACTCGTGCTTGGTTTGATCAGAATCCAGTTTGGTGATGTTCAGTCTTCTCTTTTGAGCCTTTTTCTTCTCTAAACTAAGGCGGAGAATGATCTTTGTTCCGACGAGGGTATGGCCGCTCCCTGCTCTGGATCCAGAACAGGCTCCCTCTTTAGGCACGGGCATCTTAGACAGAACTTTGCCATCTTCTCCTGACTAGGATGTAGTCTTTTTGGGCTACGATGACATTATCATTGTCAGGTTATGCGCTGTGAACTTCTGTGTTGAAACAGTGTTTTCAACCGCGAGTTTGTGGTCGCGAGTAAACTGGATGATTCACTCACCATTTTCGCATCGTTGTTCGTATGTCTCTTGCCCGATGACGTCATGTACTGATCGGTCAGTAGGTCCAACTCGGTCATTTCAGTCTCCTGCTACTATGAGGTAGTCTCGCTTTGGGCATCTTCACCGTACGCTCTAGCTCCATGTAGAAGGAGTCTTTCTGGGCTTCGGCAACCTCACGGGTAGGAGCCTATACCGCTATGATGCTTATATTGAACAGTTTATTTCCTTTAAGCGAATGAGGGCAATTTTTAGGCTAATAGGGTTCTACGCAAGAAGTGCGTGTTGAGAGGAAGTGCTCAGCATGAACTCCACTCCGTGAAGTCTGGAACCATCCTGTACTCCAGAGTTCAAAAATCAGCACTTATCATGTGATTCTTCTATGGGTATCTCTTCGGACAGGACACCTCCGATCCTAGCTTCAGAAAGGCAGATCACGTCTTCCTTATATTTATGCAGTGCATTGGCTATGACTTGGCGGGTTTTATCTGGCTGATGTGGATTGGAATTGTTTTATCATTTGCCGTCTTCGCTACCATCCCTAAGTGCGAGGGTGCGTCGCTTAAAGCCGGGGACACCTTAGTAGATGAAAAACTATTGAGACCGTATATCCTTTTTTTAGATGTTACGTGAGGATTTCTTTAAACGCAAGCTCCCCGGACTCACGGTACCGAGCGTTGGCATTTGACTTCGTCAGCCGTGTAACTCGTCGAAAAGTCCACCGGCCTACCACTGTAGAGTGTACACTCGGTCTTCCCTTTAATGATTAGGTATGGAAGAGCTGGACTAATAGCTGAGAGTACCTCACCGCCAGGATACAAACAGCCTGTTTGGGAGCCTTTAATCCTGACCTAATCATCCCAATTCTGATTTCTTCTGTTCTGAGTTCTTTATTTAACAATAAATTTCATAAACAAAAAAGCTACTTCAACATAATCTCTCCCATAAGGCTCCATGGCCGGAGCCTTATGGGAGAAAGAACAGGGGAAAAAAAATACCAAGACAAAAAAATATAAACAAAATCCAAAAAGTCTAGTTGACCACCTTAATAATCCTCAAAATAACAAGCTAGACAAGGGGTAGTGCATGATTTCACCAACTCAAATAAATATCCAACTCAATCCAGAGATTTAAACTCCAAGGGAAACGGGAAGAAACTTATTTACTAGCTAAAAATTCCCTAAAGACTCTGGGAGCGTGTTCAAGATCCTGTTGCAAGCTGTCAGAGGGTTGAAGTCAGACCTCACTGATGGGGTGTAAAGAATCTGCTAATTGTTGGAAGTGCGGAGATGATAAGTCGATTGATCAAAAACAAAAAATTTATTATTACATGGGGCAGCAGGAAGATGACCGCGCAATTGTAAAAGAAAAAAATGAAAGAAGAACAAGAAAGAAAATAGAGAGATTTCAAATCAAGCAATTGTTTAAGTGAAGATCTGTTAGTTTCCTGAATAAGAGTCCGTGCTTTGTCATAAAGTTTCGAAAGTGGCTTCAGAGACGAGGGAAAAGTTGACATCCAAATAACAGAACAATATGAAACATAATAGCCGACTGAACTAGGCTGCAGAACAAGATTCTAAGAATCGACCCTGTAAATATGTGTTTCAGCTTTCTAAGGATTCCGAAACCCCTGGAGACTTTCATTTTAATCAGATTAATAATATTGACCTGACTTTCATATTATGATGCTTGAAGAAAAGATTTTCATCAAGCAAGGTGCCTAGGAATCGAACGTAACGATCGTTAGGTCTTCCTAGGGAACCTCTTGATAGGTGTATTTCATTTAAGTCCGGGCAAGCCTTTGAGACTCTGGATAAAATGAGAATACATGACTTTCCGATATTTAAGGCAAGATAATTTACATGAACCGCTGGATAATTCTTTCAAAAAGGCCATCATCTTTGAACAAAGATCAGACTCAGTTCTACCAGCTTTACTGCCAAGAGTACTGTCAGCAAAAGCAATGAGTGCATCCAGTAAGGACGAACTCCTGTCACAATTAGTGACGGACGCTGGTTGACAAAGACGATAGCAAATGGTAGGTTTAAAATTTTTAAGTGCATTAATAAGGTCATTGACTTAGATTAAAAAGAGTATCGGAACAAAGACAGATCCTTGTGGAACGCCAAACTATTCCAAAAGGGTTAGAAAAGTGCGGATCAACCGAGATGACTCGACCAGATAAATATGATAGAAATCAAGAATAAGCATTCCCTCTTATACCAATATGGAACAGTTTTCAAAGAAGAATCTTGTGTGTTAAAGTGTCGAATGCTTTTCGAACATCGAGAAAAAGAGCAGGAGGTATAAGACCAGAGTTAAGAGCTGAATATAAATAATTCAAGAGAGTTGCACATGTATTTTCAGTTGAATGCTCCACCCTAAAACCAAATTGAAAATCATGAAAAAAGTGCTTAGAATTAAGAAAATCAAGAAGTCGAGAAGGCATAGCTTTTTCAAAAATTTCACTAAACACTGATGAAAGAGATTTGGGACGATAATTTGCTGGTTCATTCCTTGATCGACCTTTAAAAAGAATAATAACACGAGCACGCTTTGAAGCACTTGGGAAGACACAATTTTCAAAAGAAAGATTGACAAGTCTCGTTAGGGCAGAAACGATGACAGGAAGAATGAACTTGACAACCTTAGACGGAATACGGTCTGGGATAGAAGATTAAGAACCCCTCAAACCATTGACAATTCTGGCGATTTCAGTTTCAGTGACAGGTTCCAGTGCCATTGATTTAGGACACGAAGGTCCAAGGTACGACCTAAAATCAGGGAGAGAAGAAGAAGGACTTACAGAAGAGGCTGTAGCCGATATTAGCAAAATAGGAAGTAAACGTATCTTGAACCTTTAGCTAACCCTCTACATTTTTGCCGTCAGTCACAACAGTTGAAGGGACAGAAGGAGGCAGAGAAGATGGCGTGATAACACAAGTGATTACTTGCCATGTCTTCCTTATGTCTTTACTGCACGCAGAGAATTTTCTATAATAAAATTTAATCTACTAATATACCTCATTACGACTTGTCTCGCGACCACAACTTTTTTTCCAGGAAAATGAGAACTCAAGCACGTCCAATTCGGTGTGGAGACAGGTCTTTTGAAATGGTAATTTTTTCTCACTTGGCAGTTTTTTTTTTCAAGACCTGTTTTTAAATATTCTGTTATTATGGGCTAGGGTTTGTTTCTTACTAGGTTGCCCCCCTAAGAGGGGCAACCTAGTAATGCCACCCAGATAGTGGCACCCAGTTGGCCACCCAGATGATAGTAATGCCACCCAGATAGTGCTAACCTAGTAATGCCACCCAGATGGTGATGCCACCCAGATAGGTGAAGCTATCCGTTTGATCGATTTTCACATTGCCCAAGATCACCACTTCACCCTATTCATGCCCAGTCTGAGCAACTTGGTCTTCTTGGCATTAATTTCAAACCTGTTCTTCCACCTTCAAACGTCCAAACTACTTACAATTTATTAATTTATTTGACAAGGTTTTAATTAATAATTGTATTAACAATTTATTAATTCAGTAACTCAAATCGTCTGTATAATGTAGTACTAGTTGGTTCATTATCATAGTCACTTTAAATATAACCAATATCAACAACTTTTATGATAGGATGATAGTAATTTTATGATAGTAATAGCCGGAAATAACTTTCGAGCACCAGTTTCTGATGATTAGAAAGATCAGTATGTGGATAGGTCAGTATTGTAGTCTAAAAGGGATTCTTTGAATGTTTGTTCCACATAAACCATAAAAAAAGCGAACAAGTTCCGATTAGCTTCTATAAGTCTAAATTTGATTATTTTGCATAGATTTTTTTGCCTGTTAACTTACAGGATATTTACTAATTTAAAATTAATACTTCTAGTTGATTAATTTTAATACTTTTAATTAATTAAAATTTATTATAGAAATTAATTTATTTTTAATTTTTTAATTATTTTTTATTAATTTTTATTTTATTTTTAACTAAAAATTAATTAAAAAAATTAATTTAAGTGATTAATTAAAATGCTTTAGTAATTAATTTAGTTGATTAATACTTAAGTTAATTAATTACTAATTAAAATTAATACTAAAATTCGTACTTTAGGTGTCGAAAGGGCTTAGAAGTACCTCAGCCTGTCGATGAAACGCCAATGCCGCAAGAGGCTCCTCTTCTAGATGAGAATAATTTCCCTTCAGAGGCTCCTTGTGTTCTTGAAAAAGAAGAAGAAGAAATGGTACCACTAGTAATTCCCAAAGATTTTGCAAAACAGTTGGTTAGCATGTTTGCCTCCACTGTTTGTAGTTCTAATCAAGGTTTGTAATTTATCTAATTAATTACAAAAAAAACTTTCCGGAAAACAATTTTTTTAAAGAAAAGTAAAGGCCATATTAAGCTAAAGATCAGCAGATACGAATACCTGTTAAAATTCAAATTCAAAACGACCAGAAATTACTGTTAAAGAACAAATGAAACCCAAAACAAACAGAAATTAAATAAACATTCATAGCAAAAAAACATACAGCAAGTACTAATATAAATGAATAAATAAATCTTAAAGCGAATAATGCTTAAATTGAATATGCAAATCAAGCTTAAAACGAACAGAAATTAAATAAATAATCATAGCAAAAAACATAATGCTAATATAAATGAATAAATAAATCTTAAAACGATTTTGCTTAAATTGAATATGCAGATGAAGCTTAGACGAAAAAACTTATTTTGCTATTGAAGTATAAATGAAACCCAAAACGAACAGAAATTAAATAAACAATCAATGCAAACATACATACGGTGGATACTAATATAAATAAATAAATAAATCTTTAAACGATTGGAATTTAAATTGAATATGTAAATCATGCTTGAAACGAACAGAAATCACTACAAACAAAAATTTGGCTGTCACCTTCTTCTCACACTGTAAAAGTCTAAAACCTATTTAATTGTAATAAATTAATAAAACTTATAAAGCATTAATAATAATAGCATTAATAATAATAGCATTAATAAAACTTATTAAGTGCAACATTGCACTGCAATATTGCACTGAAATAGATAGATATTTATTGCAACAATAGGTACTATAGGACATGGCAAAAAAACAACAACAAATAATACAAAATAATACTAACACACATAACAGGGTATATAATAATAACAGTAAAAAGCATAACAATTCCAAGAAAAAGCAAAAATAATAAGATAAATAATACCATAAAACTAACATAATTACACAAAATAATGCAGACATGATCAAAATATTTTAATACTTAAGCTACGTGGATCATGGCTACAAAAAAGAAAAAAAGAAATGCTTCAAGCAGACCATATAAAATAACTTTCAACATTCTTTTCTTGTCCCGCCCTTTAAAAGTCTCTTCTCTGTGCTGCATGGTTAGACGCGTGTAACTCCCAATATTCTTGATATCCACTTTACACTTACTTTTTAATATTGCAGTGCAAAATGGATTCAATTGGTAAGGAAACGGTATTGTTGTATTGGTAAGCTATTGGTAAGGAAACGGTATTGTTGTATTGGTAAGGAAACGGTATTGTTGTATCGGTAAGGAAATGGTATTGTTTTATTGGTAAGGCATTGTAAGGAAACGGTATTGTTTTATTGGTAAGGTATTGTAAGGAAACGGTATTGGTGTATTGGTAAGGAAACGGTATTGTTGCATTGGTAAGGAAACGGTATTGTTTTATTGGTAAGGTATTGTAAGGAAACGGTATTGTTTAATTGGTAAGGTAATTTAAGGAAACGGTATTGTTTTATTGGTAAGGTATTGTAAGGAAATGGTATTGTTGTATTGGTAAGCTAATGGTAAGGAAACAGTATTGTTGTATTGGTAAGGAAACGGTATTGTTTTATTGGTAAGGTATTGTAAGGAAACGGTATTGTTTTATTGGTAAGGTATTGGTAAGGAAACGGTATTGTTGTATTGGTATGGTCTTGGTAAGGAAATGGTATTGGTGTATTGGTAAGGAAAACGTATTATTGTATTGGTAAGCAAAACGTATTGTCGTTTAAACTTTTTAAAGGAAAACAATTGGTAAACGTTTCAGTACCATATTTCAAGTTTATTGTTTATACCATTATGTTTATAACGGCATAGATAGAGTTCTTAATAAAAATGTAAAACGAACTTAAAGCATATAATGTGCAGAAACTCATAAGTAAGAACATGCAGAAATTAAAACAAGAAATTCAACGGTGCAGAAAATATAAAAAAATGGCCTTGACATGGATTATTAAAGATCTTAACAAACATTTAATTAGGATTGTAATTAATAAGCTCGAAATTTGTTTTCTTCATTTTAATGTTCCGCCTTTTGTTTGAGGAAAAGTGAAAATTGTATAATAGTATATATATAAATGTGGGGGGAGGGGTAGGGGAATTGAGGGCAACCAATGTCCATCTCTTGTAAACAAATTCCTACTTATTCCAAGTTTTAATCTAATGGTTTAAAAACATAAAAAAAGAACAAAATAATCGGCACGGATAAAGTTCAAAATTAAATGTTAAAGCAGAGATATACAAGTTCTAAAAGTCTTTTGCATGAGCACTAGAACTACCAAGTACTTTAGGTAAGACCAATTTTGACGGGGGTTTACTGACATGGGTTAGTCAAATAGTAGAAAATTGAGCTGGATTTTAGTTTTACTATTACTTTTTTGGGTAATAATTTTTGGGCTAGAACATCTAGTGTTTCCTTCCTTGTCCACTAAAACATTGTTTCGCAGACTGACTGAAAAATCGGCGGTGTTCCGCGCTTGGAATAGCTCTGTATTCCGAACCCGGACCACGCAAACTCTCCGTTTTAAGTTTCGGAGGAGACTCCCCAGCTACTCCTTCATCCTATATTTTCTTTCTCAGCCCAAGCGCAATCTATTTATTCTTCCAAATCCCAGTAGCGCTATATAGACGAATTGACACTGCAATGACTGCTTGATTTAGAAATTAACAATTTTGATATGACTTTGCAAAGAAAACAAATGGACAAATAGCCAAAAATGAAGCTGAAATGGCATCACTTTCTAGTGTTATCCCTCAAAAAAACCTTCAGTTGCTTCAAGTGTTTGCATACGGTGGCTACGCCGATAGTCAACTGCAATAGGTTCCATCTGGGAAAATTTGCAACATAATTTGTCATAGTCGAGTTTTTCAGATGAAAACGAAGCCAGATGGTAACGCGAAATTGCTGGAATGTTTGCTTGAAAGCGACATTGTCTTAAATGATAATCCAAATATTCCTTTAATACCTATCTGAAAGTAAAATAATTACTGTTCATTTTTAATTTTGCACAGAAAAGAAGCTTTTATTATTCTACACACAATTTTACTTGGCGGAGAAGTGAAGTCAGATTTGAGACAGAAGCATTTCGAGCCCACATAATATTTTTTTCATAAGGTGACTTTTTCACACGTTTCGGTTGTATTTTTCAACAGGCAACGTACAGGCAACATGCCGAAGGGAAATTTGACTTCCTGTCCGAACCTAGCCTTAGGCATGATCATTCAAAAACACATTTGCTGGTTAATTAATTGAAGCCAAGCACTCCCACAGCAGAAATAATCTCTAGAAGGGGAGAAGGGGCAAGAAAGCTTTATTTGATTTAAAGATTCTTATGGAAATCACAGACTTTTTTTTTAGTTCTTATATTCGTGGCACCAGTACTTATAATAAGTCCCGCGTTAGATAGTTAGTATAATAAGTATAATAAATATAATACGTACTTATCAGAGGCAACGCTGTAGCGATTCCTGTAGTAATTGCCATACGGTTCCAATGTTTTATTATTTACTTACTAGCTGTTGGGGTGGCACGAAGCGCCACCCCAACACCTAGTTGGTGGGGGCGCTTCGCGCCCCTCCCCCCAAGCCCTCCCGCGGGCGTAAGTCGTTACGCGCTATATTAGTTACGCACCATTGTAGTTGTGTCCCTGTGTCCCACCTGTGCATATATATATATATATATATATATATATATATATATATATATATATATATATATATATATATATATATATATATATATATATATATATATATATATATATATATATATATATATATATATATATATATATATATATATATATATATATACATGTGTGTGTGTGTGTGTTTTTAACTACGTAAAACTCGCGAATATACAACATTCTTCGCTGTCCCATTGTCTGTACATATAAATGGATTGTCAGGTTAACCGACTCTTGAACATGCAACATATAATTGTCAATGGGAAAAACAATCCGTATTCAGATCTATTCTAATGATTGCCCTTGAGCTTTGTTGATGGTGATTGCTAATCAAACATTCCCTGTGTCCCCATCATCAATTATATATCCCCCTGTGCCCCCCGGCGTCCCCGTTGTAATTGTGTCCCAGTCGTCATTTATATTCCCTGTGTCCCGGTCGTAATTTGTGTACCGGTGTCCCAGTCTGTAATATCTCTTCGAGTGTCCCGGTCGTCATTTATATTCCCTGTGAAAGATATCACTTTCTAGTGTTAGTTCCTCAAAAAAGCCTTCAGTTGCTTCAAGTGTTTGCATACGGTGGCTACGCTGATATTCAATTGCATTAGGCTTTACCTTCCTTCTGGGAAAATTCGCAACATAATTTGTCTTGTGACGAGGCCAGAAGAGCCAAGAGCTCAAATGGTATGAGCTCTAGCGAAATTCTAAGAATCAATAGATTAATTTAAAAGGAAAATCAGAGGCTTAATGCCGGTCAGAATTTAAAATAAGAGCTCTGAGTCACGGGGTCCTTCCAAATATCAAAATTCATTAAGATCCGATCACCCACTCGTAAGTTAAAATGCCTAATTTTTCCTCTCCCTTCAGCCCCCCAGATGGTGGAATCGAGAAAAATGACTTTATCAAGTCAATTTGTGCAGCTCCCTGACACGCCAACCAATTTTCATCGTCGCAGCACGTCCAGAAGCACCAAACTCGCCAAAGCACTGAACACCACCCCCTAACTCCCCCGAAGAGAGCAGATCCAGTCCAGTTACGTCAATCACGTATCTACGACATTTGGTTATTCTACCCACCAAGTTTCATCCCGATCTCTCCACTCTAAGCGTTTCAAATGGCTGGTTTTCT